>NC_046649.1:20631164-20976766 GCF_900324485.2 Mastacembelus armatus | reverse complement strand
TAACTATATCAACACAAACACATTAGAAATAAACTCATACCAATAATTAACTAAACATCCCCATAAGTTTGTCTTTTATATTTTTTCATGTGAACTTACTGTTTTATTGTCTTTGCAATGCTGTTGATGCATGTGTGTTATATGTTCAGTTCAAATCCATGTTTCAGACATACATCAGATACATATTTTAGCAACATTCATATGATACGATGCTCAGACTTTGTTTTCAGGATATAACCATTAACCAGGTTACTACTCAAATTATAAATATTTTCATTTGGATGTGCTGTGCACCCCATGACCTCATATTTGTTCCCCTTTTCTTTGTCTTCCTACATTATTAAAATGCTTTTAAATAAAAAGTTAGGAACAGGCTCATTTCTCTGTAAATACAAAGGAGTTAGTGTGTAATAAACGGTGCAAATGGAGACAAGTCAGAAAAAAGACACTTGACTTACCTGCAGTAAAGCAGTTATTGATCTGAGAGGAAAATGATCAGCTGGATTTTAAAGTCCTCTGTTTGCTTCTCTGCTCCTCCTCTGATGATGCACAGTCCAGTCTACTAAGTATTTTGTCTGAACTCAACCTCAGAGACAGAACGTTCTGTCTGTGCTAACAAAAAAGATGTGTGAGGGTCCAGAAGGATCAGTATGTACTTGAACTGTTCCAATGGTCCAACATTGGGATGATGTTTATTTTACTTTCCAATACCATGACAGCACACAGGTCAATATCTTGATCAATAATTAAAATAACAGCTGTTTGATTTTTAACGTACTGAGCATAGGCCATATGGTGAAGTGTATCCTGCAGGAGTGTTTTGAGATGTTTTAGTACATGTTTATTTTTGCTGTGACTGTAACTGATGTTAAACACAATAAATAATGTTGCAGATATAATTATAACAATATATTTCTCGCCTTCATATTCTTTTGATTTCTAATAAGAATAATACAAGTACAGCAAGAACATGTCTTGATCGAGTTTGAGAGTCACACTTGTATTACACTTATTTCTGTTACTGACTGATGTGCTGATGTTTTTCTTAATAAACCTAATACTGGTGTTGTCCATAAATATTAGAAAAGGTGAAACTCTCCAAAGTCATTAGAATGTGCTTTAAATTGCTTGTTTTGTCAGATCAACAGTTGAAAACCTCAGACATTAACGTCATATGTCAAAGAACAACAGATATTAACATGGAAAAAATTCACCACCTTTTGTTCATTTTATAAATCAATCATGGTCAATATAATTTGACTTTTTGGACAAAATAAAATTACAAAAAAAATGTTTTTAGTCTCAAAGTGAAAAAAGGGTTCTACAGAGTAATGTCAATTAAATAAAAACATGTAATGTGAAATAAGTGATTGAGCTTTATTTTAGGGACTCCACCCACCCTGCATGCACTTTTATGTCCCTCTTCCCTCTGGAAGGAGGCTGCGGAGCATTCACAGCAGGACTACCAGACTGAAGAACAGTTTTTTCAATAGCTGTGAGACTGATGAAAACTAAATGTTTATGTGAGACTTGCACTGTCTACACAAATGTGTTTACCTGAGCCATGTTTGCACAATAACAAAGCTATAGTTTCTTCTATCTGGTGCTCAGTACCACATGTGCAATATGTGTCCTAGATTTGTCTAATCTTGTATATAGTATTTTATCTTAGTTTCTTATTTAGATAGTACTGTTTATTATCCTTTGAATCCTTTGAATCTTGAAGCTCTGTGCAGCTGCAAACTTTGTCCAGCAGAGGACGCTCACTAACCTGTGTTTGCCTCAGCTGGGTAAAACCCTCTGATAGTTTAGAAACAAACACAAGAGGGAAGAAATTTAAGAATATTCACCTCTTCATTGTATTTGATTTATTTACAAATGTTCATATGTTATTCTACACCATCACGTTTACTCAACATGTCTTTTCAACTTGATAAGCATCAAATGTCTTTCAGTGTTATGGCAGCACATGCCCTGCACATACTGTGCTGCTGTAATACTATGACTTCCCTAGTGTAAGAAATGTTTTAGTACTACACAGAATATGACCTGACAGGGAACAAAGGAACACAGGAGGTATAAATAGACTCAGGACAGAACTAATTAACACAGATGGAGCTGATCTAAACTGATGAACTAACGAGACACAGGAACTCGAACACCAAAATAAATATCCAACAGGAAATGGAAACCTAGGCTCATAACAGATTGGAAAAATAGGAATGTTGCATGGGCTGTTTGCTTTCATCCACACTCCAGCTTTAAGTAAATCTTCTACTGTGGGGCGAATACACACAGACTCCCTCATTCAGACAGGACACATGAACACGGTGTCATGCACACTCAAAAAAGTTACATCAGTTCACTGCTGTGAATAATGAGAAATGGGTATTTATTTATGTATTAACCATAACATTTGATACCAAAATATTATGCATGTTTTTAATCAGAATCATATATATCATTTTACTTTGAAATGGCAAAAAGAGCAGGTTACTATATTTCAACAGTTTGCATCACCTTTGATAAATTAACTGAAATTCAAAATGAATTAACTTCTGATTGAGGAACATTTCTACTAGCTGAATGTTCATTAATGTGCACAAAACCACATTTTGAAAGTTCTACTCATTACAAAACAAACAAGCATAAACATGATCAACTATAGTTAATTAGCAGCCCTGAGACCTTGAGCTGTGATTATTTCTCTTATCTTATTTGAATCTATAACTTGGGTTTAGTTTGTGCAGCATCACAGCTCAGGTGAGTTTTGAAGAACTCCTGGATCTTTGACCACAGGTGGACTTCAGCTGCAGCATGGGCCCTGGCTTCACCCCCCCACAGGACTACATACGGTAGGACCCTAAAAGCTGGAGGTGCAGTATGGACCATATGGTGCCTCCAGCAAGTGTCCAGCTCCAGGGTACCACACAGTCTCAAAGTTCTCCTTCCCATGGTGCTTCAGTCTCTCCACCATCTGGTCCATGTAAACTTTGCTGTCCAAGCAGAGGTCGTCCTCTGAAGCCACAAAGAGGAAACGTCCCTTGGCTTGTTCAATGGGGACCAGGCTGCCCTTGTTCTTCTCTGCCACAGGATTTTCAAAACCGTACTTCATTATGCTAGCTCCTGATTCAGTGTGAATCAACTTGCTGGTATCAAACAGTAAAGGTGGGATGATTTGTTGGTTTTTATAGTACAGAGGAACAAGCAAAACAGCACTGCAGCCATTAATCCACACTGTGGCCTCAACACCTGGTACAAAAGCAGTAAGTGAAAGTGCAATTTCTCCTCCCTTTGATCGTGATACTATGCGAACTCCTTTACTGCCCACCTGAGAAGAAAAATAAATTAGCAAATAAGAGGTGTTATAATATGTTTAAACACAAAATTCAGGAATTTGGCAATTAAAATAAATATAGTTTGTGTTAAAAGGTTGTAATTTGGAAGATATTCAGTTAAAATGTCAAACTCAAACTGCTAAAGCTTTAACATCAGAAAAACGTGAAAACATATTTGCAGTGAAAGAGGACTGACCCTTTAAAAGCATAATTTACTTCACACAGCTCACCTTTGGTTGTTGTTGTAAATAATCCACAAGCTTCTTTAAAATGGTCCAGATGCATCTGTTTGACATTGTCAGGGTGGTCACTGTAAACTGGTACAGTCAGAACCACAAAGCCTTTGTTGGCCAGCAGACTGGCTCTTTTCTCAGATGCAAAGGTGCAGAGATCCAACACTGCAGGAAATGGACCTTCTCCTGGATCATAAGACATATACAACACGGCAAATTTCTGGAGAGAATCATAGGAAATCTTAGCTCATTACATTGTATGAATCGTTGAATTTAATATTTTGATGCAATGACACTAAACTGTAACAACTACAAACACAGTCATAACTACAGCACTGTATGTTGTACAGACTGTGGTGAAAACATAAAGTACAGAAACATTTACCTGGGGGGGTAAACAGGACTCCCTGAAAATTCTTCCCTTTGACAGGAAGCCGGCTGACCCCGTTTCCAATCAGAAGCCTCTCATTGGTCACCTCTGCCAACATCCTGTCCTCCCTGTCCTCCTCATGTACAGAGAACTTCACCACATGGGGATTTAGTGCACATGGTTTTTGAAACTTTTTGTGCAAGGCATCTGCCTTCATTGACCACAGCAGACCCATGGGTTCAACCCCAACGTAGCTCCCACTGAGTGAGGGGTCTCTGAGCAGGTCTATCTTCCCGCTCCCATCAGCCCTGTAGGTGGCTGAGGAGCTGAACACCACTCCTTTCTCGTCCGTTGATCTGGCTCTCATGGTGACCACCTGCCTCGACCTCAGCCCCTCCACCTTCACCTGAACAGGCTGGTCAAACAAACATCTGGCACTCGGCAGCAGCCTCAGTCTGACTTGGGAGGACATCTTTCCACAGACTACAGATCCTCTCTTCACAGACTACAGATCCTCTCTCCACAGACTACAGATCCTCTCTCCAGAGACTACAGATCCTCTCTTCACAGACTACCGATCCTCTTTTCAGATTACAGATCCTCTCTTCACAGACTACAGATCCTCTTTTCAGACTACAGATCCTCTCTTCACAGACTACACATCCTCTTTTCAGACTACAGCTCCTCTCTTCACAGACAACAGATCCTCTTTTCAGACTACAGCTCCTCTCTTCACAGACTACAGATCCTCTTTTCAGACTACCGATCCTCTCTCCACAGACTACAGATCCTCTCTTCACAGACTACAGATCCTCTTTTCAGCCTACAGATCCTCTCTTCACAGACTACAGATCCTCTCTTCACAGACTACAGATCCTCTTTTCAGCCTACAGATCCTCTTTTCAGACTACAGATCCTCTCTTCACAGACTACAGATCCTCTCTTCATAGACTTTGTCCTGTGGACATAACAAAGTCAGTATGTAGTTACACTAATGGGGAATATTTCATAAGTAAACAAAAAAATCAATAAATTGACCATGACTTCAAGAACTATATCACCATTACTAAACAAAATTTAACAAATTGAACTATACCTCTGATTATCTAAATATCCTTCTGACAATCATATTATATATTTTACTATATTTCTAGTAATAATCTAAACTTTTCATGTGCAGTCATGCAAAACAACAGGCTACACTGCATTATTTGACTATACTGTTGTTGCAATACAGCTGCTCTCGCTGGGATAACAGGATGCAAAAGCTCTGACAAATACAACAGCACCATCCTATTTAAATTTCAACAACAGGTAATAAAGCTTTAAACTGGACCTTGAAATACACAGAAAGCCAATGCAATGAAGTGAGAACCAGAATACTGTGCTCACATGTTTTTTCTGTCAGCAGATGAACAACTGTCTTTTGAACCATCTGTAAACAGTGAAGTAATCATTGATCCAGACGAACTGATAAAGAATTAAAGAATTCTGGATGAGATGTAATGAAGGCGGGCAGCATGGTGGCTGAGTGGTTAGCACTGTTGCCTCACAGCAAGAAGGTCGTGGGTTCGCATCCCGGCCTTTCTGTGTGGAGTTTGCATGTTCTCCCTGTGCTTGCGTGGGTTTACTCCGGGTACTCCGGTTTCCTCCCACAGTCCAAAAACATGCATGTCAGGTTGATTGGTGACTCTAAAATTGCCCGTAGGAGTGAGTGTGAGTGTGTGAGGTTGTCTGTCTTTGTGTGTCTATATGTGGCCCTGCGACAGACTGGTGACCTGTCTAGGGTGTACCCCTGCCTTCCACCCGAGAGAGAGCTGGGATAGGCTCCAGCGGATCCCCGTGACCCTGAACAGGAAAAGCGGGTATAGAAGATGGATGGATGGATGAGATGTAATGAAGGCATGGATGACCACCTCAAACTCACTTCTTGGGAGTTAGAGCTTTGTGTTATTAACAAGTTTCAGCTGGAAAAAAACTCAACAATGTGCTGATTTCCTTATCAATTTTAAAAGCAGATTTAAAGATTATGACAAAATGATGACAAAATAAGGCTAATGGACGATACAGACTGCCATGTTGGCCACCCACAATCATTTCTGTTTTATTTTTATTCAAAGTAAGAAAATCTGACTCCATCCATGCTTGTACATCTTTAAGACAATCCAGAAGAACCTGTATGAAGGCTTAACTGCTTGTGTTTAATAGCAGATAGATTTGCAGATCATCTGCAAAACAGCAAAATTTGATGTTAGATTTTTCAAAAATAGACTAGCAAGGTCAAATTTAAAAGAGCCATTTAGGTAAACTCCAAGATTTTTAACATGTGGGTGACAGTAGGATGACAACAGCCCAGATCACTGTTGACACCATCTAAAACCAGAAGAACTTCCAAACATCATAATTTCAGTTTTCTTGCCATTTAAAGGAAGTAAATTTCTGGACATCCATCTATTAATATCATTGAGACAGTCCAATAAAACACAGGTTGAGGCAGTGCCTGGCTTTAGGGGAAGATAAATTTGAAGGTCATCTGCAAAGCGATGAAATGAAATATTAAGCTTAGAGCAGATAGACCCCAATGGCATATAGAGCACACGAAGGGGTGGGCCTAAGACAGAACCCTGGGGGACACCACAGGAGAGGGGGAGCCTTCCTTGAGCTGTTGGGGCCCATGTTCACAGAAAAGGTCCTCCCAGATAAATAAGTGTTTACAAGCGCCCGTGTTCACTATAATAATAATTTATGGTCGCAAATGTTGGTTACTAAGCCTAAACAAAGCCCTGGCTGCTTCTAAATTAAAGCTTTTCAATGACTGATGGATCCTAGGCTTTAATAGAGCATTGATGGATAGAATTGCATTTCAATTTTAATTATTTTATCTATAAATAAAAAAATCAATGGTGCTCAAGTTGAAACAAATTAGTTAAAAAAAAGTAAGGTTCCACTGAATTAATGAAAACATGTTGGCATCTAGAAGTTGAGTACTACTCTGATGAGTGGTGAAATGTTTCGACCTAAAAACTAGAAGTCCAGCTACCATGACTCAACCTCTAGATAATTTCCCCTGGACAACCAAGAATATTCACAGACAACAGTTGGCATGTTTCGCTAGCTGAAATGTTAGCCAGGTGTCCAAACATTAGGTAGGCCTATTATAGTTTAGTTTAAATAGGCACCACTCTGTGCAACAGCTTGACCCTTGTTTTATTAGCATTTCTTTGTTTTAATGTTGGAAAATTAAGTATGACAAATCAGTTAATAGTATTTTAATATGCAAGAGAGTAACAGGTACAGGGTAATAGTTGACATTTCAGTAACAGGAACTCAAGATGTACACCGCAGACACTCACTTAAATATTTTATGTTGTGTCAGTTTCTACAAATCCCATATAGGGACTAAATGACAACAATGAATATTAAGTTCTAACCATAATGTCTTTGAATCCAGAAACAAAGTTATCCTGTTTGTCTGTGCTGTACACCTCCACTGTCTGAAAACTATTAAAAACATATCAGTGAATTTTTCCTCACAAAAGCAGGGGTCCATCTACTGTCAAGAGCAAGCTGCAAAAGAAAGGCAATCAGTCACAGAGTCAACATTTTTTGCACAGTAAATGTGTGCAATAAGTGTGTCTTACCATTAATTTTTTAATATGTATTAAGCCCATGTCAGGTGAGACTGGTCACAACTTTAGAATAATATAATGAAACATCAATTAAATATTAAAATGTTCTACTCATTACAAAACAACCAAGCATGAACCTAATCATTTATTAGCCCTGATATCATGATCTGTTACTATATGTTTCTTATCTTATTTGTATCTATATTTTGACTTTAGTTTGTGCAGCATCACAGCTCAGGTGAGTTCTGAAGAACTCCTGAATCTTTGACCACAGGTGGACTTCAGCTGCAGCATGGGTCCTGGCCTCCCCCCCCCACAGGACTACATGGGGAACGACCCCATGAAAGCTGGAGGTGCAGTATGGACCATATGGCGGCTCCAGCATGTGTCCAGATCCAGGATAACTCATAGTCTCAAAGTTCTCCTTCCCATGGTGCTTCAGTCTCTCCACTATCTGCTCCATGTAAACCTTACTGTTCAAGCAGAGGTCGTCCTCTGAAGCCACAAAGAGGAACCGTCCCTTGGCTTGTTCAATGGGGACCAGGCTGCCCTTGTTCTTCTCTGCCACAGGATTTTCAAGGGTATAATTGATCATGCTAGCTCCCGATTCAGTGAGAATAATCTTGCTCAAGTCAAATGGTATTGGTGGGATGATTTGTTGGTTCTTATAGTACAGAGGAACACCTGCAACAGCACTGCAGCCATTAATCCACACTACAGCTTCAACACCAGGTACAAAAGCAGCAAGTGAAAGTGCAATTTCTCCTCCCTTTGATCGTGATATTATGCCAACTCCTTTACTGCACACCTGAGAAGAATAATAATAAGATAATAAGAATAAAAATAAGAATAAAAATAAGTTAGCAAATTAGAGGTGTTATAATATGCTTAAACATATTTTTTACTTCAGGAATTGGGCTATGAAGGTAAAACAGCGATTTTGTGTTAAAAGATTGTAATTTGGAAGAAATCCACTTAATATGTCAGAGCTAAACTGCTAAACTGTAAATACTGTTTTCAGTTATGTACAGATTGTGTTACCATGTGGTGACACAACGCCAAATGTTTGTCACACATACCTGGCTATTAATCCAATTCTGATTCTGAACCTCAGAAAAACATGTACAGTTGAACAAGACCTGAATCCAACCTTTGATTTAAAACAAACTTGCAAAATTGTGGACTGACCCTTAAAAGCATAATTTACTTCACACAGCTCACCTTTGGTTGTTGTTGTAAAAAATCCACTGCTTCTTTAAAATGATCCAGATGCATCTGTTTGACATTGTCAGGGCGATCAGTGTAAACTGGTACAGTCAGAACCACAAAGCCTTTGTTGGCCAGCAGACTGGCTCTTTTCTCAGATACAAAGGTGCAGAGATCCAACACTGCAGGAAACGGACCTTCTCCTGGATCATAAGACATATACAACACAGTAAATGTCTATAGAGAATCATAGGAAATCTTAGCTCATTACATTGTATGAATTGTTGAATTTAATATTTTGATGCAATGACACTAAACTGTAACAACTACAAACACAGTCATAACTACAGCACTGTATGTTGTACAGACTGTGGTGAAAACATAAAGTACAGAACTATTTACCTGGGGGGGTAAACAGGACTCCCTGATAATTCCTCCCTTTGACAGGAAGCCGACTGACCCCATTTCCAATCAGAAGCCTCTCATTGGTCACCTCTGCCAACATCCTGTCCTCCCTGTCCTCCTCATGTACAGAGAACTTCACCACATGGGGATTTAGTGCACATGGTTTTTGAAACTTTTTGTGCAAGGCATCTGCCTTCATCGACCACAGCAGACCCATGGGTTCAACCCCAACGTAGCTCCCACTGAGTGAGGGGTCTCTGAGCAGGTCTATCTCCCCGCTCCCATCAGCCCTGTAGGTGGCTGAGGAGCTGAACACCACTCCTTTCTCGTCCGTTGATCTGGCTTTCATGGTGACCACCTGCCTCGACCTCAGCCCCTCCACCTTCACCTGAACAGGCTCGTCAAACAAACATCTGGCACTTGGCAGCAGCCTCAGTCTGACTTGGGAGGACATCTCTCCACAGACTACAGATCCTCTCTCCACAGACTACAGATCCTCTCTCCACAGACTACAGATCCTCTCTTCACAGACTACAGATCCTCTCTCCACAGACTACAGATCCTCTCTCCACAGACTACAGATCCTCTCTCCACAGACTACAGATCCTCTCTTCACAGACTACAGATCCTCTCTCCACAGACTACAGATCGTCTCTCCACAGACTACAGATCCTCTCTCCATAGACTACAGATCCTCTCTCCACAGACTACAGATCCTCTCTTCACAGACTACAGATCCTCTCTCCATAAACTACAGATCCTCTCTTCACAGACCACAGATCCTCCCTCCACAGACTAAAGATCGTCTCTCTACAGACTAAAGATCCTCTCTTCACAGACTACAGATCCTCTCTTCACAGACTACAGATCCTCTCTCCATAATCTACAGATCCTCTCTCCACAGACCACAGATCCTCTCTCCACAGACTAAAGATCGTCTCTCCACAGACTACAGATCCTCTCTGTCATCCTCTCTTCACAGATTTAGAGTTTGTCCTGTGGACATAGCAAAGTCAACAGGTTAGGTAAATGTTCTGCATAGACAAGCACAAGCAGATAACATAGTGACAATGCTATCATTACAAATGAAAAATTAACAAGCCAAATGTATATCAATACAATCCTAAGCTCATACTCTACTTGACCATACAGGTGCTTGTACAGACTCCATTGTATGAAGAGATCTCACAAATTTTGCGTTATTTTTCAATATTTCTTAATATGTATTGATTTAAAAACTTAGTTCAATGGATGTAACACATATATTTCCAAACGTCTGTGTACAGACTGGTACTGGTCACACCTGTCCATATTAACATATGCAATTGTGCAATATTAAGCTTTTTTTTTTTAATGAAGGAAGACAAGATAGTGGTTACACTTGCACCCAATTTTAAAATCTTGGAAAAACACAACATAATTCTTTTCTGTGTATAATATATACAGTAAATATATATTTTAGATATAGCCTAATATGATAAATAAATCCAGTTGGCAATAAATTTGATTCTAAATATATATATTAACACCACTTTTATGGGATGTCACAGAATGGTTAGTTTATTGATTCACTAGGAAACAACAACATAAAAACATTTTTGCATTACAAATCAAATGGTACATTATTTGATAAATGTGACACTTGGGTAATCTCCTAAATGAGCCTTTATGTGAATACAATCTGGATTAAGAGAGAAACTGGTAAATCTGTGCACTGAGCCATGGAAAAAAAAATGACAGGCTACAGGCCCAGTTTCTACTTAAAAGTTTGTGTCAACTTTGTAGTGCAATCGGGTGAATTGATATTGATTGCCTGCAGTAGTTATGAAGTTAAACTATAAAGCCCGAAGTTATAAGTCAAATAATAAAAAATAAAAAGGGTCTATGTGGACAAACAAACAGGCTCAGTGATTGGTCGCTCAGGCACATTTACGCCTCACCGTTCTTCTTTCTGACTGCTGATTGGTCGACTAAACGTGTTTTCTGTCCTAAGATGTATTTTATGATCGACATTGCCTCATTAACAAACATTTAAGAAAGTTAAACTCAGACATGGCTTAGAAACTGACAGCCTGACAGGGTTTATTTAAAAGCTTCATGAGCAGAAGTTCCCCCAGTCATATGTTCCTGATCAGGAACCTTTTGCTAAAGTTATTGATAAACAGGGCTCAGACTGAATTTCAAGAGACAAATTCAACTAATGATGTTCCTATTATGATACAGACAAACGTCTGAAAACATTTCCTTTGTTCACTTAAAATGACTTAAATCATCATAACTGTGCTTAACAAATTTCACACATGAGAAACACTGAATTAGTTTATAGCAGTATATTTGTTTAATGTTCCAAATTTGGAACATCAAGCATGAAGATGATCTTTTAGCAGTTCATTTACACTGTAGGCTATTGAACAGTCAGGAGGTTCTGGGTACAAGTTCCAGTGTGATACAACAGAACATACAGTGTGTTGCATAACTCTACCCTCTTGCCTAATCTATGGATGTACTATAGGTTAGGTTTACCAGACTGTTATTAAAAGGACGTCATAAATTAACACATTATTTCTAGAGGTTTTTGGTACAGTTTACACAAAAAGACATGGACTAATTATTGATACTGTGCTACAAGTGTAACTGTTCTATGATCAATAATTAAAATAGAGCAAATTTTCAGAATTGTGGATTAGATTGTGATTTCCACTTAATAAATGCAGTGATTTTATCAATGTGTTGTTTGTTTTTATCAATGTGTTGTTTGTATCGCTATAGCTACATCTATAACCTGGCTTTATTCTGTGCAGCATCACATTTCAAGTGAGTTCTGAGGAAGTCCTGCATCTTCTTCCACATGTGGACTTCAGCTGCAGCATGGGCTCTGGGTTCACCCCCCCACAGGACCGGGAAGCGAATGAGCCCATGTAAAGCGGAGGGGCAGTATGGACCATATGGTGGCTCCAATAAATGACCAGCTTCAGGGTAACACACAGTCTCAAAGTTCTCCTTCCTATGGTGCTTCAGTCTCTCCGCCATCTCATCCATGTAAGCCTTGCTGTCCCAGTTGAGGTCGTCCCCAGAAGCTATAAAGAGGAAGTGTCCCTTGGCTTGTTCAATGGGGACCAGACTGCCCTTGTTCTTCTCTGTCACGGCATCTTCAAGACCATATCTGATTATGCTAGCTCCTGATTCAGTGCGAATTACCTTGTTGAAGTCAAACGGTAATGTTGAGAGAATCTGGCGGTTCTTATAGTACACAGGAACACCCACAATGGAGCTGCAGCCATTAATCCACACTACAGCCTCAATACCTGGTACAAAAGCAGCAAGTGAAAGTGCGATATCAGCTCCCTTTGACCGTGATATTATCCCAACTCCTTTACTGCCCACCTGAGAAGAAAAACATGCTAGTTAGAGGCAATAAAATATGTTTCAACACAGAGTCCAGGAACAAAATCCACAGCACCCCAAATTAATCTTAAATATGTTAGACAGGTTCAGTAATAGTGTGTAAACATGAAAAACAAATCAGGGAGAGATCATTTAGTCACACTCCACTCTGGGTTTCTGTTTTTCCCCACTACTGTCGCCGATCAAGTTTTTACACTTTTTCAGAAAAGTTCCTATTTTTTATGCCACGACACTCCCCTGATCAGTTTCTGCTCATTGACTCACCTGTAGCTCATCTCTTTCATTACCACCTGTCTGCTGTGGCAGCAGTCAGCCACAACATTACTGCTGTAGTTTTCTAGCCACTGAGTCTTTTGCTGTATTTACTTTGCCAGATTCATGGACTCTGCGTTGACTGCTCATACTCTGCTCCTGATTTTTTCTGCATCATCAAACCAAAAAACTTATGTTGCCTATCTGTGACAACTGACCTTTGCTTTAAGACAGAATAAAAAATTGTCAACATGTCCTCTAAAACAATCATTAAATTCACACAGCTCACCTTTGGTTGTTGTTGTAAAAAATCCACTGCTTCTTTAAAATGGTCCAGATTTGTCTGTTTGACATTGTCAGGGTGGTCACTGTAAACTGGTACAGCCAGAACCACAAAGCCTTTGTTGGACAGCAGACTGGCTCTTTTCTCAGATGCAAAAGTGGACAGATCCAACACTGCAGGAAATGGACCATCTCCTGGATCATAAGACATAAACAACACAGTAAATGTCAATTATTGATCAAATGAAATTCTGGATCTTATATAATATGCATTCTTGATATACAGAATCACTCTTATTATTACACAAAATGTAGTTAGATTGTAGTGAAAACAGAAAGTGCAGAATTATTCACCTGGGGGGGTAAACAGGACTCCCTGAAAATTCCTCCCTTTGACAGGAACCCGGCTGACCCCGTTTCCAATCAGAAGCCTCTCATTGGTCACCTCTGCCAACATCCTGTCCTCCCTGTCCTCCTCATGCACAGAGAACTTCACCACATGGGGATGTAGTGCGTTGTTCTTGAAAAAGTACTTGTGCAAGGCATCTGCCTTCAGCGACCACAGCAGACCCATGGGTTCAACCCCAACGTAGCTCCCACTGAGTGAGTGGTCTCTGAGCAGGTCTATCTTCCCGCTCCCATCAGCCCTGTAGGTGGCTGAGGAGCTGAACACCACTCCTTTCTCGTCCGTTGATCTGGCTCTCATGGTGACCACCTGCCTCGACCTCAGCCCCTCCACCTTCACCTGAACAGGCTGGTCAAACAAACATCTGGCACTTGGCAGCAGCCTCAGTCTGACTTGGGAGGACATCTCTTCACAGAATACAGATCCTCTCTCCACAGACTACAGATCCTCTCTCCACAGACTACAGATCCTCTCTTCACAGACTACAGATCCTCTCTCCACAGACTACAGATCCTCTCTTCACAGACTACAGATCCTCTCTCCACAGACTACAGATCCTCTCTCCACAGACTGCAGATCCTCTCTCCACAGACTGCAGATCCTCTCTTCACAGACTGCAGATCCTCTCTTCACAGACTACAGATCCTCTCTCCACAGACTACAGATCCTCTCTCCACAGACTACAGATCCTCTCTTCACAGACAGCAGATCCTCTTTTCAGACTACAAACCCTCTCTTCACAGACTACAGATCCTCTCTCCACAGACTACAGATCCTCTCTCCACAGACTACAGATCCTCTCTCCACAGACTACAGATCCTCTTTTCAGACTACAGACCCTCTCTTCACAGACTACAGATCCTCTCTCCACAGACTACAGATCCTCTCTCCACAGACTACAGATCCTCTCTTCACAGACTACAGATCCTCTCTCCACAGACGTAGAGTTTGTCCCGTGACTGTGACAGTAAATATGAAAAAATTAAGTGTCAACACAATAATTACAAGACAAAACAGAAAACACAACTGAAAAGCCAGAATATGTATGAGATGATTAATGTGTAGGTGACTTTGGTGCCAGTTATGTTTCCAAATACAGTAACGATAGTTATCAATCAATCAGTCACGGTGGGAACCGTTAACACCGAGAAAGACCTGACGTCACAGGACTGAGACGAGACTAAAGTTAATGGTATCGTTAACGTAAAAACGTTAACGTAAAAGGCGGAGCTTACGTTGACGTTACCGGATTGTTGTTTTTTTAACGGCTTGACCATAGTTGACGTTAGTGAACCCAGAGTGTTAGAAACAGGGCGTCTTAAAAAGCTTAAATCAGCCATCGTTGTGCTAGTAGCCAGTTAGCTTAGCCACAGCATAACCTTAGAGTGATGTTACTTCTCCGTTGGAGAGCTAACGTTAGCTAACGTAACGTTAACTGCTGTGGGTAAATCTCAGTCACAAACCACCAAACTTGTCATTTCAAACTCCTTTACTGGTTTAATCGTCTTCCATTCTTCAACTAGCTAGTTCATGTAACACGTTAGTGACTTCTGTTATTTGAGCCACACGACTGACTGATTTATCTCGGCCAAAGTTTACTGACTCTGTATCGACACTGTGCTCGGGTTTTTAGTCGGTGTGACACTTTAAAAATCAGACTTTCTAATGTTCAGTGGTTTAACATTTGGATGGGACAAATGCAGATGTCTCCAGTATTGGGTGGGGGGACATGTCCAACCCGTCCCCCGTATTAAACCCGGTCAGTGTGTAAACGCACCGAATCTGATCCTCTTTCAACCCAAGACTCTGATGCAGGACAAATCAACATGTTTACATGTCACTACATGAATCAAACACTCAGTTCCAATCAGTCACAGACTATTATTGCACTTCTCCAAGAATAAACTGGCTGTTACTGACCTGATTCACCTTTCCTGGTATAAACACTGCTGGTTCCTGTGGATGAAGCTCAGTGCAGCTGCAAACTTTGTCCAGCAGAAGACGCTCACTAACCTGTGTTTGTTTTACACAACTGAGGGAAACACAAAACATCAATGATAGAATATTCACCTCAATAATATATTTAAATCATTGTATTTGATTATTTGCATTTTTATATACATAATATTTCTATGCCACCACATTTACTCAACAGTATGTGTTTGACAACTGCACTTACTTTGCAGATTTTCTTTAAATTGCACATTATAGCACAGTCCCCTTTAAGGCAGAAGATACAAGTGTTTATGTGATTATTTTGCAAGTCTCAAGTCTCTAATGGTTGAGAGTAGCAATCTAGTCTCCTACATGCAGTCCAAACTGCCTAGAAATCTGCACTGATATATCTTAATTATTGCAAACCATGTACTGTATTATAATCACTCCATTATCTATTAATATATACAGTATCAGCACTGATTAGTTGTTTGGTTGATGACTAAACTGGCTATTACTATGTGGTATATGAAAAAAAAAACACACCCCCCTGCCACAAAATCATGTAAATGACTTTATTTACCTGATTTCATTCCAGGTCTGTAATATTGTCTTCAGTGTCATCTAAGAAGTGAACTAAGAATGTATGTCTAGTTTGTGAAATTGACTTATCTGTCTGTTGTTTACAGTTGACTTTCAGCTTATACATTTCCTTAATGTTAATGAGCTGAACAACCTAAAAAAGTCAATTAAAGACTGTTCGCATGTCCCAGAACCGGAGCCCAAACCAAGCCTTTTAAGAACAAGTCTGAAATCAAGTCTCAAGTCACTGTATGTGTGATTTAAGACTTGAGTTAAAATCCCAAGTCTAAATCCAAGACTTTATCTATGGTGTTTATTTATACAAACTGTGCTGCTGCAACACTCTAACTTCCCTTTGGGACTGACCATCTACCTGCCTGTCTATAATCAATAACTAAAAACAGAATTTACAATTTTTTTTAATATTATACCAGAAATGACTTAAAATTACAAAAGATTACAAGACAGCCACTAAAACTATTTGCCAGGCCTGAGTTATAAATGCAATGTTCTATAATAGCATCTATAATTTGGCTTTAGTCTGTGTAGCATCACAGCTCAGGTGAGCTCTTGGAACTCCTGGATCTTCTTCCACAGGTGAACTTCAGCTGTTGTGTGGGCCCTGGACTGACCCCCCCACAGGACTGGTTTGCCTGCAACCCAATGAAAGCTGGACGGGCAGAATGGACCATAAGGTGGCTCCAGCCAGTGTCCAGCTCCAGGGTAACACAGAGACTCAAAGTTCTCTTTCCCATGGCGCTTCAGTCTCTCCACCATCTGGTCCATGTAAGCCTTGCTGTCCCAGTTGAGGTCGTCCTCTGAAGCTATAAAGAGGAAACATCCCTTGGCTTGTTCAGTGGGGACCAGACTGCCCTTGTTCTCCTCTGCCAGGAGATTGTGCACAGCATACTTGACCACGCTAGCCCCTGACTCTCTACTGTGAATAACAGAATAATCTCTACTAAGCAGGATTTAAATCTGTTTCCATGAATCACAACCAGGCCACAGCAACCACGTCCTGGGGGACAGGTTTATTTCTGTTGTGGCAAAATCACCTGAACTTAATATTTAAGTAATGAAAAAAAATTGACATCACAAAGTAGAGACTGTGTAAAACAAGTTATCTTCCAGGGACCTAATATTTAACAAGCCAAATAAGCAGAGGCATCAAATGAAACCTTTCAAAATTGGAAGAACTAGGCAACAGGGTAACAGCCTTATTAAAATAAAAGTATTAGGGTGAGTTTTAGTATATATGCTTCATTGTAGACAAAGCCCCAGTGTACCACTGAAAATGTTTGTCATGTTTTGCTGGATAAAATGTCAGCTACGTGTCCAAACACTGGGTATTGTAGTTTAGTTTCTGGAACAATTGTTATAACAACATTGTTTATTTAGTTAAAAAATGGCATTAAGAATTAAATTAAGCACCACACTGTGCTACAACTTGAGGCTTGTTTTTTTTTACATTTATTTGTTTACATGTTGGAAAATCAAGTTTGCAAACAGCATTTACAGCATTTACAGAGTATAAGCTGAGGCTTCAGTAACAGGCACTCATGATGTACACTGCAAAACTTGGTAATGAGACAAGATGAGATAATTTGGAAGAAATTTTTAAAAAATCTTTAAGTTCAACTTGAATGAAATGTGTCCATATACAAGACCGAAAAATACCAAATAGAAAATATCAGCTTACACAGTATCTTTCTCAATGAGAGGAAGGACAATTTACTACTACAGTCTAAATAAGTCTCGGGCCACAGGGCCCATATAGAATGAAAGAAATGTGGGTGGTGATTTTATGTGTTTCTGTTAATTTACACAAATCCCAACATTGAATTTGAAATTCTCACCATAACGTTGTTTAATACAGAAACAGGTTTCTTTTATTTGTCTATGCTGTAAACCTCCATAGTTGTCTGAAACGTTCATCACACTGTTACACCAAATGACACAGGTCCTTCTGTTTTCAAGAGTGACATCCATGTTTGAGATCTCTGCAAAATGCTAAATGCATCTTACTATGTTCGTCTTTTAAACATATTCAGCCCATACTAAGTTAAAATGAATCACATAAATAATATTTAAAGGAAAAACATTAAAAGTAATATTATATTGTATAATTATATAATGTATTATATAATATTCAAAGTTCTACCCAAAAGAAGAAGCATAAACATGATCTGCTATAATTACGCAGCAGCCGTGTTATCGTGATTTGCTATTATATTTTTATATTTTTCTTATCTTATTTGAATCTATAATTTCGCTTTAGTTTGTGCAGCATCACAGCTCAGGTGAGTTCTGAAAAACTCCTGGATCTTTGACCACAGGTGGACTTCAGCTTCAGCATGGGCCCTGGCTTCACCCCCCCACAGGACTACATGGTGAACTAGCCTATGAAAGCTGGAGGCGCAGTATGGACTATAAGGTGGCTCTAGCAGGTGTCCAGCTCCAGGGTAACACAGAGTCTCAAAGTTCTCCTTCCCATGGCGCTTCAGTCTCTCCGCCATCTGGTCCATGTAAGCCTTGCTGTCCCAGTTAAGGTCGTCCTCTGAAGCCACAAAGAGGAAATGTCCCTTGGCTTGTTCAATGGGGACCAGGCTGTCCTTGTTCTCCTCTGCCAGGGGATCTCCAAGACCATACTTGAGTATGCTAGCTCCTGACTCAGTGGTAATGATCTTAGTGATGTCAGACCTTAAGGGTGAGATGATTTGATGATTCTGATAATAAAGAGGAACACCTACAACAGCATTGCAGCTATTAATGGACACTACAGCTTTAACACCTGATACAAAAGCAGCAAGTGAAAGTGCGATATCACCTCCCTTTGATCGTGCCATTATGCCAACTCCTTTACTGCCCACTTTTGGTTGTTGTTGTAAAAAATCCACTGCTTCTTTAAAATGGTCCAGATGTATCTGTTTGACATTGTCAGGGTGGTCAGTGTAAACTGGTACAGTCAGAACCATAAACCCTCTGCTGGCCAGCAGACTGGCTCTTTTCTCAGACATTAAGGTGCAGAGATCCAACACTGCAGGAAATGGACCTTCTCCTGGATCACAAGACATATACAACACGGTAAATGTCTATAGAGAATCATAGGAAATCTTAGCTCATTACATAATGTGCATCCTTGAAATTCTGATGCAATGACACTAAACTGATACAACTACTACAAACAGTGATAACTACAGTACTGTATGTTGTACAGACTGTGGTGAAAAGTACAGAACTATTTACCTGGGGGGGTAAACAGGACTCCCTGATAATTCCTCCCTTTGACAGGAACCCGGCTGACCCCGTTTCCAATCAGAAGCCTCTCATTGGTCACCTCTGCCAACATCCTGTCCTCCCTGTCCTCCTCATGCACAGAGAACCTCACCACATGGGGATTTAGTGCACATGGTTTTTGGAACCTTTTGTGTAAGGCGTCTGCCTTCATGGACCACAGCAGACCCATGGGTTCAACCCCAACGTAGCTCCCACTGAGTGAGGGGTCTCTGAGCAGGTCTATCTCTCCGCTCCCATCAGCCCTGTAGGTGGCTGAGGAGCTGAACACCACTCCTTTCTCGTCCGTTGATCTGGCTCTCATGGTGACCACCTGCCTCGACCTCAGCCCCTCCACCTTCACCTGAACAGGCTGGTCAAACAAACATCTGGCACTCGGCAGCAGCCTCAGTCTGACTTGGGAGGACATCTCTCCACAGGCTACAGATCCTCTCTCCACAGACAACAGATCCTCTCTCCACAGACTACAGATCCTCTCTTCGAAGACTGCAGATCCTCTCTTCAAAGACTACAGATCCTCTATTCACAGACTACAGACCCTCTCTTCACAGACTGCAGATCCTCTTTTCAGACTACAGACCCTCTCTTCACAGACTACAGATCCTCTCTTCACAGACTACAGATCGTCTCTCCACAAACTACAGATCCTCTCTCCACAGACCACAGATCCTCTTTTCAGGCTACAGATCATCCCTTCACAGACTACAGCTCCTCTCTCCACAGACTACAGATCCTCTTTTCAGGCTACAGATCATCCCTTCACAGACTACAGCTCCTCTCTCAACAGACTACAGATCCTCTCTCCACAGACTACAGATCCTCTCTCCACAGACTACAGATCCTCTCTCTCCACAGACTGCAGATCCTCTTTTCAGAATACAGACCCTCTCTCCACAGACTTAGTCTTGTGGACATAACTTTCCCTAGGGGGGTAAAAAAGTTAATAAGAAAGGTATAATTTTTTGTAAAATGTGATATAGGATACACATAATCAATGAATCCATTATGAGTTCAATAACTATATCAACACAAACACATTAGAAATAAACTCATACCAATAATTAACTAAACATCCCCATAAGTTTTTCTTTCATACTTTTTCATGTGAACTTACTGTTTTACTGTCTTTGCAATGCTGTTGATGCATGTGTGTTATATGTTCAGTTCAAATCCATGTTTCAGACATACATCAGATACATATTTTAGCAACATTCATATGATACGATGCTCAGACTTTGTTTTCAGGATATAACCATTAACCAGGTTACTACTCAAATTATAAATATTTTCATTTGGATGTGCTGTGCACCCCATGACCTCATATTTGTTCCCCTTTTCTTTGTCTTCCTACATTATTAAAATGCTTTTAAATAAAAAGTTAGGAACAGGCTCATTTCTCTGTAAATACAAAGGAGTTAGTGTGTAATAAAGGGTGCAAATGGAGACAAGTCAGAAAAAAGACACTTGACTTACCTCCAGTAAAGCAGTTGTTGATCTGAGAGGAAAATGATCCGCTGGGTTTTAAAGTCCTCTGTTTGCTTCTCTGCTCCTCCTCTGATGATGCACAGTCCAGTCTACTAAGTATTTTGTCTGAACTCAACCTCAGAGACAGAACGTTCTGTCTGTGCTAACAAAAAAGATGCCTGAGGGTTCAGATGGATCAGTATGTACTTGGACTGTTCCCATGATCCAACATTGGGATGATGGTTATTTTACTTTCCAATACCATGACAGCACACAGGTCAATATCTTGATCAATAATTAAAATAACAGCTGTTTGATTTTTAACATACTGAGCATATGGCCATATGATGAAGTGTATCCTGCAGGAGTGTTTTGAGATGTTTTAGTACATGTTTTATTTTTGCTGTGACTGTAACTTATGTTAATACAATATATAATGTTGCTGATATAATTATAACAATATATTTCTCGCCTTCATTTCTTTTGATTTCTAATAAGAAAAATACAAGTACAGCAAGAAACATGTCTTGATCGAGTTTGAGAGTCACACTTGTATTACACTTATTTCTGTTACTGACTGATGTGCTGATGTTTTTCTTAATAAACCTAATACTGGTTTTCTCCATAAGATATTAGAAAAAGGTGAAACTCTCCAAAGTCATTAGAATGTGCTTAAAATTGCTTGTTTTGTCAGATCAACAGTTGAAAACCTCAGACCTTAACGTCATATGTCAAAGAACAACAGATATTAACATGAAAAAAATTCACCCCCTTTTGTTCATTTTATAAATCAATCATGGTCAATATAATTTGACTTTTTGGACAAAATAAAATTACAAAAAAATGTTTTTAGTCTCATAGTGAAAAAAAGGGTTCTACAGAGTAATGTCAATTTAATAAAAACATGTAATGTGAAATAAGTGATTGTGCTTTATTTTAGGGACTCCACCCACCCTGCATGCACTTTTATGTCCCTCTTCCCTCTGATAGTTTAGAAACAAACACAAGAGGGATGAAATTTAAGAATATTCACCTCTTCATTGTATTTGATTATTTACAAATGTTCATATGTTATTCTACACCATCACGTTTACTCAACATGTCTTTTCAACTTGATAAGCATCAAATGTCTTTCAGTGTTATGGCAGCACATGCCCTGCACATACTGTGCTGCTGTAATACTATGACTTCCCTAGTGTAAGAAATGTTTTAGTACTACACAGAATATGACCTGAAAGGGAACAAAGGAACACAGGAGGTATAAATAGACTCAGGACAGAACTAATTAACACAGATGGAGCTGATCTAAACTGATGAACTTACGAGACACAGGAAACCAGAACACCAAAATCAAAGTCCAACAGGAAACGGAAACCTAGGCTCATAACAGATTGGAAAAATAGGAATGTTGCATGGGCTGTTTGCTTTCATCCACACTCCAGCTTTAAGTAAATCTTCTACTGTGGGGTGAATACACACAGACTCCCTCATTCAGACAGGACACACGAACACAGTGTCATGCACACTCAAAAAAGTTACATCAGTTCACTGCTGTGAATAATGAGAAATGGGTATTTATTTATGTATTAACCATAACATTTGATAGGAAAAATATTATGCATGTTTTTAATCAGAATCATATATATCATTTTACTCTGAAATGGCAAAAAGAGCAGGTTACTATATTTCAACAGTTTGCATCACCTTTGATAAATTAACTGAAATTCAAAATGAATTAACTTCTGTTTGAGTTACATTTCTACTAGCTGAATGTTCATTAATGTGCACAAAACCACATTTTGAAAGTTCTACTCATTACAAAACAAATAAAGCATAAACATGATCAACTATAGTTAATTAGCAGCCCTGAGACCTTGATCTGTTATTATTTCTCTTATCTTATTTGCATCTATAACTTGGGTTTAGTTTGTGCAGCATCACAGCTCAGGTGAGTTTTGAAGAACTCCTGGATCTTTGACCACAGGTGGACTTCAGCTGCAGCATGGGCCCTGGCTTCACCCCCCCACAAGACTACATAGGGTAGGACCCTATGAAAGCTGGAGGTGCAGTATGGACCATATGGTGCCTCCAGCAAGTGTCCAGCTCCAGGGTACCGCACAGTCTCAAAGTTCTCCTTCCCATGGTGCTTCAGTCTCTCCACCATCTGGTCCATGTAAACTTTGCTGTCCAAGCAGAGGTCGTCCTCTGAAGCCACAAAGAGGAAACGTCCCTTGGCTTGTTCAATGGGGACCAGGCTGCCCTTGTTCTTCTCTGCCACAGGATTTTCAAAACCGTACTTCATTATGCTAGCTCCTGATTCAGTGTGAATCAGCTTGTTGGTGTCAAACAGTAAAGGTGGGAAGATTTGTTGGTTCTTATAGTACAAAGGAACAGGCAAAACAGCACTGCAGCCATTAATCCACACTGTGGCCTCAACACCTGGTACAAAAGCAGCAAGTGAAAGTGCAATTTCTCCTCCCTTTGATCGTGATACTATGCGAACTCCTTTACTGCCCACCTGAGAAGAAAAATAAATTAGCAAATAAGAGGTGTTATAATATGTTTAAACACACAAAATTCAGGAATTTGGCAATTAAAATAAATATAGTTTGTGTTAAAAGGTTGTAATTTGGAAGATATTCAGTTAAAATGTCAAACTCAAACTGCTAAAGCTTTAACATCAGAAAAACGTGAAAACATATTTGCAGTGAAAGAGGACTGACCCTTTAAAAGCATAATTTACTTCACACAGCTCACCTTTGGTTGTTGTTGTAAATAATCCACAAGCTTCTTTAAAATGGTCCAGATGCATCTGTTTGACATTGTCAGGGTGGTCACTGTAAACTGGTACAGTCAGAACCACAAAGCCTTTGTTGGCCAGCAGACTGGCTCTTTTCTCAGATGCAAAGGTGCAGAGATCCAACACTGCAGGAAATGGACCTTCTCCTGGATCATAAGACATATACAACACGGCAAATTTCTGGAGAGAATCATAGGAAATCTTAGCTCATTACATTGTATGAATCGCTGAATTTAATATTTTGATGCAATGACACTAAACTGTAACAACTACAAACACAGTCATAACTACAGCACTGTATGTTGTACAGACTGTGGTGAAAACATAAAGTACAGAACTATTTACCTGGGGGGGTAAACAGGACTCCCTGAAAATTCCTCCCTTTGACAGGAACCCGGCTGACCCCGTTTCCAATCAGAAGCCTCTCATTGGTCACCTCTGCCAACATCCTGTCCTCCCTGTCCTCCTCATGCACAGAGAACTTCACCACATGGGGATTTAGTGCACATGGTTTTTGAAACTTTTTGTGTAAGGCGTCTGCCTTCATCGACCACAGCAGATCCTCTCTCCACAGACTTACCGATCCTCTCTTCACAGACTACAGATCCTCTCTCCACAGACTACAGATCCTCTCTCCACAGACTACAGATCCTCTCTCCACAGACTACAGATCCTCTCTCCACAGACTACAGATCCTCTCTCCACAGACTACAGATCCTCTCTTCACAGACTGCAGATCCTCTCTCCACAGACTGCAGATCCTCTCTCCACAGACTACAGATCCTCTCTCCACAGACTACAGATCCTCTCTTCACAGACTACAGATCCTCTCTCCACAGACTACAGATCCTCTCTCCACAGACTACAGATCCTCTCTCCACAGACTACAGATCCTCTCTTCACAGACTGCAGATCCTCTCTCCACAGACTGCAGATCCTCTCTCCACAGACTACAGATCCTCTCTCCACAGACTACAGATCCTCTCTCCACAGACTACAGATCCTCTCTTCACAGACTACAGATCCTCTCTCCACAGACTACAGATCCTCTCTTCACAGACTACAGATCCTCTCTGACTACAGATCCTCTCTTCACAGACTACAGATCCTCTCTCCACAGACTACAGATCCTCTCTTCACAGACTACAGATCCTCTCTCCACAGACTAAAGATCCTCTCTCCACAGACCACAGATCCTCTCTCCACAGACTAAAGATCGTCTCTCCACAGACTAAAGATCCTCTCTCCACAGACTAAAGATCCTCTCTCCACAGACCACAGATCCTCTCTCCACAGACTAAAGATCGTCTCTCCACAGACTAAAGATCGTCTCTCCACAGACTACAGATCCTCTCTGTCATCCTCTCTTCACAGATTTAGAGTTTGTCCTGTAGACATAGCAAAGTCAACAGGTTAGGTAAATGTTCTGCATAGACAAGCACAAGCAGATAACATAGTGACAACGCTATCATTACAAATGAAAAATTAACAAGCCAAATGTATATCAATACAATCCTAAACTGATACTCTACTTGACCATACAGGTGCTTGTACAGACTCCCTTGTATGAAGAGATCTCACAAATGTTGGGTTATTTTTGAATATTTCTTAATATGTATTGATTTAAAAACTTAGTTCAATGCATGTGCAAATGCTGGTCATTGACTCACCTGTAGCTCATCTCTTTCATTACCACCTGTCTGCTGTGGCAGCAGTCAGCCACAACATTACTGCTGTAGTTTTCTAGCCACTGAGTCTTTCGCTGTATTTACTTTGCCAGATTCCTGGACTCTGCGTTGACTGCTCATACTCTGCTCCTGATTTTTTCTGCATCATCAAACCAAAAAACTTATGTTGCCTATCTGTGACAACTGACCTTTGCTTTAAGACAGAATAAAAAATTGTCAACATGTCCTCTAAAACAATCATTAACTTCACACAGCTCACCTTTGGTTGTTGCTGTAAATAATCCACTGCTTCTTTAAAATGGTCCAAATTTGTCTGTTTGACATTGTCAGGGTGGTCACTGTAAACTGGTACAGCCAGAACCACAAAGCCTTTGTTGGCCAGCAGACTGGCTCTTTTCTCAGATGCAAAAGTGGACAGATCCAACAATGCAGGAAATGGACCTTCTCCTGGATCATGAGACATAAACAACACAGTAAATGTCAATTATTGATCAAATGAAATTCTGGATCTTATACAGTGGGTACGGAAAGTATTCAGACCCCTTTAAATTTTTCACTTTTTGTGTCATTGCAGCCATTTGCCAAAATCAAAAAAGTTCATTTTATTTCTCATTAATGTACACTCAGCACCCCATCTTGACAGAAAAAAACAGAAATGTAGAAATTTTTGCAAATTTATTAAAAAAGAAAAACTGAAATATCACATGGTCATAAGTATTCAGACCCTTTGCAGTGACACTCATATTTAACTCACATGCTGTCCATTTCTTCTGATCCTCCTTGAGATGGTTCTGCTCCTTCATTGGAGTCCAGCTGTGTTTAAATAAACTGATTGGACTTGATTAGGAAAGGCACACACCTGTCTATATAAGACCTTACAGCTCACAGTGCATGTCAGAGAAAATGAGAATCATGAGGTCGAAGGAACTGCCCAAGGAACTCAGAGACAGAATTGTGGCAAGGCACAGATCTGGCCAAGGGTACAAAAGAATTTCTGCAGCACTCAAGGTTCCTAAGAGCACAGTGGCCTCCATAATCCTCAAATGGAAAAAGTTTGGGACAACCAGAACTCTTCCTAGACCTGGCCGACACTTGACTTACCTGCAGCAAAGCAGTTGTTGATCTGAGAGGAAAATGATCAACTGGGTTTTAACGTCCTCTGTTTGCTTCTCTGCTCCTCCTCTGATGATGCACAGTCTACTAAGTATGTCTTTGTCTTAACTCAACCTCAGAGACAGAACGTTCTGTCTGTGATAACAAAAAGATGCCTGAGGCTTCAGAAGGATCGTTATGTACTTGGACTGTTCCCATGGTCCAACATTGGGATGATGGTTATTTTACTTTCCAATACCATGACAGCACACAGGTCAATATCTTGATCAATAATTAAAATAACAGCTGTTTGACTTTTTGGACAAAATAAAATTACAAAAAAATGTTTTTAGTCTCAAAGTGAAAAAAAGGGTTCTACAAAGTAATGTCAATTAAATAAAAACATGTAATGTGAAATAAGTGATTGAGCTTTATTTTAGGGACTCCACCCACCCTGCATGCACTTTTATGTCCCTCTTCCCTCTGGAAGGAGGCTGCGGAGCATTCACAGCAGGACTACCAGACTGAAGAACAGTTTTATCAATAGCTGTGAGACTGATGAAAACTAAATATTTATATGAGACTTGCACTGTCTACACAAATGTGTTTACCTGAGCCATCTTTGCACAAGAACTTGAATCTTGAAGCTCTGTGCAGCTGCAAACTTTGTCCAGCAGAGGACGCTCACTAACCTGTGTTTGCCTCAGCTGGGTAAAACCCTCTGATAGTTTAGAAACAAACACAAGAGGGATGAAATTTAAGAATATTCACCTCTTCATTGTATTTGATTATTTACAAATGTCCATATGTTATTCTACACCATCACGTTTACTCAACATGTCTTTTCAACTTGATAAGCATCAAATATCTTTCAGTGTTATGGCAGCACATGCCCTGCACATACTGTGCTGCTGTAATACTATGACTTCCCTAGTGTAAGAAATGTTTTAGTACTACACAGAATATGACCTGAAAGGGAACAAAGGAACACAGGAGGTATAAATAGACTCAGGACAGAACTAATTAACACAGATGGAGCTGATCTAAACTGATGAACTTACGAGACACAGGAAACCCGAACACCAAAATCAACCCCAAAGTAGCTCCCACTGAGTGAGTGGTCTCTGAGCAGGTCTATCTCCCCACTCCCATCAGCCCTGTAGGTGGCTGAGGAGCCGAACACCACTCCTTTCTCGTCCGTTGATCTGGCTCTCATGGTGACCACCTGCCTCGACCTCAGCCCCTCCACCTTCACCTGAACGGGCTTGTCAAACAAATATCTGGCACTCGGCAGCAGCCTCAGTCTGACTTGGGAGGACATCTTTCCACAGACTACAGATCCTCTCTCCACAGACTACAGATCCTTTATTCACAAACTACAGATCCTCTCTCCACAGACTACAGATCCTCTCTTCACAGACTACAGATCCTCTCTCCAGAGACTACAGATCCTCTCTTCACAGACTACAGATCCTCTTTTCAGACTACAGCTCCTCTCTTCACAGACTACAGATCCTCTTTTCAGACTACCGATCCTCTCTTCACAGACTACAGATCCTCTTTTCAGACTACAGCTCCTCTCTTCACAGACTACAGATCCTCTTTTCAGACTACAGATCCTCTCTTCACAGACTACAGATCCTCTTTTCAGACTACAGCTCCTCTCTTCACAGACTACAGATCCTCTTTTCAGACTACAGATCCTCTCTTCACAGACTACAGATCCTCTTTTCAGACTACAGCTCCTCTCTTCACAGACTACAGATCCTCTTTTCAGACTACAGCTCCTCTCTTCACAGACTACAGATCCTCTTTTCAGACTACCGATCCTCTCTCCACAGACTACAGATCCTCTCTTCACAGACTACAGATCCTCTTTTCAGCCTACAGATCCTCTCTTCACAGACTACAGATCCTCTCTCCACAGACTACAGATCCTCTCTTCACAGATTACAGATCCTCTCTTCACAGACTACAGATCCTCTCTTCACAGACTACAGATCCTCTCTTCATAGACTTTGTCCTGTGGACATAACAAAGTCAGTATGTAGTTACACTAATGGGGAATATTTCATAAGTAAACAAAAAAATCAATAAATTGACCATGACTTCAAGAACTATATCACCATTACTAAACAAAATTTAAAAAATAGAACTATACCTCTGATTATCTAAATATCCTTCTGACAATCATATTATATATTTTACTATATTTCTAGTAATAATCTAAACTTTTCATGTGCAGTCATGCAAAACAACAGGCTACACTGCATTATTTGACTATACTGTTGTTGCAATACAGCTGCTCTCGCTGGGATAACAGGATGCAAAAGCTCTGACAAATACAACAGCACCATCCTATTTAAATTTCAACAACAGGTAATAAAGCTTTAAACTGGACCTTGAAATACACAGAAAGCCAATGCAATGAAGTGAGAACCAGAATACTGTGCTCACATGTTTTTTCTGTCAGCAGATGAACAACTGTCTTTTGAACCATCTGTAAACAGTGAAGTAATCATTGATCCAGACGAATTGTTAAAGAATTAAAGAATTCTGGAAGAGATGTAATGAAGGCGGGCAGCATGGTGGCTGAGTGGTTAGCACTGTTGCCTCACAGCAAGAAGGTCGTGGGTTCGCATCCCGGCCTTTCTGTGTGGAGTTTGCATGTTCTCCCTGTGCTTGCGTGGGTTTACTCCGGGTACTCCGGTTTCCTCCCACAGTCCAAAAACATGCATGTCAGGTTGATTGGTGACTCTAAAATTGCCCGTAGGAGTGAGTGTGAGTGTGTGAGGTTGTCTGTCTTTGTATGTCTATATGTGGCCCTGCGACAGACTGGTGACCTGTCTAGGGTGTACCCCTGCCTTCCACCCGAGAGAGAGCTGGGATAGGCTCCAGCGGATCCCCTTGACCCTGAACAGGAAAAGCGGGTATAGAAGATGGATGGATGGATGGATGTAATGAAGGCATGGATGACCACCTCAAACTCACTTCTTGGGAGTTAGAGCTTTGTGTTATTAACAAGTTTCAGCTGGAAAAAAAACTCAACAATGTGCTGATTTCCTTATCAATTTTAAAAGCAGATTTAAAGATTATGACAAAATGATGACAAAATAAGGCTAATGGACGATACAGACTGCCATGTTGGCCACCCACAATCATTTCTGTTTTATTTTTATTCAAAGTAAGAAAATCTGACTCCATCCATGCTTGTACATCTTTAAGACAATCCAGTAGAACCTGTATGAAGGCTTAACTGCTTGTGTTTAATAGCAGATAGATTTGCAGATCATCTGCAAAACAGCAAAATTTGATGTTAGATTTTTCAAAAATAGACTAGCAAGGTCAAATTTAAAAGAGCCATTTAGGTAAACTCCAAGATTTTTAACATGTGGGTGACAGTAGGATGACAACAGCCCAGATCACTGTTGACACCATCTAAAACCAGAAGAACTTCCAAACATCATAATTTCAGTTTTCTTGCCATTTAAAGGAAGTAAATTTCTGGACATCCATCTATTAATATCATTGAGACAGTCCAATAAAACACAGGTTGAGGCAGTGCCTGGCTTTAGGGGAAGATAAATTTGAAGGTCATCTGCAAAGCGATGAAATGAAATATTAAGCTTAGAGCAGATAGACCCCAATGGCATATAGAGCACACGAAGGGGTGGGCCTAAGACAGAACCCTGGGGGACACCACAGGAGAGGGGGAGCCTTCCTTGAGCTGTTGGGGCCCATGTTCACAGAAAAGGTCCTCCCAGATAAATAAGTGTTTACAAGCGCCCGTGTTCACTATAATAATAATTTATGGTCGCAAATGTTGGTTACTAAGCCTAAACAAAGCCCTGGCTGCTTCTAAATTAAAGCTTTTCAATGACTGATGGATCCTAGGCTTTAATAGAGCATTGATGGATAGAATTGCATTTCAATTTTAATTATTTTACCTATAAATAAAAAAATCAATGGTGCTCAAGTTGAAACAAATTAGTTAAAAAAAAGTAAGGTTCCACTGAATTAATGAAAACATGTTGGCATCTAGAAGTTGAGTACTACTCTGATGAGTGGTGAAATGTTTCGACCTAAAAACTAGAAGTCCAGCTACCATGACTCAACCTCTAGATAATTTCCCCTGGACAACCAAGAATATTCACAGACAACAGCTGGCATGTTTCGCTAGCTGAAATGTTAGCCAGGTGTCCAAACATTAGGTAGGCCTATTATAGTTTAGTTTAAATTAGCATTTCTTTGTTTTAATGTTGGAAAATTAAGTATGACAAATCAGTTAATAGTATTTTAATATGCAAGAGAGTAACAGGTACAGGGTAATAGTTGATATTTCAGTAACAGGAACTCAAGATGTACACCGCAGACACTCACTTAAATATTTTATGTTGTGTCAGTTTCTACAAATCCCATATAGGGACTAAATGACAACAATGAATATTAAGTTCTAACCATAATGTCTTTGAATCCAGAAACAAAGTTATCCTGTTTGTCTGTGCTGTACACCTCCACTGTCTGAAAACTATTAAAAACATATCAGTGAATTTTTCCTCACAAAAGCAGGGGTCCATCTACTGTCAAGAGCAAGCTGCAAAAGAAAGGCAATCAGTCACAGAGTCAACATTTTTTGCACAGTAAATGTGTGCAATAAGTGTGTCTTACCATTAATTTTTTAATATGTATTAAGCCCATGTCAGGTGAGACTGGTCACAACTTTAGAATAATATAATGAAACATCAATTAAATATTAAAATGTTCTACTCATTACAAAACAACCAAGCATGAACCTAATCATTTATTAGCCCTGATATCATGATCTGTTACTATATGTTTCTTATCTTATTTGTATCTATATTTTGACTTTAGTTTGTGCAGCATCACAGCTCAGGTGAGTTCTGAAAAACTCCTGAATCTTTGACCACAGGTGGACTTCAGCTGCAGCATGGGTCCTGGCCTCCCCCCCCCACAGGACTACATGGGGAACGACCCCATGAAAGCTGGAGGTGCAGTATGGACCATATGGCGGCTCCAGCATGTGTCCAGATCCAGGATAACTCATAGTCTCAAAGTTCTCCTTCCCATGGTGCTTCAGTCTCTCCACTATCTGCTCCATGTAAACCTTACTGTTCAAGCAGATTTAAAGATTATGACAAAATGATGACAAAATAAGGCTAATGGACGATACAGACTGCCATGTTGGCCACCCACAATCATTTCTGTTTTATTTTTATTCAAAGTAAGAAAATCTGACTCCATCCATGCTTGTACATCTTTAAGACAATCCAGTAGAACCTGTATGAAGGCTTAACTGCTTGTGTTTAATAGCAGATAGATTTGCAGATCATCTGCAAAACAGCAAAATTTGATGTTAGATTTTTCAAAAATAGACTAGCAAGGTCAAATTTAAAAGAGCCATTTAGGTAAACTCCAAGATTTTTAACATGTGGGTGACAGTAGGATGACAACAGCCCAGATCACTGTTGACACCATCTAAAACCAGAAGAACTTCCAAACATCATAATTTCAGTTTTCTTGCCATTTAAAGGAAGTAAATTTCTGGACATCCATCTATTAATATCATTGAGACAGTCCAATAAAACACAGGTTGAGGCAGTGCCTGGCTTTAGGGGAAGATAAATTTGAAGGTCATCTGCAAAGCGATGAAATGAAATATTAAGCTTAGAGCAGATAGACCCCAATGGCATATAGAGCACACGAAGGGGTGGGCCTAAGACAGAACCCTGGGGGACACCACAGGAGAGGGGGAGCCTTCCTTGAGCTGTTGGGGCCCATGTTCACAGAAAAGGTCCTCCCAGATAAATAAGTGTTTACAAGCGCCCGTGTTCACTATAATAATAATTTATGGTCGCAAATGTTGGTTACTAAGCCTAAACAAAGCCCTGGCTGCTTCTAAATTAAAGCTTTTCAATGACTGATGGATCCTAGGCTTTAATAGAGCATTGATGGATAGAATTGCATTTCAATTTTAATTATTTTACCTATAAATAAAAAAATCAATGGTGCTCAAGTTGAAACAAATTAGTTAAAAAAAAGTAAGGTTCCACTGAATTAATGAAAACATGTTGGCATCTAGAAGTTGAGTACTACTCTGATGAGTGGTGAAATGTTTCGACCTAAAAACTAGAAGTCCAGCTACCATGACTCAACCTCTAGATAATTTCCCCTGGACAACCAAGAATATTCACAGACAACAGCTGGCATGTTTCGCTAGCTGAAATGTTAGCCAGGTGTCCAAACATTAGGTAGGCCTATTATAGTTTAGTTTAAATTAGCATTTCTTTGTTTTAATGTTGGAAAATTAAGTATGACAAATCAGTTAATAGTATTTTAATATGCAAGAGAGTAACAGGTACAGGGTAATAGTTGATATTTCAGTAACAGGAACTCAAGATGTACACCGCAGACACTCACTTAAATATTTTATGTTGTGTCAGTTTCTACAAATCCCATATAGGGACTAAATGACAACAATGAATATTAAGTTCTAACCATAATGTCTTTGAATCCAGAAACAAAGTTATCCTGTTTGTCTGTGCTGTACACCTCCACTGTCTGAAAACTATTAAAAACATATCAGTGAATTTTTCCTCACAAAAGCAGGGGTCCATCTACTGTCAAGAGCAAGCTGCAAAAGAAAGGCAATCAGTCACAGAGTCAACATTTTTTGCACAGTAAATGTGTGCAATAAGTGTGTCTTACCATTAATTTTTTAATATGTATTAAGCCCATGTCAGGTGAGACTGGTCACAACTTTAGAATAATATAATGAAACATCAATTAAATATTAAAATGTTCTACTCATTACAAAACAACCAAGCATGAACCTAATCATTTATTAGCCCTGATATCATGATCTGTTACTATATGTTTCTTATCTTATTTGTATCTATATTTTGACTTTAGTTTGTGCAGCATCACAGCTCAGGTGAGTTCTGAAAAACTCCTGAATCTTTGACCACAGGTGGACTTCAGCTGCAGCATGGGTCCTGGCCTCCCCCCCCCACAGGACTACATGGGGAACGACCCCATGAAAGCTGGAGGTGCAGTATGGACCATATGGCGGCTCCAGCATGTGTCCAGATCCAGGATAACTCATAGTCTCAAAGTTCTCCTTCCCATGGTGCTTCAGTCTCTCCACTATCTGCTCCATGTAAACCTTACTGTTCAAGCAGAGGTCGTCCTCTGAAGCCACAAAGAGGAACCGTCCCTTGGCTTGTTCAATGGGGACCAGGCTGCCCTTGTTCTTCTCTGCCACAGGATTTTCAAGGGTATAATTGATCATGCTAGCTCCCGATTCAGTGAGAATAATCTTGCTCAAGTCAAATGGTATTGGTGGGATGATTTGTTGGTTCTTATAGTACAGAGGAACACCTGCAACAGCACTGCAGCCATTAATCCACACTACAGCTTCAACACCAGGTACAAAAGCAGCAAGTGAAAGTGCAATTTCTCCTCCCTTTGATCGTGATATTATGCCAACTCCTTTACTGCCAACCTGAGAAGAATAATAATAAGATAATAAGAATAAAAATAAGAATAAAAATAAGTTAGCAAATTAGAGGTGTTATAATATGCTTAAACGGGCAGCATGGTGGCTGAGTGGTTAGCACTGGCCTCACAGCAAGAAGGTCGTGGGTTCGCATCCCGGCCTTTCTGTGTGGAGTCTGCATGTTCTCCCTGTGCTTGCGTGGGTTTACTCCGGGTACTCCGGTTTCCTCCCACAGTCCAAAAACATGCATGTTAGGTTGATTGGTGACTCTAAAATTGCCCGTAGGAGTGAGTGTGAGTGTGTGTGGTTGTCTGTCTTTGTGTGTCTATATGTGGCCCTGCGACAGACTGGTGACCTGTCCAGGGTGTACCCCTGCCTTCCACCCGAGAGAGAGCTGGGATAGGCTCCAGCAGATCCCCGTGACCCTGAGCCAGGAAAAGCGGGTATAGAAGATGGATGGATGGATGGATAATATGCTTAAACATATTTTTTACTTCAGGAATTGGGCTATGAAGGTAAAACAGCGATTTTGTGTTAAAAGATTGTAATTTGGAAGAAATCCACTTAATATGTCAGAGCTAAACTGCTAAACTGTAAATACTGTTTTCAGTTATGTACAGATTGTGTAACCATGTGGTGACGAACGCCAAATGTTTGTCACACATACCTGGCTATTAATCCAATTCTGATTCTGAACCTCAGAAAAACATGTACAGTTGAACAAGACCTGAATCCAACCTTTGATTTAAAACAAACTTGCAAAATTGTGGACTGACCCTTAAAAGCATAATTTACTTCACACAGCTCACCTTTGGTTGTTGTTGTAAAAAATCCACTAGCTTCTTTAAAATGATCCAGATGCATCTGTTTGACATTGTCAGGGCGATCAGTGTAAACTGGTACAGTCAGAACCACAAAGCCTTTGTTGGCCAGCAGACTGGCTCTTTTCTCACACATTAAGGTGCAGAGATCCAACACTGCAGGAAACGGACCTTCTCCTGGATCATAAGACATATACAACACAGTAAATGTCTATAGAGAATCATAGGAAATCTTAGCTCATTACATTGTATGAATTGTTGAATTTAATATTTTGATGCAATGACACTAAACTGTAACAACTACAAACACAGTCATAACTACAGCACTGTATGTTGTACAGACTGTGGTGAAAACATAAAGTACAGAACTATTTACCTGGGGGGGTAAACAGGACTCCCTGAAAATTCCTCCCTTTGACAGGAACCCGGCTGACCCCATTTCCAATCAGAAGCCTCTCATTGGTCACCTCTGCCAACATCCTGTCCTCCCTGTCCTCCTCATGTACAGAGAACTTCACCACATGGGGATTTAGTGCACATGGTTTTTGAAACTTTTTGTGCAAGGCATCTGCCTTCATCGACCACAGCAGACCCATGGGTTCAACCCCAACGTAGCTCCCACTGAGTGAGGGGTCTCTGAGCAGGTCTATCTCCCGGCTCCCATCAGCCCTGTAGGTGGCTGAGGAGCTGAACACCACTCCTTTCTCGTCCGTTGATCTGGCTTTCATGGTGACCACCTGCCTCGACCTCAGCCCCTCCACCTTCACCTGAACAGGCTCGTCAAACAAACATCTGGCACTTGGCAGCAGCCTCAGTCTGACTTGGGAGGACATCTCTCCACAGACTACAGATCCTCTCTCCACAGACTACAGATCCTCTCTTCACAGACTACAGATCCTCTCTCCATAAACTACAGATCCTCTCTTCACAGACCACAGATCCTCTCTCCACAGACTAAAGATCGTCTCTCTACAGACTAAAGATCCTCTCTTCACAGACTACAGATCCTCTCTTCACAGACTACAGATCCTCTCTCCATAAACTACAGATCCTCTCTCCACAGACCACAGATCCTCTCTCCACAGACTAAAGATCGTCTCTCCACAGACTACAGATCCTCTCTGTCATCCTCTCTTCACAGATTTAGAGTTTGTCCTGTGGACATAGCAAAGTCAACAGGTTAGGTGAATGTTCTGCATAGACAAGCACAAGCAGATAACATAGTGACAATGCTATCATTACAAATGAAAAATTAACAAGCCAAATGTATATCAATACAATCCTAAGCTCATACTCTACTTGACCATACAGGTGCTTGTACAGACTCCATTGTATGAAGAGATCTCACAAATTTTGCGTTATTTTTCAATATTTCTTAATATGTATTGATTTAAAAACTTAGTTCAATGGATGTAACACATATATTTCCAAACGTCTGTGTACAGACTGGTACTGGTCACACCTGTCCATATTAACATATGCAAATGTGCAGTAATAAGCTTTTTGTTTTTAATTAAGGAAGACAAGATAGTGGTTACACTTGCACCCAATTTTAAAATCTTGGAAAAACACAACATAATTCTTTTCTGTGTATAATATATATATTTTATTTTTATAAATATATATTTTAGATATAGCCTAATATGATAAATAAATCCAGTTGGCAATAAATTTGATTCTAAATATATATATTAACACCACTTTTATGGGATGTCACAGAATGGTTAGTTTATTGATTCACTAGGAAACAACAACATAAAAACATTTTTGCATTACAAATCAAATGGTACATTATTTGATAAATGTGACACTTGGGTAATCTCCTAAATGAGCCTTTATGTGAATACAATCTGGATTAAGAGAGAAACTGGTAAATCTGTGCACTGAGCCATGGAAAAAAAAATGACAGGCTACAGGCCCAGTTTCTACTTAAAAGTTTGTGTCAACTTTGTAGTGCAATCGGGTGAATTGATATTGATTGCCTGCAGTAGTTATGAAGTTAAACTATAAAGCCCGAAGTTATAAGTCAAATAATAAAAAATAAAAAGGGTCTATGTGGACAAACAAACAGGCTCAGTGATTGGTCGCTCAGGCACATTTACGCCTCACCGTTCTTCTTTCTGACTGCTGATTGGTCGACTAAACGTGTTTTCTGTCCTAAGATGTATTTTATGATCGACATTGCCTCATTAACAAACATTTAAGAAAGTTAAACTCAGACATGGCTTAGAAACTGACAGCCTGACAGGGTTTATTTAAAAGCTTCATGAGCAGAAGTTCCCCCAGTCATATGTTCCTGATCAGGAACCTTTTGCTAAAGTTATTGATAAACAGGGCTCAGACTGAATTTCAAGAGACAAATTCAACTAATGATGTTCCTATTATGATACAGACAAACGTCTGAAAACATTTCCTTTGTTCACTTAAAATGACTTAAATCATCATAACTGTGCTTAACAAATTTCACACATGAGAAACACTGAATTAGTTTATAGCAGTATATTTGTTTAATGTTCCAAATTTGGAACATCAAGCATGAAGATGATCTTTTAGCAGTTCATTTACACTGTGGGCTATTGAACAGTCAGGAGGTTCTGGGTACAAGTTCCAGTGTGATACAACAGAACATACAGTGTGTTGCATAACTCTACCCTCTTGCCTAATCTATGGATGTACTATAGGTTAGGTTTACCAGACTGTTATTAGAAGGAGGTCATAAGTTAACACATTATTTCTAGAGGTTTTTGGTACAGTTTACACAAAAAGACATGGACTAATCATTGATACTGTGCTACAAGTGTAACTGTTCTATGATCAATAATTAAATAGAGCAAATTTTCAGAATTGTGGATTAGATTGTGATTTCCACTTAATAAATGCAGTGATTTTATCAATGTGTTGTTTGTATCGCTATAGCTACATCTATAACCTGGCTTTATTCTATGCAGCATCACATTTCAAGTGAGTTCTGAGGAAGTCCTGCATCTTCTTCCACATGTGGACTTCAGCTGCAGCATGGGCTCTGGGTTCACCCCCCCACAGGACCGGGAAGCGAATGAGCCCATGTAAAGCGGAGGGGCAGTATGGACCATATGGTGGCTCCAATAAATGACCAGCTTCAGGGTAACACACAGTCTCAAAGTTCTCCTTCCCATGGTGTTTCAGTCTCTCCGCCATCTCGTCCATGTAAGCCTTGCTGTCACAGTTGAGGTCGTCCCCAGAAGCTATAAAGAGGAAGTGTCCCTTGGCTTGTTCAATGGGGACCAGACTGCCCTTGTTCTTCTCTGTCACGGCATCTTCAAGACCATATCTGATTATGCTAGCTCCTGATTCAGTGCGAATTACCTTGTTGAAGTCAAACGGTAATGTTGAGAGAATCTGGCGGTTCTTATAGTACACAGGAACACCCACAATGGAGCTGCAGCCATTAATCCACACTACAGCCTCAATACCTGGTACAAAAGCAGCAAGTGAAAGTGCGATATCAGCTCCCTTTGACCGTGATATTATCCCAACTCCTTTACTGCCCACCTGAGAAGAAAAACATGCTAGTTAGAGGCAATAAAATATGTTTCAACACAGAGTCCAGGAACAAAATCCACAGCACCCCAAATTAATCTTAAATATGTTAGACAGGTTCAGTAATAGTGTGTAAACATGAAAAACAAATCAGGGAGAGATCATTTAGTCAGACTCCACTCTGGGTTTCTGTTTTTCCCCACTACTGTCGCCGATCAAGTTTTTACACTTTTTCAGAAAAGTTCCTCTTTTTTATGCCACGACACTCCCCTGATCAGTTTCTGCTCATTGACTCACCTGTAGCTCATCTCTTTCATTACCACCTGTCTGCTGTGGCAGCAGTCAGCCACAACATTACTGCTGTAGTTTTCTAACCACTGAGTCTTTCGCTGTGTTTACTTTGCCTGATTCCTGGACTCTGCGTTGACTGCTCATACTCTGCTCCTGATTTTTTCTGCATCATCAAACCAAAAAACTTATGTTGCCTATCTGTGACAACTGACCTTTGCTTTAAGACAGAATAAAAAATTGTCAACATGTCCTCTAAAACAATCATTAACTTCACACAGCTCACCTTTGGTTGTTGTTGTAAAAAATCCACTGCTTCTTTAAAATGGTCCAGATTTGTCTGTTTGACATTGTCAGGGTGGTCACTGTAAACTGGTACAGCCAGAACCACAAAGCCTTTGTTGGACAGCAGACTGGCTCTTTTCTCAGATGCAAAAGTGGACAGATCCAACACTGCAGGAAATGGACCATCTCCTGGATCATAAGACATAAACAACACAGTAAATGTCAATTATTGATCAAATGAAATTCTGGATCTTATATAATATGCATTCTTGATATACAGAATCACTCTTATTATTACACAAAATGTAGTTAGATTGTAGTGAAAACAGAAAGTGCAGAATTATTCACCTGAGGGGGTAAACAGGACTCCCTGAAAATTCCTCCCTTTGACAGGAACCCGGCTGACCCCGTTTCCAATCAGAAGCCTCTCATTGGTCACCTCTGCCAACATCCTGTCCTCCCTGTCCTCCTCATGTACAGAGAACTTCACCACATGGGGTTGTAGTGCGTTGTTCTTGAAAAAGTACTTGTGCAAGGCGTCTGCCTTCAGCGACCACAGCAGACCCATGGGTTCAACCCCAACGTAGCTCCCACTGAGTGAGGGGTCTCTGAGCAGGTCTACCTTCCCGCTCCCATCAGCCCTGTAGGTGGCTGAGGAGCTGAACACCACTCCTTTCTCGTCCATTGATCTGGCTCTCATGGTGACCACCTGACTCGACCTCAGCCCCTCCACCTTCACCTGAACAGGCTGGTCAAACAAACATCTGGCACTTGGCAGCAGCCTCAGTCTGACTTGGGAGGACATCTCTCCACAGGCTACAGATCCTCTCTTCACAGACAACAGATCCTCTCTCCACAGACTACAGATCCTCTCTTCGAAGACTGCAGATCCTCTCTTCAAAGACTACAGATCCTCTATTCACAGACTACAGACCCTCTCTTCACAGACTGCAGATCCTCTTTTCAGACTACAGACCCTCTCTTCACAGACTACAGATCCTCTCTTCACAGACTACAGATCGTCTCTCCACAAACTACAGATCCTCTCTCCACAGACCACAGATCTTCTTTTCATACTACAGACCCTCTCTTCACAGACTACAGATCCTCTCTCCACAGACTACAGATCCTCTCTTCACAGACTGCAGATCGTCTCTCCACAGACTACAGATCCTCTCTCAACAGACCACAGATCTTCTTTTCAGACTACATACCTTCTCTTCACAGACTACAGATCCTCTCTCCACAGACTACAGATCCTCTCTTCACAGACTACAGATCGTCTCTTCACAGACTGCAGATCCTCTTTTCAGACTACAGACCCTCTCTTCACAGACTACAGATCCTCTCTTCACAGACTGCAGATCCTCTTTTCAGACTACAGACCCTCTCTTCACAGACTACAGATCCTCTCTCCACAGACTACAGATCCTCTCTTCACAGACTACAGATCCTCTCTCCACAGACTACAGATCGTCTCTTCACAGACTACAGATCCTCTCTTCACAGACTGCAGATCCTCTCTTCACAGACTACAGATCCTCTCTCCACAGACTACAGACCGTCTCTTCACAGACTGCAGATCCTCTTTTCAGACTACAGACCCTCTCTTCACAGACTACAGATCCTCTCTCCACAGACTACAGATCCTCTCTTCACAGACTACAGATCGTCTCTTCACAGACTGCAGATCCTCTTTTCAGACTACAGACCCTCTCTTCACAGACTACAGATCCTCTCTTCACAGACTGCAGATCCTCTTTTCAGACTACAGACCCTCTCTTCACAGACTACAGATCCTCTCTCCACAGACTACAGATCCTCTCTTCACAGACTACAGATCCTCTCTCCACAGACTACAGATCGTCTCTTCACAGACTACAGATCCTCTCTTCACAGACTGCAGATCCTCTCTTCACAGACTACAGATCCTCTCTCCACAGACTACAGACCGTCTCTTCACAGACTGCAGATCCTCTTTTCAGACTACAGACCCTCTCTTCACAGACTACAGATCCTCTCTTCACAGACTACAGATCCTCTCAGACTACAGATCCTCTCAGACTACAGATCCTCTCAAACTACAGATCCTCTCTCCACAGACTACAGATCCTCTCTTCACAGACTACAGATCGTCTCTTCACAGACTACAGATCCTCTCAAACTACAGATCCTCTCTCCACAGACTACAGATCCTCTCTTCACAGACTACAGATCCTCTCTTCACAGACTGCAGATCGTCTCTCCACAGACTACAGATCCTCTCTCAACAGACCACAGATCTTCTTTTCAGACTACAGACCCTCTCTTCACAGACTACAGATCCTCTCTCCACAGACTACAGATCCTCTCTTCACAGACTACAGATCGTCTCTTCACAGACTGCAGATCCTCTTTTCAGACTACAGACCCTCTCTTCACAGACTACAGATCCTCTCTTCACAGACTGCAGATCCTCTTTTCAGACTACAGACCCTATCTTCACAGACTACAGATCCTCTCTTCACAGACTACAGATCCTCTCTCCACAGACTACAGATCCTCTCTCCACAGACTACAGATCGTCTCTTCACAGACTACAGATCCTCTCTTCACAGACTGCAGATCCTCTCTTCACAGACTACAGATCCTCTCTCCACAGACTGCAGATCCTCTCTTCACAGACTGCAGATCCTCTCTTCACAGAGTACAGACCCTCTCTTCACAGACTACAGATCCTCTCTTCACAGACTACAGATCCTCTCTCCACAGACTACAGATCCTCTTTTCAGACTACAGACCCTCTCTTCACAGACTACAGATCCTCTCTCCACAGATTACAGATCCTCTCTCCACAGACTACAGATCCTCTCTCCACAGACTACAGATCCTCTCTTCACAGACGTAGAGTTTGTCCCGTGACTGTGACAGTAAATATGAAAAAATTAAGTGTCAACACAATAATTACAAGACAAAACAGAAAACACAACTGAAAAGCCAGAATATGTATGAGATGATTAATGTGTAGGTGACTTTGGTGCCAGTTATGTTTCCAAATACAGTAACGATAGTTATCAATCAATCAGTCACGGTGGGAACCGTTAACACCGAGAAAGACCTGACGTCACAGGACTGAGACGAGACTAAAGTTAATGGTATCGTTAACGTAAAAACGTTAACGTAAAAGGCGGAGCTTACGTTGACGTTACCGGATTGTTTTTTTTTTTTAACGGCTTGACCATAGTTGACGTTAGTGAACCCAGAGTGTTAGAAACAGGGCGTCTTAAAAAGCTTAAATCAGCCATCGTTGTGCTAGTAGCCAGTTAGCTTAGCCACAGCATAACCTTAGAGTGATGTTACTTCTCCGTTGGAGAGCTAACGTTAGCTAACGTAACGTTAACTGCTGTGGGTAAATCTCAGTCACAAACCACCAAACTTGTCATTTCAAACTCCTTTACTGGTTTAATCGTCTTCCATTCTTCAACTAGCTAGTTCATGTAACACGTTAGTGACTTCTGTTATTTGAGCCACACGACTGACTGATTTATCTCGGCCAAAGTTTACTGACTCTGTATCGACACTGTGCTCGGGTTTTTAGTCGGTGTGACACTTTAAAAATCAGACTTTCTAATGTTCAGTGGTTTAACATTTGGATGGGACAAATGCAGATGTCTCCAGTATTGGGTGGGGGGACATGTCCAACCCGTCCCCCGTATTAAACCCGGTCAGTGTGTAAACGCACCGAATCTGATCCTCTTTCAACCCAAGACTCTGATGCAGGACAAATCAACATGTTTACATGTCACTACATGAATCAAACACTCAGTTCCAATCAGTCACAGACTATTATTGCACTTCTCCAAGAATAAACTGGCTGTTACTGACCTGATTCACCTTTCCTGGTATAAACACTGCTGGTTCCTGTGGATGAAGCTCAGTGCAGCTGCAAACTTTGTCCAGCAGAAGACGCTCACTAACCTGTGTTTGTTTTACACAACTGAGGGAAACACAAAACATCAATGATAGAATATTCACCTCAATAATATATTTAAATCATTGTATTTGATTATTTGCATTTTTATATACATAATATTTCTATGCCACCACATTTACTCAACAGTATGTGTTTGACAACTGCACTTACTTTGCAGATTTTCTTTAAATTGCACATTATAGCACAGTCCCCTTTAAGGCAGAAGATACAAGTGTTTATGTGATTATTTTGCAAGTCTCAAGTCTCTAATGGTTGAGAGTAGCAATCTAGTCTCCTACATGCAGTCCAGACTGCCTAGAAATCTGCACTGATATATCTTAATTATTGCAAACCATGTACTGTATTATAATCACTCCATTATCTATTAATATATACAGTATCAGCACTGATTAGTTGTTTGGTTGATGACTAAACTGGCTATTACTATGTGGTATATGAAAAAAAAAACACACCCCCCTGCCACAAAATCATGTAAATGACTTTATTTACCTGATTTCATTCCAGGTCTGTAATATTGTCTTCAGTGTCATCTAAGAAGTGAACTAAGAATGTATGTCTAGTTTGTGAAATTGACTTATCTGTCTGTTGTTTACAGTTGACTTTCAGCTTATACATTTCCTTAATGTTAATGAGCTGAACAACCTAAAAAAGTCAATTAAAGACTGTTCGCATGTCCCAGAACCGGAGCCCAAACCAAGCCTTTTAAGAACAAGTCTGAAATCAAGTCTCAAGTCACTGTATGTGTGATTTAAGACTTGAGTTAAAATCCCAAGTCTAAATCCAAGACTTTATCTATGGTGTTTATTTATACAAACTGTGCTGCTGCAACACTCTAACTTCCCTTTGGGACTGACCATCTACCTGCCTGTCTATAATCAATAACTAAAAACAGAATTTACAATTTTTTTTAATATTATACCAGAAATGACTTAAAATTACAAAAGATTACAAGACAGCCACTAAAACTATTTGCCAGGCCTGAGTTATAAATGCAATGTTCTATAATAGCATCTATAATTTGGCTTTAGTCTGTGTAGCATCACAGCTCAGGTGAGCTCTTGGAACTCCTGGATCTTCTTCCACAGGTGAACTTCAGCTGTTGTGTGGGCCCTGGACTGACCCCCCCACAGGACTGGTTTGCCTGCAACCCAATGAAAGCTGGACGGGCAGAATGGACCATAAGGTGGCTCCAGCCAGTGTCCAGCTCCAGGGTAACACAGAGACTCAAAGTTCTCTTTCCCATGGCGCTTCAGTCTCTCCACCATCTGGTCCATGTAAGCCTTGCTGTCCCAGTTGAGGTCGTCCTCTGAAGCTATAAAGAGGAAACATCCCTTGGCTTGTTCAGTGGGGACCAGACTGCCCTTGTTCTCCTCTGCCAGGAGATTGTGCACAGCATACTTGACCACGCTAGCCCCTGACTCTCTACTGTGAATAACAGAATAATCTCTACTAAGCAGGATTTAAATCTGTTTCCATGAATCACAACCAGGCCACAGCAACCACGTCCTGGGGGACAGGTTTATTTCTGTTGTGGCAAAATCACCTGAACTTAATATTTAAGTAATGAAAAAAAATTGACATCACAAAGTAGAGACTGTGTAAAACAAGTTATCTTCCAGGGATCTAATATTTAACAAGCCAAATAAGCAGAGGCATCAAATGAAACCTTTCAAAATTGGAAGAACTAGGCAACAGGGTAACAGCCTTATTAAAATAAAAGTATTAGGGTGAGTTTTAGTATATATGCTTCATTGTAGACAAAGCCTCAGTGTACCACTGAAAATGTTTGTCATGTTTTGCTGGATAAAATGTCAGCTACGTGTCCAAACACTGGGTATTGTAGTTTAGTTTCTGGAACAATTGTTATAACAACATTGTTTATTTAGTTAAAAAATGGCATTAAGAATTAAATTAAGCACCACACTGTGCTACAACTTGAGGCTTGTTTTTTTTTTTACATTTATTTGTTTACATGTTGGAAAATCAAGTTTGCAAACATATTTACAGAGTATAAGCTGAGGCTTCAGTAACAGGCACTCATGATGTACACTGCAAAACTTGGTAAGGAGACAAAATGAGATAATTTGGAAGAAATTTTGAAAAAATCTTTAAGTTCAACTTGAATGAAATGTGTCCATATACAAGACTGAAAAATACCAAATAGAAAATATCAGCTTACACAGTATCTTTCTCAATGAGAGGAAGGACAATTTACTACTACAGTCTAAATAAGTCTCGGGGCACAGGGCCCATATAGAATGAAAGAAATGTGGGTGGTGATTTTATGTGTTTCTGTTAATTTACACAAATCCCAACATTTAATTTGAAATTCTCACCATAACGTTGTTTAATACAGAAACAGGTTTCTTTTATTTGTCTATGCTGTAAACCTCCATAGTTGTCTGAAACGTTCATCACACTGTTACACCAAATGACACAGGTCCTTCTGTTTTCAAGAGTGAGATCCATGTTTGAGATCTCTGCAAAATGCTAAATGCATCTTACTATGTTCGTCTTTTAAACATATTCAGCCCATACTAAGTTAAAATGAATCACATAAATAATATTTAAAGGAAAAACATTAAAAGTAATATTATATTGTATAATTATATAATGTATTATATAATATTCAAAGTTCTACCCAAAAGAAGAAGCATAAACATGATCTGCTATAATTACTCAGCAGCCGTGTTATCGTGATTTGCTATTATATTTTTATATTTTTCTTATCTTATTTGAATCTATGATTTCGCTTTAGTTTGTGCAGCATCACAGCTCAGGTGAGTTCTGAAAAACTCCTGGATCTTTGACCACAGGTGGACTTCAGCTTCAGCATGGGCCCTGGCTTCACCCCCCCACAGGACTACATGGTGAACTATCCTATGAAAGCTGGAGGGGCAGTATGGACCATAAGGTGGCTCAAGCAGGTGTCCAGCTCCAGGGTAACACAGAGTCTCAAAGTTCTCCTTCCCATGGTGCTTCAGTCTCTCCGCCATCTGGTCCATGTAAGCCTTGCTGTCCCAGTTAAGGTCGTCCTCTGAAGCCACAAAGAGGAAATGTCCCTTGGCCTGTTCAGTGGGGACCAGGCTGTACTTGTTCTCCTCTGCCAGGGGATCTCCAAGACCATACTTGATTATGCTAGCTCCTGACTCAGTGGTAATGAGCTTAGTGATGTCAGACCCTAAGGGTGAGATGATTTGATGATTCTGATAATAAAGAGGAACACTTACAACAGCATTGCAGCCATTAATGGACACTACAGCTTTAACACCTGATACAAACGCAGCAAGTGAAAGTGCGATATCACCTCCCTTTGATCGTGCCATTATGCCAACTCCTTTACTGCCCACTTTTGGTTGTTGTTGTAAAAAATCTACTGCTTCTTTAAAATGGTCCAGATGCATCTGTTTGATATTGTCAGGGTGATCAGTGTAAACTGGTACAGTCAGAACCATAAACCCTCTGCTGGCCAGCAGACTGGCTCTTTTCTCACACATTAAGGTGCAGAGATCCAACACTGCAGGAAATGGACCTTCTCCTGGATCATAAGACATATACAACACAGTAAATGTCTATAGAGAATCACAGGAAATCTTAGCTCATTACATAATGTGCATCCTTGAAATTCTGATGCAATGACACTAAACTGATACAACTACTACAAACAGTGATAACTACAGTACTGTATGTTGTACAGACTGTGGTGAAAAGTACAGAACTATTTACCTGGGGGGGTAAACAGGACTCCCTGAAAATTCCTCCCTTTGACAGGAACCCGGCTGACCCCGTTTCCAGTCAGAGGCCTCTCATTGGTCACCTCTGCCAACATCCTGTCCTCCCTGTCCTCCTCATGCACAGAGAACTTCACCACATGGGGATGTAGTGCACATGATTTTTGAAACCTTTTGTGCAAAGTCTCTGCCTTCATGGACCACAGCAGACCCATGGGTTCAACCCCAAAGTAGCTCCCACTGAGTGAGGGGTCTCTGAGCAGGTCTATCTTCCCGCTCCCATCAGTCCTGTAGGTGGCTGAGGAGCTGAACACCACTCCTTTCTCGTCTTGATCTGGCTCTCATGGTGACCACCTGCCTCGACCTCAGCCCCTCCACCTTCACCTGAACAGGCTGGTCAAACAAACATCTGGCACTCGGCAGCAGCCTCAGTCTGACTTGGGAGGACATCTTTCCACAGACTACAGATCCTCTCTCCACAGACTACAGATCCTCTCTCCACAGACTACAGATCCTCTCTCCACAGACTACAGATCCTCTCTGCACAGACTACAGATCCTCTTTTCAGACTACAGATCCTCTCTTCACAGACTACAGATCCACTCTTCAGATTTTGACTTTTCCTGTGGATGTACCAAAGTCAATAAGAAAGTTATAATTTTTGTAAAATGTGATATAGGATAAACATAATCAATGAATCCATTATGAGTTCAATAACTATATCAACACAAACACATTAGAAATAAACTCATACCAATAATTAACTAAACATCCCCATAAGTTTTTCTTTTATATTTTTTCATGTGAACTTACTGTTTTACTGTCTTTGCAATGCTGTTGATGCAAGTGTGTTATATTTTCTGTCATGAGTCCCTCTGGGGACTTCCTGCCAGAGGACTCTTATTTTTTATTGACTTCCTGTTTCCCCCCTGTTCTGGTCTCTGGCAGCTTTATGTTAGTAATTTGTGTCTATTAGCTTCACCTGGTCCTATTATGTTCACCTGTGTTCTATCACCTTTTGTGTTCTCCCTATTTATACCTCCCTTCTTCCTTTGTTCCCTGCAGAAGCATTAGTTAGTTGTCAGATTCAGTTGATGTACCAGTGGAAGTGTTCTTAGTTTCGACTGTCTCATCCTGTTTGTTTGAATTTGTGTTTTGTGCCCTGGAGTTCCCAGGAAAAAGTAACGCCTTGTTTTACCTGCATTTGGGTTCAACTTTCTCTCCCGCACCTCCACACACACGCCAACCCGTGATATGTTCAGTTCAAATCCATGTTTCAGACATACATCAGATACATATTTTAGCAACATTCATATGATACGATGCTCAGACTTTGTTTTCAGGATATAACCATTAACCAGGTTCCTACTCAAATTATAAATATTTTCATTTGGATGTGCTGTGCACCCCATGACCTCATATTTGTTCCCCTTTTCTTTGTCTTTCTACATTATTAAAATGCTTTTAAATAAAAAGTTAGGAACAGGCTCATTTCTCTGTAAATACAAAGGAGTTAGTGTGTAATAAACGGTGCAAATGGAGACAAGTCAGAAAAAAGACACTTGACTTACCTGCAGTAAAGCAGTTATTGATCTGAGAGGAAAATGATCAGCTGAGTTTTAAAGTCCTCTGTTTGCTTCTCTGCTCCTCCTCTGATGATGCACAGTCTACTAAGTATTTTGTCTTAACTCAACCTCAGAGACAGAACGTTCTGTCTGTGGTAAACAAAAAGATGACTAAGGTTTCAGAAGGATCAGTATGTACTTGGACTGTTCCCATGGTCCAATATTGGGATGATGTTTATTTTACTTTCCAATACCATGACAGCACACAGGTCAATATCTTGATCAATAATTAAAATAACAGCTGTTTGACTTTTTGGACAAAATAAAATTACAAAAAAAATGTTTTTAGTCTCAAAGTGAAAAAAAGGGTTCTACAAAGTAATGTCAATTAAATAAAAACATGTAATGTGAAATAAGTGATTGAGCTTTTTTTAGGGACTCCACCCACCCTGCATGCACTTTTATGTCCCTCTTCCCTCTGATAGTTTAGAAACAAACACAAGAGGGATGAAATTTAAGAATATTCACCTCTTCATTGTATTTGATTATTTACAAATGTTCATATGTTATTCCACACCATCACGTTTACTCAACATGTCTTTTCAACTTGATAAGCATCAAATGTCTTTCAGTGTTATGGCAGCACATGCCCTGCACATACTGTGCTGCTGTAATACTATGACTTCCCTAGTGTAAGAAATGTTTTAGTACTACACAGAATATGACCTGAAATGGAACAAAGGAACACAGGAGGTATAAATAGACTCAGGACAGAACTAATTAACACAGATGGAGCTGATCTAAACTGATGAAATAATGAGAAATAAAGCTACCTATTACTGATCAAAGATACACAGGAAACCCAAACACCAAAATCAAAGTCCAACAGGAAACGGAAACCTAGGTTCATAACAGATTGGAAAAATAGGAATGTTGCATGGGCTGTTTGCTTTCATCCACACTCCAGTGTGGGAATTATTACCTTTATTACATTATAACTTAAGGCATAAGGCATTATTACAGTTATAGTTATGAAGCATTTGGTATGTGCAAAACAGTAGTAGCTTAGAGATGAACATGTTTTTCAGTAATTGCAAGGTTTCTCACAGTGCAAGAAGTGAACTAGACATAACATCAGATAGGATGTGCATGTTGCTTTTGTTGTTGTATTCTGTCTTGCAGGAACAGGTTGACCTCTGCCTGGAGGCATGGCAACATCAGGTTATCTCACCCTTCTCAACCTATGGGAGAGGAACACTTTCACTTAGGAACTTCCTAAAGATTGCACATTTTGTTCTGTAATATTATCATTGGGTCGAGGGAAGAATAGCCAGTCAGACTTCTTGCCCTGACAGAGAGTGTGTTATTGGCTAGGGAAAGTTTGACCCAGAGCTCTGTAACTGCTTTATCCAGTGTGTTTTAATAAACGGACTATTTGAAACCATATTTATCGCCTCTGCTTTATTGATCAAACGAACACGTGGAACTGAGGGAGAAAATTGCAGTTCCAACACCAACTTTAAGTAAATCTACTGTGGGGTGAATACACACAGACTCCCTCATTCAGACAGGACACACGAACACGGTGTCATGCACACTCAGAAAAGTTACATCAGTTCACTGCTGTGAATAATGAGAAATGGGTATTTATTTATGTATTAACCATAACATTTGATACCAAAATATTATGCATGTTTTTAATCAGAATCATATATATCATTTTACTTTGAAATGGCAAAAAGAGCAGGTTACTATATTTCAACAGTTTGCATCACCTTTGATAAATTAACTGAAATTCAAAATGAATTAACTTCTGTTTGAGTTACATTTCTACTAGCTGAATGTTCATTAATGTGCACAAAACCACATATTGAAAGTTCTACTCATTACAAAACAAACAAGCATAAACATGATCAACTATTGTTAATTAGCAGCCATGAGACCTTGATCTGTTATTATTTCTCTTATCTTATTTGCATCTATAACTTGGGTTTAGTTTGTGCAGCATCACAGCTCAGGTGAGTTTTGAAGAACTCCTGGATCTTTGACCACAGATGGACTTCAGCTGCAGCATGGGCCCTGGCTTCACCCCCCCACAGCACCACATAGGAAATAACTCCACTAAAACTGGAGGGGCAGTATGGACTATAAGGTGGCTCCATCAAGTGTCCAGCTCCAGGGTACCGCACAGTCTCAAAGTTCTCTTTCCCATGGTGCTTCAGTCTCTCCACCATCTGGTCCATACAAGCCTTGGTGTCCCAGCAGTGGTCGTCCTCTGCTGCCACAAAGAGGAAACGTCCCTTGGCTTGTTCGATGGGGACCAGGCTGCCCTTGTTCTTCTCTGCCAAGGGATTTCCAAGACCGTACTTGATTATGCTAGCTCCAGATTCAGTGTGAATCATCTTATTGGTGTCAAACAGTAAAGGTGGGATGATTTGTTGGTTCTCATAGTACAAAGGAACAAGTGAAACAGCACTGCAGCCATTAATCCACACTGTGGCCTCAACACCTGGTACAAAAGCAGCAAGTGAAAGTGCAATTTCTCCTCCCTTTGATTGTGATACTATGCCAACTCCTTTACTGCCCACCTGAGAAGAGATATATTAGCAAATTAGTGGTGTTATAATATGTTTAATGAAGACTTTTCAGATATTGGGATATAAAGCTGAATCAAGACATTAGTGTAAATAATAGCTAAAATCTCCAAAGTCCCAAGTAATGCACCTTTCAAAAACTTGTAATACCAACATAGTTTTAAAGAAAAAACTGTATAAGATCACATAAGAATAGTAGAGTAGAGCAAGTAGAGCAGGTTGACCATGAACCAAAGGTTTGGTGATTTGATCCTTGGCCTCCCTGGTCCACAGACCAAAGTGTGCTTGGGCAAGACACTGAACCTCAAGTTGCCCCTGGTGGCTGTTCCACCGGTGTATGAATGTGTGAGCGAGTGGGTGAATGGACAAATAGTGTGAAAGTGCTTTGAGTACACTTGAATGTAGAAAAGTGCTATACAAGTATAAGACCATTTACCATTTTGATTACTTTGCCAGTTCTTGTTCTGTTCAAAATGACACTCCAAATTGATCTCCAGCTGATATGTTGCTTGAGCCACCAGAGTTAGACAAAGTTAGTAATGTTCTCATCAAAATCTGCTTTTTGTGTGAACATTTTCTCTCTTTTTATAAATATCCTTCCACTAATGCTGAACAAAACACAAAGAGCCATTTTTTTGTTAAGAGGTTATATCTTTGGAAGATATTCACTTAATATGACAAACTCAAACTGGCAAAGATTTATATGAACACCAGGAAAACGTGAATACAAGAGGAGCATGTTCCAATATTCATCAGGGCAACTAACTTGTGATTTAAGACAAAGCTGAAAGACCCTTTAAAAGCATCAGTGACTTCACCTTTGGTTGTTGTTGTAAAAAATCCACTGCTTCTTTAAAATGGTCCAGATTTGTCTGTTTGACATTGTGAGGTTTGTCAGTGTAAACTGGTACAGCCAGAACCACAAAGCCTTTGTTGGCCAGCAGACTGGCTCTTTTCTCAGATGCAAAGGTGGACACATCCAACACTGCAGGAAACGGACCTTGTCCTGGATCATAAGACATATACAGAGGCAGGACAAAGCATGTGAATCACTTGGAATTAACTGGTTTAGATAGATTTAGATTAAGATAAACTTGATTGGTCCATAAGGGAAATTCCTTGGTCACAGTAGCTCAGTTACATACAGACAAACTTGAAAACTATTAAATAATAAAAATGAAAATATTTAACATGAAATGTGGTCTGATGTTCTTTAGAGCCACTTGTGTCTAATCTGATAACAAACAAAAAATCAAATGTTTTGTCTTTAATCATCACACCCATTAAAAATTCCCAATGCTGCAGGAAAAAAAAGTGAACCCTTGGAGTAAATAGCTGGTCGAACCTCCTTTGGCAGCAGTGACGTTCAGTAGCTCTGGATCAGATGTGCACAATGTTCAGGATGAATTTTTAGCCATTTTACAGAACTGCAGTACAGAATTATTTACCTGGGGGGGTAAACAGGACTCCCTGAAAATTCCTCCCTTTGACAGGAACCCGGCTGACCCCGTTTCCAATCAGAAGCCTCTCATTGGTCACCTCTGCCAACATCCTGTCCTCCCTGCCCTCCTCATGCACAGAGAACTTCACCACATGGGGTTGTAGTGCATTGTCCTTGAAAAAGTACTTGTGTAAGGCGTCTGCCTTCATCGACCACAGCAGACCCATGGGTTCAACCCCAACGTAGCTCCCACTGAGTGAGGGGTCTCTGAGCAAGTCTATTTTCCCGCTCCCATCAGCCCTGTAGGTGGCTGAGGAGCTGAACACCACTCCTTTCTCGTCCATTGATCTGGCTCTCATGGTGACCACCTGCCTCGACCTCAGCCCCTCCACCTTCACCTGAACAGGCTGGTCAAACAAACATCTGGCACTTGGCAGCAGCCTCAGTCTGACTTGGGAGGACATCTTTCCACAGACTACAGATCCTCTCTCCACAGACAACAGATCCTGTCTCCACAGACTACAGATCCTCTCTTCACAGACTACAGATCCTCTCTTCACAGACTTAAAGATCCTCTCTTCACAGACTACAGATCCTCTCTCCACAGACTACAGATCCTCTCTTCACAGACTACAAATCCTCTCTCCACAGACTACAGATCCTCTCTTCACAGACTTTGACTTTTCCTGTGATCGTACCAAAGTCAATGAGAAAGTTACAATTTTTGTAAAATCTGATATGGGATACACATAATCAATGAATCAATTATAAGTTCAATAACTATATCAACACAAACACATTAGAAATAAACTCATACCAATAATTAACTAAACATCCCCATAAGTTTGTCTTTTATATTTTTTCATGTGAACTTACTGTTTTATTGTCTTTGCAATGCTGTTGATGCATGTGTGTTATATGTTCAGTTCAAATCCATGTTTCAGACATACATCAGATACATATTTTAGCAACATTCATATGATACGATGCTCAGACTTTGTTTTCAGGATATAACCATTAACCAGGTTACTACTCAAATTATAAATATTTTCATTTGGATGTGCTGTGCACCCCATGACCTCATATTTGTTCCCCTTTTCTTTGTCTTCCTACATTATTAAAATGCTTTTAAATAAAAAGTTAGGAACAGGCTCATTTCTCTGTAAATACAAAGGAGTTAGTGTGTAATAAACGGTGCAAATGGAGACAAGTCAGAAAAAAGACACTTGACTTACCTGCAGTAAAGCAGTTATTGATCTGAGAGGAAAATGATCAGCTGGATTTTAAAGTCCTCTGTTTGCTTCTCTGCTCCTCCTCTGATGATGCACAGTCCAGTCTACTAAGTATTTTGTCTGAACTCAACCTCAGAGACAGAACGTTCTGTCTGTGCTAACAAAAAAGATGTGTGAGGGTTCAGATGGATCAGTATGTACTTGAACTGTTCCAATGGTCCAACATTGGGATGATGTTTATTTTACTTTCCAATACCATGACAGCACACAGGTCAATATCTTGATCAATAATTAAAATAACAGCTGTTTGATTTTTAACGTACTGAGCATATGGCCATATGGTGAAGTGTATCCTGCAGGAGTGTTTTGAGATGTTTTAGTACATGTTTTATTTTTGCTGTGACTGTAACTGATGTTAACACAATAAATAATGTTGCAGATATAATTATAACAATATATTTCTCGCCTTCATTTCTTTTGATTTCTAATAAGAAAAATACAAGTACAGCAAGAAACATGTCTTGATCGAGTTTGAGAGTCACACTTGTATTACACTTATTTCTGTTACTGACTGATGTGCTGATGTTTTTCTTAATAAACCTAATACTGGTGTTGTCCATAAAATATTAGAAAAAGGTGAAACTCTCCAAAGTCATTAGAATGTGCTTTAAATTGCTTGTTTTGTCAGATCAACAGTTGAAAACCTCAGACATTAACGTCATATGTCAAAGAACAACAGATATTAACATGGAAAAAATTCACCACCTTTTGTTCATTTTATAAATCAATCATGGTCAATATAATTTGACTTTTTGGACAAAATAAAATTACAAAAAAAATGTTTTTAGTCTCAAAGTGAAAAAAAGGGTTCTACAAAGTAATGTCAATTAAATAAAAACATGTAATGTGAAATAAGTGATTGAGCTTTATTTTAGGGACTCCACCCACCCTGCATGCACTTTTATGTCCCTCTTCCCTCTGGAAGGAGGCTGCGGAGCATTCACAGCAGGACTACCAGACTGAAGAACAGTTTTTTCAATAGCTGTGAGACTGATGAAAACTAAATGTTTATGTGAGACTTGCACTGTCTACACAAATGTGTTTACCTGAGCCATGTTTGCACAATAACAAAGCTATAGTTTCTTCTATCTGGTGCTCAGTACCACATGTGCAATATGTGTCCTAGATTTGTCTAATCTTGTATATAGTATTTTATCTTAGTTTCTTATTTAGATAGTACTGTTTATTTATCCTTTGAATCCTTTGAATCTTGAAGCTCTGTGCAGCTGCAAACTTTGTCCAGCAGAGGACGCTCACTAACCTGTGTTTGCCTCAGCTGGGTAAAACCCTCTGATAGTTTAGAAACAAACACAAGAGGGAAGAAATTTAAGAATATTCACCTCTTCATTGTATTTGATTATTTACAAATGTTCATATGTTATTCTACACCATCACGTTTACTCAACATGTCTTTTCAACTTGATAAGCATCAAATGTCTTTCAGTGTTATGGCAGCACATGCCCTGCACATACTGTGCTGCTGTAATACTATGACTTCCCTAGTGTAAGAAATGTTTTAGTACTACACAGAATATGACCTGACAGGGAACAAAGGAACACAGGAGGTATAAATAGACTCAGGACAGAACTAATTAACACAGATGGAGCTGATCTAAACTGATGAACTAACGAGACACAGGAAACTCGAACACCAAAATAAATATCCAACAGGAAATGGAAACCTAGGCTCATAACAGATTGGAAAAATAGGAATGTTGCATGGGCTGTTTGCTTTCATCCACACTCCAGCTTTAAGTAAATCTTCTACTGTGGGGCGAATACACACAGACTCCCTCATTCAGACAGGACACATGAACACGGTGTCATGCACACTCAAAAAAGTTACATCAGTTCACTGCTGTGAATAATGAGAAATGGGTATTTATTTATGTATTAACCATAACATTTGATAGGAAAAATATTATGCATGTTTTTAATCAGAATCATATATATCATTTTACTCTGAAATGGCAAAAAGAGCAGGTTACTATATTTCAACAGTTTGCAAAACCTTTGATAAATTAACTGAAATTCAAAATGAATTAACTTCTGTTTGAGTTACATTTCTACTAGCTGAATGTTCATTAATGTGCACAAAACCACATATTGAAAGTTCTACTCATTACAAAACAAACAAGCATAAACATGATCAACTATAGTTAATTAGCAGCCCTGAGACCTTGAGCTGTGATTATTTCTCTTATCTTATTTGAATCTATAACTTGGGTTTAGTTTGTGCAGCATCACAGCTCAGGTGAGTTTTGAAGAACTCCTGGATCTTTGACCACAGGTGGACTTCAGCTGCAGCATGGGCCCTGGCTTCACCCCCCCACAAGACTACATAGGGTAGGACCCTATGAAAGCTGGAGGTGCAGTATGGACCATATGGTGCCTCCAGCAAGTGTCCAGCTCCAGGGTACCGCACAGTCTCAAAGTTCTCCTTCCCATGGTGCTTCAGTCTCTCCACCATCTGGTCCATGTAAACTTTGCTGTCCAAGCAGAGGTCGTCCTCTGAAGCCACAAAGAGGAAACGTCCCTTGGCTTGTTCAATGGGGACCAGGCTGTCCTTGTTCTTCTCTGCCACAGGATTTTCAAAACCGTACTTCATTATGCTAGCTCCTGATTCAGTGTGAATCAACTTGCTGGTATCAAACAGTAAAGGTGGGAAGATTTGTTGGTTTTTATAGTACAGAGGAACAAGCAAAACAGCACTGCAGCCATTAATCCACACTGTGGCCTCAACACCTGGTACAAAAGCAGTAAGTGAAAGTGCAATTTCTCCTCCCTTTGATTGTGATGCTATGCGAACTCCTTTACTGCCCACCTGAGAAGAAAAATAAATTAGCAAATAAGAGGTGTTATAATATGTTTAAACACAAAATTCAGGAATTTGGCAATTAAAATAAATATAGTTTGTGTTAAAAGGTTGTAATTTCGAAGATATTCAGTTAAAATGTCAAACTCAAACTGAAAAACGTGAAAACATTTATGCAGTGAAAGAGGACTGACCCTTTAAAAGCATAATTTACTTCACACAGCTCATATTTGGTTGTTGTTGTAAATAATCCACAAGCTTCTTTAAAATGGTCCAGATGCATCTGTTTGACATTGTCAGGGTGGTCACTGTAAACTGGTACAGTCAGAACCACAAAGCCTTTGTTGGCCAGCAGACTGGCTCTTTTCTCAGATGCAAAGGTGCAGAGATCCAACACTGCAGGAAATGGACCTTCTCCTGGATCATAAGACATATACAACACGGCAAATTTCTGGAGAGAATCATAGGAAATCTTAGCTCATTACATTGTATGAATCGTTGAATTTAATATTTTGATGCAATGACACTAAACTGTAACAACTACAAACACAGTCATAACTACAGCACTGTATGTTGTACAGACTGTGGTGAAAACATAAAGTACAGAACCATTTACCTGGGGGGGTAAACAGGACTCCCTGAAAATTCTTCCCTTTGACAGGAAGCCGGCTGACCCCGTTTCCAATCAGAAGCCTCTCATTGGTCACCTCTGCCAACATCCTGTCCTCCCTGTCCTCCTCATGTACAGAGAACTTCACCACATGGGGATTTAGTGCACATGGTTTTTGAAACTTTTTGTGCAAGGCATCTGCCTTCATTGACCACAGCAGACCCATGGGTTCAACCCCAACGTAGCTCCCACTGAGTGAGGGGTCTCTGAGCAGGTCTATCTCCCCGCTCCCATCAGCCCTGTAGGTGGCTGAGGAGCCGAACACCACTCCTGTCTCGTCCGTTGATCTGGCTCTCATGGTGACCACCTGCCTCGACCTCAGCCCCTCCACCTTCACCTGAACAGGCTGGTCAAACAAACATCTGGCACTCGGCAGCAGCCTCAGTCTGACTTGGGAGGACATCTCTCCACAGACAACAGATCCTCTCTCCACAGACTACAGATCCTCTCTCCACAGACTACAGATCCTCTCTCCAGAGACTACAGATCCTCTCTTCACAGACTACCGATCCTCTTTTCAGATTACAGATCTTCTCTTCACAGACTACAGATCCTCTTTTCAGACTACAGATCCTCTCTTCACAGACTACAGATCCTCTTTTCAGACTACAGCTCCTCTCTTCACAGACTACAGATCCTCTTTTCAGACTACAGCTCCTCTCTTCACAGATTACAGATCCTCTTTTCAGCCTACAGATCCTCTTTTCAGACTACAGATCCTCTCTTCACAGACTACAGATCCTCTCTTCATAGACTTTGTCCTGTGGACATAACAAAGTCAGTATGTAGTTACACTAATGGGGAATATTTCATAAGTAAACAAAAAAATCAATAAATTGACCATGACTTCAAGAACTATATCACCATTACTAAACAAAATTTAAAAAATAGAACTATACCTCTGATTATCTAAATATCCTTCTGACAATCATATTATATATTTTACTATATTTCTAGTAATAATCTAAACTTTTCATGTGCAGTCATGCAAAACAACAGGCTACACTGCATTATTTGACTATACTGTTGTTGCAATACAGCTGCTCTCGCTGGGATAACAGGATGCAAAAGCTCTGACAAATACAACAGCACCATCCTATTTAAATTTCATCAACAGGTAATAAAGCTTTAAACTGGACCTTGAAATACACAGAAAGCCAATGCAATGAAGTGAGAACCAGAATACTGTGCTCACATGTTTTTTCTGTCAGCAGATGAACAACTGTCTTTTGAACCATCTGTAAACAGTGAAGTAATCATTGATCCAGACGAACTGATAAAGAATTAAAGAATTCTGGATGAGATGTAATGAAGGCATGGATGACCACCTCAAACTCACTTCTTGGGAGTTAGAGCTTTGTGTTATTAACAAGTTTCAGCTGGAAAAAAAACTCAACAATGTGCTGATTTCCTTATCAATTTTAAAAGCAGATTTAAAGATTATGACAAAATGATGACAAAATAAGGCTAATGGACGATACAGACTGCCATGTTGGCCACCCACAATCATTTCTGTTTTATTTTTATTCAAAGTAAGAAAATCTGACTCCATCCATGCTTGTACATCTTTAAGACAATCCAGAAGAACCTGTATGAAGGCTTAACTGCTTGTGTTTAATAGCAGATAGATTTGCAGATCATCTGCAAAACAGCAAAATTTGATGTTAGATTTTTCAAAAATAGACTAGCAAGGTCAAATTTAAAAGAGCCATTTAGGTAAACTCCAAGATTTTTAACATGTGGGTGACAGTAGGATGACAACAGCCCAGATCACTGTTGACACCATCTAAAACCAGAAGAACTTCCAAACATCATAATTTCAGTTTTCTTGCCATTTAAAGGAAGTAAATTTCTGGACATCCATCTATTAATATCATTGAGACAGTCCAATAAAACACAGGTTGAGGCAGTGCCTGGCTTTAGGGGAAGATAAATTTGAAGGTCATCTGCAAAGCGATGAAATGAAATATTAAGCTTAGAGCAGATAGACCCCAATGGCATATAGAGCACACGAAGGGGTGGGCCTAAGACAGAACCCTGGGGGACACCACAGGAGAGGGGGAACCTTCCTTGAGCTGTTGGGGCCCATGTTCACAGAAAAGGTCCTCCCAGATAAATAAGTGTTTACAAGCGCCCGTGTTCACTATAATAATAATTTATGGTCGCAAATGTTGGTTACTAAGCCTAAACAAAGCCCTGGCTGCTTCTAAATTAAAGCTTTTCAATGACTGATGGATCCTAGGCTTTAATAGAGCATTGATGGATAGAATTGCATTTCAATTTTAATTATTTTACCTATAAATAAAAAAATCAATGGTGCTCAAGTTGAAACAAATTAGTTAAAAAAAAGTAAGGTTCCACTGAATTAATGAAAACATGTTGGCATCTAGAAGTTGAGTACTACTCTGATGAGTGGTGAAATGTTTCGACCTAAAAACTAGAAGTCCAGCTGCCATGACTCAACCTCTAGATAATTTCCCCTGGACAACCAAGAATATTCACAGACAACAGTTGGCATGTTTCGCTAGCTGAAATGTTAGCCAGGTGTCCAAACATTAGGTAGGCCTATTATAGTTTAGTTTAAATAGGCACCACTCTGTGCAACAGCTTGACCCTTGTTTTATTAGCATTTCTTTGTTTAATGTTGGAAAATTAAGTATGACAAATCAGTTAATAGTATTTTAATATGCAAGAGAGTAACAGGTACAGGGTAATAGTTGACATTTCAGTAACAGGAACTCAAGATGTACACCGCAGACACTCACTTAAATATTTTATGTTGTGTCAGTTTCTACAAATCCCATATAGGGACTAAATGACAACAATGAATATTAAGTTCTAACCATAATGTCTTTGAATCCAGAAACAAAGTTATCCTGTTTGTCTGTGCTGTACACCTCCACTGTCTGAAAACTATTAAAAACATATCAGTGAATTTTTCCTCACAAAAGCAGGGGTCCATCTGCTGTCAAGAGCAAGCTGCAAAAGAAAGGCAATCAGTCACAGAGTCAACATTTTTTGCACAGTAAATGTGTGCAATAAGTGTGTCTTACCATTAATTTTTTAATATGTATTAAGCCCATGTCAGGTGAGACTGGTCACAACTTTAGAATAATATAATGAAACATCAATTAAATATTAAAATGTTCTACTCATTACAAAACAACCAAGCATGAACCTAATCATTTATTAGCCCTGATATCATGATCTGTTACTATATGTTTCTTATCTTATTTGTATCTATATTTTGACTTTAGTTTGTGCAGCATCACAGCTCAGGTGAGTTCTGAAGAACTCCTGAATCTTTGACCACAGGTGGACTTCAGCTGCAGCATGGGTCCTGGCCCCCCCCCCCCACAGGACTACATGGGGAACGACCCCATGAAAGCTGGAGGTGCAGTATGGACCATATGGCGGCTCCAGCATGTGTCCAGATCCAGGATAACTCATAGTCTCAAAGTTCTCCTTCCCATGGTGCTTCAGTCTCTCCACTATCTGCTCCATGTAAACCTTACTGTTCAAGCAGAGGTCGTCCTCTGAAGCCACAAAGAGGAACCGTCCCTTGGCTTGTTCAATAGGGACCAGGCTGCCCTTGTTCTTCTCTGCCACAGGATTTTCAAGGGTATAATTGATCATGCTAGCTCCCGATTCAGTGAGAATAATCTTGCTCAAGTCAAATGGTATTGGTGGGATGATTTGTTGGTTCTTATAGTACAGAGGAACACCTGCAACAGCACTGCAGCCATTAATCCACACTACAGCTTCAACACCAGGTACAAAAGCAGCAAGTGAAAGTGCAATTTCTCCTCCCTTTGATCGTGATATTATGCCAACTCCTTTACTGCACACCTGAGAAGAATAATAATAAGATAATAAGAAGAAAAATAAGTTAGCAAATTAGAGGTGTTATAATATGCTTAAACATATTTTTTACTTCAGGAATTGGGCTATGAAGGTAAAACAGCGATTTTGTGTTAAAAGATTGTAATTTGGAAGAAATCCACTTAATATGTCAGAGCTAAACTGCTAAACTGTAAATACTGTTTTCAGTTATGTACAGATTGTGTAACCATGTGGTGACGAACGCCAAATGTTTGTCACACATACCTGGCTATTAATCCAATTCTGATTCTGAACCTCAGAAAAACATGTACAGTTGAACAAGACCTGAATCCAACCTTTGATTTAAAACAAACTTGCAAAATTGTGGACTGACCCTTAAAAGCATAATTTACTTCACACAGCTCACCTTTGGTTGTTGTTGTAAAAAATCCACTGCTTCTTTAAAATGATCCAGATGCATCTGTTTGACATTGTCAGGGTGGTCAGTGTAAACTGGTACAGTCAGAACCACAAAGCCTTTGTTGGCCAGCAGACTGGCTCTTTTCTCAGATACAAAGGTGCAGAGATCCAACACTGCAGGAAATGGACCTTCTCCTGGATCATAAGACATATACAACACAGTAAATGTCTATAGAGAATCATAGGAAATCTTAGCTCATTACATTGTATGAATTGTTGAATTTAATATTTTGATGCAATGACACTAAACTGTAACAACTACAAACACAGTCATAACTACAGCACTGTATGTTGTACAGACTGTGGTGAAAACATAAAGTACAGAACCATTTACCTGGGGGGGTAAACAGGACTCCCTGAAAATTCTTCCCTTTGACAGGAAGCCGGCTGACCCCGTTTCCAATCAGAAGCCTCTCATTGGTCACCTCTGCCAACATCCTGTCCTCCCTGTCCTCCTCATGTACAGAGAACTTCACCACATGGGGATTTAGTGCACATGGTTTTTGAAACTTTTTGTGCAAGGCATCTGCCTTCATCGACCACAGCAGACCCATGGGTTCAACCCCAACGTAGCTCCCACTGAGTGAGGGGTCTCTGAGCAGGTCTATCTCCCCGCTCCCATCAGCCCTGTAGGTGGCTGAGGAGCCGAACACCACTCCTTTCTCGTCCGTTGATCTGGCTCTCATGGTGACCACCTGCCTCGACCTCAGCCCCTCCACCTTCACCTGAACAGGCTGGTCAAACAAACATCTGGCACTCGGCAGCAGCCTCAGTCTGACTTGGGAGGACATCTCTCCACAGACAACAGATCCTCTCTCCACAGACTACAGATCCTCTCTCCACAGACTACAGATCCTCTCTCCAGAGACTACAGATCCTCTCTTCACAGACTACCGATCCTCTTTTCAGACTACAGACCCTCTCTTCACAGACTACAGATCCTCTTTTCAGACTACAGATCCTCTCTTCACAGACTACAGATCCTCTTTTCAGACTACAGCTCCTCTCTTCACAGACTACAGATCCTCTTTTCAGACTACAGCTCCTCTCTTCACAGATTACAGATCCTCTTTTCAGCCTACAGATCCTCTTTTCAGACTACAGATCCTCTCTTCACAGACTACAGATCCTCTCTTCACAGACTACAGATCCTCTCTCCATAAACTACAGATCCTCTCTTCACAGACCACAGATCCTCTCTCCACAGACTAAAGATCGTCTCTCTACAGACTAAAGATCCTCTCTTCACAGACTACAGATCCTCTCTTCACAGACTACAGATCCTCTCTCCATAAACTACAGATCCTCTCTCCACAGACCACAGATCCTCTCTCCACAGACTAAAGATCGTCTCTGTCATCCTCTCTTCACAGATTTAGAGTTTGTCCTGTGGACATAGCAAAGTCAACAGGTTAGGTGAATGTTCTGCATAGACAAGCACAAGCAGATAACATAGTGACAATGCTATCATTACAAATGAAAAATTAACAAGCCAAATGTATATCAATACAATCCTAAGCTCATACTCTACTTGACCATACAGGTGCTTGTACAGACTCCATTGTATGAAGAGATCTCACAAATTTTGCGTTATTTTTCAATATTTCTTAATATGTATTGATTTAAAAACTTAGTTCAATGGATGTAACACATATATTTCCAAACGTCTGTGTACAGACTGGTACTGGTCACACCTGTCCATATTAACATATGCAAATGTGCAGTAATAAGCTTTTTGTTTTTAATTAAGGAAGACAAGATAGTGGTTACACTTGCACCCAATTTTAAAATCTTGGAAAAACACAACATAATTCTTTTCTGTGTATAATATATATATTTTATTTTTATAAATATATATTTTAGATATAGCCTAATATGATAAATAAATCCAGTTGGCAATAAATTTGATTCTAAATATATATATTAACACCACTTTTATGGGATGTCACAGAATGGTTAGTTTATTGATTCACTAGGAAACAACAACATAAAAACATTTTTGCATTACAAATCAAATGGTACATTATTTGATAAATGTGACACTTGGGTAATCTCCTAAATGAGCCTTTATGTGAATACAATCTGGATTAAGAGAGAAACTGGTAAATCTGTGCACTGAGCCATGGAAAAAAAAATGACAGGCTACAGGCCCAGTTTCTACTTAAAAGTTTGTGTCAACTTTGTAGTGCAATCGGGTGAATTGATATTGATTGCCTGCAGTAGTTATGAAGTTAAACTATAAAGCCCGAAGTTATAAGTCAAATAATAAAAAATAAAAAGGGTCTATGTGGACAAACAAACAGGCTCAGTGATTGGTCGCTCAGGCACATTTACGCCTCACCGTTCTTCTTTCTGACTGCTGATTGGTCGACTAAACGTGTTTTCTGTCCTAAGATGTATTTTATGATCGACATTGCCTCATTAACAAACATTTAAGAAAGTTAAACTCAGACATGGCTTAGAAACTGACAGCCTGACAGGGTTTATTTAAAAGCTTCATGAGCAGAAGTTCCCCCAGTCATATGTTCCTGATCAGGAACCTTTTGCTAAAGTTATTGATAAACAGGGCTCAGACTGAATTTCAAGAGACAAATTCAACTAATGATGTTCCTATTATGATACAGACAAACGTCTGAAAACATTTCCTTTGTTCACTTAAAATGACTTAAATCATCATAACTGTGCTTAACAAATTTCACACATGAGAAACACTGAATTAGTTTATAGCAGTATATTTGTTTAATGTTCCAAATTTGGAACATCAAGCATGAAGATGATCTTTTAGCAGTTCATTTACACTGTGGGCTATTGAACAGTCAGGAGGTTCTGGGTACAAGTTCCAGTGTGATACAACAGAACATACAGTGTGTTGCATAACTCTACCCTCTTGCCTAATCTATGGATGTACTATAGGTTAGGTTTACCAGACTGTTATTAGAAGGAGGTCATAAGTTAACACATTATTTCTAGAGGTTTTTGGTACAGTTTACACAAAAAGACATGGACTAATCATTGATACTGTGCTACAAGTGTAACTGTTCTATGATCAATAATTAAATAGAGCAAATTTTCAGAATTGTGGATTAGATTGTGATTTCCACTTAATAAATGCAGTGATTTTATCAATGTGTTGTTTGTATCGCTATAGCTACATCTATAACCTGGCTTTATTCTATGCAGCATCACATTTCAAGTGAGTTCTGAGGAAGTCCTGCATCTTCTTCCACATGTGGACTTCAGCTGCAGCATGGGCTCTGGGTTCACCCCCCCACAGGACCGGGAAGCGAATGAGCCCATGTAAAGCGGAGGGGCAGTATGGACCATATGGTGGCTCCAATAAATGACCAGCTTCAGGGTAACACACAGTCTCAAAGTTCTCCTTCCCATGGTGTTTCAGTCTCTCCGCCATCTCGTCCATGTAAGCCTTGCTGTCACAGTTGAGGTCGTCCCCAGAAGCTATAAAGAGGAAGTGTCCCTTGGCTTGTTCAATGGGGACCAGACTGCCCTTGTTCTTCTCTGTCACGGCATCTTCAAGACCATATCTGATTATGCTAGCTCCTGATTCAGTGCGAATTACCTTGTTGAAGTCAAACGGTAATGTTGAGAGAATCTGGCGGTTCTTATAGTACACAGGAACACCCACAATGGAGCTGCAGCCATTAATCCACACTACAGCCTCAATACCTGGTACAAAAGCAGCAAGTGAAAGTGCGATATCAGCTCCCTTTGACCGTGATATTATCCCAACTCCTTTACTGCCCACCTGAGAAGAAAAACATGCTAGTTAGAGGCAATAAAATATGTTTCAACACAGAGTCCAGGAACAAAATCCACAGCACCCCAAATTAATCTTAAATATGTTAGACAGGTTCAGTAATAGTGTGTAAACATGAAAAACAAATCAGGGAGAGATCATTTAGTCAGACTCCACTCTGGGTTTCTGTTTTTCCCCACTACTGTCGCCGATCAAGTTTTTACACTTTTTCAGAAAAGTTCCTCTTTTTTATGCCACGACACTCCCCTGATCAGTTTCTGCTCATTGACTCACCTGTAGCTCATCTCTTTCATTACCACCTGTCTGCTGTGGCAGCAGTCAGCCACAACATTACTGCTGTAGTTTTCTAACCACTGAGTCTTTCGCTGTGTTTACTTTGCCTGATTCCTGGACTCTGCGTTGACTGCTCATACTCTGCTCCTGATTTTTTCTGCATCATCAAACCAAAAAACTTATGTTGCCTATCTGTGACAACTGACCTTTGCTTTAAGACAGAATAAAAAATTGTCAACATGTCCTCTAAAACAATCATTAACTTCACAAAGCTCACCTTTGGTTGTTGTTGTAAAAAATCCACTGCTTCTTTAAAATGGTCCAGATTTGTCTGTTTGACATTGTCAGGGTGGTCACTGTAAACTGGTACAGCCAGAACCACAAAGCCTTTGTTGGACAGCAGACTGGCTCTTTTCTCAGATGCAAAAGTGGACAGATCCAACACTGCAGGAAATGGACCATCTCCTGGATCATAAGACATAAACAACACAGTAAATGTCAATTATTGATCAAATGAAATTCTGGATCTTATATAATATGCATTCTTGATATACAGAATCACTCTTATTATTACACAAAATGTAGTTAGATTGTAGTGAAAACAGAAAGTGCAGAATTATTCACCTGAGGGGGTAAACAGGACTCCCTGAAAATTCCTCCCTTTGACAGGAACCCGGCTGACCCCGTTTCCAATCAGAAGCCTCTCATTGGTCACCTCTGCCAACATCCTGTCCTCCCTGTCCTCCTCATGTACAGAGAACTTCACCACATGGGGTTGTAGTGCGTTGTTCTTGAAAAAGTACTTGTGCAAGGCGTCTGCCTTCAGCGACCACAGCAGACCCATGGGTTCAACCCCAACGTAGCTCCCACTGAGTGAGGGGTCTCTGAGCAGGTCTACCTTCCCGCTCCCATCAGCCCTGTAGGTGGCTGAGGAGCTGAACACCACTCCTTTCTCGTCCATTGATCTGGCTCTCATGGTGACCACCTGACTCGACCTCAGCCCCTCCACCTTCACCTGAACAGGCTGGTCAAACAAACATCTGGCACTTGGCAGCAGCCTCAGTCTGACTTGGGAGGACATCTCTCCACAGGCTACAGATCCTCTCTTCACAGACAACAGATCCTCTCTCCACAGACTACAGATCCTCTCTTCGAAGACTGCAGATCCTCTCTTCAAAGACTACAGATCCTCTATTCACAGACTACAGACCCTCTCTTCACAGACTGCAGATCCTCTTTTCAGACTACAGACCCTCTCTTCACAGACTACAGATCCTCTCTTCACAGACTACAGATCGTCTCTCCACAAACTACAGATCCTCTCTCCACAGACCACAGATCTTCTTTTCATACTACAGACCCTCTCTTCACAGACTACAGATCCTCTCTCCACAGACTACAGATCCTCTCTTCACAGACTGCAGATCGTCTCTCCACAGACTACAGATCCTCTCTCAACAGACCACAGATCTTCTTTTCAGACTACATACCTTCTCTTCACAGACTACAGATCCTCTCTCCACAGACTACAGATCCTCTCTTCACAGACTACAGATCCTCTCTTCACAGACTGCAGATCCTCTTTTCAGACTACAGACCCTCTCTTCACAGACTACAGATCCTCTTTTCAGACTACAGACCCTCTCTTCACAGACTACAGATCCTCTCTCCACAGACTACAGATCCTCTCTTCACAGACTACAGATCCTCTCTCCACAGACTACAGATCCTCTCTTCACAGACTACAGATCCTCTCTTCACAGACTGCAGATCCTCTCTTCACAGACTACAGATCCTCTCTCCACAGACTACAGACCGTCTCTTCACAGACTGCAGATCCTCTTTTCAGACTACAGACCCTCTCTTCACAGACTACAGATCCTCTCTTCACAGACTACAGATCCTCTCAGACTACAGATCCTCTCTCCACAGACTACAGATCCTCTCTTCACAGACTACAGATCGTCTCTTCACAGACTACAGATCCTCTCAAACTACAGATCCTCTCTCCACAGACTACAGATCCTCTCTTCACAGACTACAGATCCTCTCTTCACAGACTGCAGATCGTCTCTCCACAGACTACAGATCCTCTCTCAACAGACCACAGATCTTCTTTTCAGACTACAGACCCTCTCTTCACAGACTACAGATCCTCTCTCCACAGACTACAGATCCTCTCTTCACAGACTACAGATCGTCTCTTCACAGACTGCAGATCCTCTTTTCAGACTACAGACCCTCTCTTCACAGACTACAGATCCTCTCTTCACAGACTGCAGATCCTCTTTTCAGACTACAGACCCTCTCTTCACAGACTACAGATCCTCTCTTCACAGACTACAGATCCTCTCTCCACAGACTACAGATCCTCTCTCCACAGACTACTGATCGTCTCTTCACAGACTACAGATCCTCTCTTCACAGACTACAGATCCTCTCTCCACAGACTGCAGATCCTCTCTTCACAGACTGCAGATCCTCTCTTCACAGAGTACAGACCCTCTCTTCACAGACTACAGATCCTCTCTTCACAGACTACAGATCCTCTCTCCACAGACTACAGATCCTCTTTTCAGACTACAGACCCTCTCTTCACAGACTACAGATCCTCTCTCCACAGATTACAGATCCTCTCTCCACAGACTACAGATCCTCTCTCCACAGACTACAGATCCTCTCTTCACAGACGTAGAGTTTGTCCCGTGACTGTGACAGTAAATATGAAAAAATTAAGTGTCAACACAATAATTACAAGACAAAACAGAAAACACAACTGAAAAGCCAGAATATGTATGAGATGATTAATGTGTAGGTGACTTTGGTGCCAGTTATGTTTCCAAATACAGTAACGATAGTTATCAATCAATCAGTCACGGTGGGAACCGTTAACACCGAGAAAGACCTGACGTCACAGGACTGAGACGAGACTAAAGTTAATGGTATCGTTAACGTAAAAACGTTAACGTAAAAGGCGGAGCTTACGTTGACGTTACCGGATTGTTTTTTTTTTTAACGGCTTGACCATAGTTGACGTTAGTGAACCCAGAGTGTTAGAAACAGGGCGTCTTAAAAAGCTTAAATCAGCCATCGTTGTGCTAGTAGCCAGTTAGCTTAGCCACAGCATAACCTTAGAGTGATGTTACTTCTCCGTTGGAGAGCTAACGTTAGCTAACGTAACGTTAACTGCTGTGGGTAAATCTCAGTCACAAACCACCAAACTTGTCATTTCAAACTCCTTTACTGGTTTAATCGTCTTCCATTCTTCAACTAGCTAGTTCATGTAACACGTTAGTGACTTCTGTTATTTGAGCCACACGACTGACTGATTTATCTCGGCCAAAGTTTACTGACTCTGTATCGACACTGTGCTCGGGTTTTTAGTCGGTGTGACACTTTAAAAATCAGACTTTCTAATGTTCAGTGGTTTAACATTTGGATGGGACAAATGCAGATGTCTCCAGTATTGGGTGGGGGGACATGTCCAACCCGTCCCCCGTATTAAACCCGGTCAGTGTGTAAACGCACCGAATCTGATCCTCTTTCAACCCAAGACTCTGATGCAGGACAAATCAACATGTTTACATGTCACTACATGAATCAAACACTCAGTTCCAATCAGTCACAGACTATTATTGCACTTCTCCAAGAATAAACTGGCTGTTACTGACCTGATTCACCTTTCCTGGTATAAACACTGCTGGTTCCTGTGGATGAAGCTCAGTGCAGCTGCAAACTTTGTCCAGCAGAAGACGCTCACTAACCTGTGTTTGTTTTACACAACTGAGGGAAACACAAAACATCAATGATAGAATATTCACCTCAATAATATATTTAAATCATTGTATTTGATTATTTGCATTTTTATATACATAATATTTCTATGCCACCACATTTACTCAACAGTATGTGTTTGACAACTGCACTTACTTTGCAGATTTTCTTTAAATTGCACATTATAGCACAGTCCCCTTTAAGGCAGAAGATACAAGTGTTTATGTGATTATTTTGCAAGTCTCAAGTCTCTAATGGTTGAGAGTAGCAATCTAGTCTCCTACATGCAGTCCAGACTGCCTAGAAATCTGCACTGATATATCTTAATTATTGCAAACCATGTACTGTATTATAATCACTCCATTATCTATTAATATATACAGTATCAGCACTGATTAGTTGTTTGGTTGATGACTAAACTGGCTATTACTATGTGGTATATGAAAAAAAAAACACACCCCCCTGCCACAAAATCATGTAAATGACTTTATTTACCTGATTTCATTCCAGGTCTGTAATATTGTCTTCAGTGTCATCTAAGAAGTGAACTAAGAATGTATGTCTAGTTTGTGAAATTGACTTATCTGTCTGTTGTTTACAGTTGACTTTCAGCTTATACATTTCCTTAATGTTAATGAGCTGAACAACCTAAAAAAGTCAATTAAAGACTGTTCGCATGTCCCAGAACCGGAGCCCAAACCAAGCCTTTTAAGAACAAGTCTGAAATCAAGTCTCAAGTCACTGTATGTGTGATTTAAGACTTGAGTTAAAATCCCAAGTCTAAATCCAAGACTTTATCTATGGTGTTTATTTATACAAACTGTGCTGCTGCAACACTCTAACTTCCCTTTGGGACTGACCATCTACCTGCCTGTCTATAATCAATAACTAAAAACAGAATTTACAATTTTTTTTAATATTATACCAGAAATGACTTAAAATTACAAAAGATTACAAGACAGCCACTAAAACTATTTGCCAGGCCTGAGTTATAAATGCAATGTTCTATAATAGCATCTATAATTTGGCTTTAGTCTGTGTAGCATCACAGCTCAGGTGAGCTCTTGGAACTCCTGGATCTTCTTCCACAGGTGAACTTCAGCTGTTGTGTGGGCCCTGGACTGACCCCCCCACAGGACTGGTTTGCCTGCAACCCAATGAAAGCTGGACGGGCAGAATGGACCATAAGGTGGCTCCAGCCAGTGTCCAGCTCCAGGGTAACACAGAGACTCAAAGTTCTCTTTCCCATGGCGCTTCAGTCTCTCCACCATCTGGTCCATGTAAGCCTTGCTGTCCCAGTTGAGGTCGTCCTCTGAAGCTATAAAGAGGAAACATCCCTTGGCTTGTTCAGTGGGGACCAGACTGCCCTTGTTCTCCTCTGCCAGGAGATTGTGCACAGCATACTTGACCACGCTAGCCCCTGACTCTCTACTGTGAATAACAGAATAATCTCTACTAAGCAGGATTTAAATCTGTTTCCATGAATCACAACCAGGCCACAGCAACCACGTCCTGGGGGACAGGTTTATTTCTGTTGTGGCAAAATCACCTGAACTTAATATTTAAGTAATGAAAAAAAATTGACATCACAAAGTAGAGACTGTGTAAAACAAGTTATCTTCCAGGGATCTAATATTTAACAAGCCAAATAAGCAGAGGCATCAAATGAAACCTTTCAAAATTGGAAGAACTAGGCAACAGGGTAACAGCCTTATTAAAATAAAAGTATTAGGGTGAGTTTTAGTATATATGCTTCATTGTAGACAAAGCCCCAGTGTACCACTGAAAATGTTTGTCATGTTTTGCTGGATAAAATGTCAGCTACGTGTCCAAACACTGGGTATTGTAGTTTAGTTTCTGGAACAATTGTTATAACAACATTGTTTATTTAGTTAAAAAATGGCATTAAGAATTAAATTAAGCACCACACTGTGCTACAACTTGAGGCTTGTTTTTTTTTACATTTATTTGTTTACATGTTGGAAAATCAAGTTTGCAAACAGCATTTACAGCATTTACAGAGTATAAGCTGAGGCTTCAGTAACAGGCACTCATGATGTACACTGCAAAACTTGGTAATGAGACAAGATGAGATAATTTGGAAGAAATTTTTAAAAAATCTTTAAGTTCAACTTGAATGAAATGTGTCCATATACAAGACCAAAAAAGACCAAATAGAAAATATCAGCTTACACAGTATCTTTCTCAATGAGAGGAAGGACAATTTACTACTACAGGCTAAATAAGTCTCGGGCCACAGGGCCCATATAGAATGAAAGAAATGTGGGTGGTGATTTTATGTGTTTCTGTTAATTTACACAAATCCCAACATTGAATTTGAAATTCTCACCATAACGTTGTTTAATACAGAAACAGGTTTCTTTTATTTGTCTATGCTGTAAACCTCCATAGTTGTCTGAAACGTTCATCACACTGTTACACCAAATGACACAGGTCCTTCTGTTTTCAAGAGTGAGATCCATGTTTGAGATCTCTGCAAAATGCTAAATGCATCTTACTATGTTCATCTTTTAAACATATTCAGCCCATACTAAGTTAAAATGAATCACATAAATAATATTTAAAGGAAAGACATTAAAAGTAATATTATATTGTATAATTATATAATGTATTATATAATATTCAAAGTTCTACCCAAAACAAGAAGCATAAACATGATCTGCTATAATTACTCAGCAGCCGTGTTATCGTGATTTGCTATTATATTTTTATATTTCTCTTATCTTATTTGAATCTATAACTTGGGTTTAGTTTGTGCAGCGTCACAGCTCAGGTGAGTTCTGAAGAACTCCTGGATCTTTGACCACAGGTGGACTTCAGCTTCAGCATGGGCCCTGGCTTCACCCCCCCACAGGACTACATGGTGAACTAGCCTATGAAAGCTGGAGGCGCAGTATGGACTATAAGGTGGCTCTAGCAGGTGTCCAGCTCCAGGGTAACACAGAGTCTCAAAGTTCTCCTTCCCATGGCGCTTCAGTCTCTCCGCCATCTGGTCCATGTAAGCCTTGCTGTCCCAGTTAAGGTCGTCCTCTGAAGCCACAAAGAGGAAACGTCCCTTGGCTTGTTCAATGGGGACCAGGCTGTCCTTGTTCTCCTCTGCCAGGGGATCTCCAAGACCATACTTGATTATGCTAGCTCCTGATTCAGTGGTAATGAGCTTAGTGATGTCAGACCCTAAGGGTGAGATGATTTGATGATTCTGATAATAAAGAGGAACACTTACAACAGCATTGCAGCCATTAATGGACACTACAGCTTTAACACCTGATACAAACGCAGCAAGTGAAAGTGCGATATCACCTCCCTTTGATCGTGCCATTATGCCAACTCCTTTACTGCCCACTTTTGGTTGTTGCTGTAAAAAATCCACTGCTTCATTAAAATGGTCCAGATGTATCTGTTTGACATTGTCAGGGTGGTCAGTGTAAACTGGTACAGTCAGAACCACAAAGCCTTTGTTGGCCAGCAGACTGGCTCTTTTCTCAGACATTAAGGTGCAGAGATCCAACACTGCAGGAAATGGACCTTCTCCTGGATCATAAGACATATACAACACAGTAAATGTCTATAGAGAATCATAGGAAATATTAGCTCATTAAATAATGTGCATCCTTGAAATTCTGATGCAATGACACTAAACTGATACAACTACTACAAACAGTGATAATTACAGTACTGTATGTTGTACAGACTGTGGTGAAAAGTGTAGAATTATTTACCTGGGGGGGTAAACAGGACTCCCTGATAATTCCTCCCTTTGACAGGAACCCGGCTGACCCCGTTTCCAATCAGAAGCCTCTCATTGGTCACCTCTGCCAACATCCTGTCCTCCCTGTCCTCCTCATGCAGAGAGAACTTCACCACATGGGGATTTAGTGCACATGGTTTTTGGAACCTTTTGTGTAAGGCGTCTGCCTTCATCGACCACAGCAGACCCATGGGTTCAACCCCAACGTAGCTCCCACTGAGTGAGGGGTCTCTGAGCAGGTCTATCTCTCCGCTCCCATCAGCCCTGTAGGTGGCTGAGGAGCTGAACACCACTCCTTTCTCGTCCGTTGATCTGGCTCTCATGGTGACCACCTGCCTCGACCTCAGCCCCTCCACCTTCAGCTGAACAGGCTGGTCAAACAAACATCTGGCACTTGGCAGCAGCCTCAGTCTGACTTGGGAGGACATCTCTCCACAGACTGCAGATCCTCTCTTCACAGACTATAGATCCTCTCTCCACAGACTACAGATCCTTTCTCCACTGACTACAGATCCTCTCTTCACAGACTACAGATCCTCTCTTCACAGACTACAGATCCTCTCTCCACAGACTACAGATCCTCTTTTCACAGACTACAGAATGTCTTTTCACAGACTACAGATCCTCTCTCCACAGGCTACAGATCATCCCTTCACAGACTACAGATCCTCTCTTCACAGACTACAGATCCTCTCTTCACAGACTACAGATCCTCTTTTCACAGACTACAGATTCTCTCTCCACAGACTACAGATCCTCTCTCCACAGACTACAGATCCTCTCTCCACAGACTACAGATCCTCTCTCCACAGACCACAGATCCTCTCTCCACAGACTACAGATCCTCTCTTCACAGACTACAGATCCTCTCTTCAGACTTTGACTTTCCCTGTGGACGTACCAAAGTCAATAAGAAAGTTATAGTTTTTGTAAAATGTGATATAGGATACACATAATCAATGAATCAATTATGAGTTCAATAACTATATCAACACTAACACATTAGAAATAAACTCATACCAATAATTAACTAAACATCCCCATAAGTTTTTCTTTTATATTTTTTCATGTGAACTCATGTTTCATGTTTTACTGTCTTTGCAATGCTGTTGATGCATGTGTGTTATATGTTCAGTTCAAATCCATGTTTCAGACATACATCAGATACATATTTTAGCAACATTCATATGATACGATGCTCAGACTTTGTTTTCAGGATATAACCATTAACCAGGTTACTACTCAAATTATAAATATTTTCATTTGGATGTGCTGTGCACCCCATGACCTCATATTTGTTCCCCTTTTCTTTGTCTTCCTACATTATTAAAATGCTTTTAAATAAAAAGTTAGGAACAGGCTCATTTCTCTGTAAATACAAAGGAGTTAGTGTGTAATAAAGGGTGCAAATGGAGACAAGTCAGAAAAAAGACACTTGACTTACCTCCAGTAAAGCAGTTGTTGATCTGAGAGGAAAATGATCAGCTGGGTTTTAAAGTCCTCTGTTTGCTTCTCTGCTCCTCCTCTGATGATGCAGTCTACTAAGTATTTTGTCTGAACTCAACCTCAGAGACAGAACGTTCTGTCTGTGCTAACAAAAAAGATGTGTGAGGGTTCAGATGGATTATTATGTACCTCTGTCTCCACACCACTCCTTTCTCGTCCGTTGATCTGGCTCTCATGGTGACCACCTGCCTCGACCTCAGCCCCTCCACCTTCACCTGAACAGGCTGGTCAAACAAACATCTGGCACTCAGCAGCCTCAGTCTGACTTGGGAGGACATCTCTTCACAGGCTACAGGTCCTCTCTCCACAGACTACAGATCCTCTCTCCACAGACTACAGATCCTCTCTCCACAGACTTACCGATCCTCTCTTCACAGACTACAGATCCTCTCTCCACAGACTACCGATCCTCTCTTCAGAGACTACAGATCCTCTCTCCACAGACTACAGATCCTCTCTCCACAGACTTACAGATCCTCTCTTCACAGACTACAGATCCTCTCTCCACAGACTACAGATCCTCTCTGCACAGACTTACCGATCCTCTCTTCACAGACTACAGATCCTCTCTCCACAGACTACAGATCCTCTCTCCACAGACTTACTGATCCTCTCTTCACAGACTACAGATCCTCTCTCCACAGACTACAGATCCTCTCTCCACAGACTACAGATCCTCTCTCCACAGACTTACCGATCCTCTCTTCACAGACTACAGATCCTCTCTCCACAGACTACAGATCCTCTCTCCACAGACTTACCGATCCTCTCTTCACAGACTACAGATCCTCTCTCCACAGACTACAGATCCTCTCTCCACAGACTACAGATCCTCTCTCCACAGACTACAGATCCTCTCTCCACAGACTTACAGATCCTCTCTTCACAGACTACAGATTTTCTCTCCACAGACTACAGATCCCCTCTCCACAGACTTACCGATCCTCTCTTCACAGACTACAGATCCTCTCTCCACAGACTACAGATCCTCTCTCCACAGACTTACCGATCTTCTCTTCACAGACTACAGATCCTCTCTCTACAGACTACAGATCCTCTCTCCACAGACTTACAGATCCTCTCTTCACAGACTACAGATCCTCTCTCCACAGACTACAGATCCTCTCTCCACAGATTTACCGATCCTCTCTTCCCAGACTACAGATCCTCTCTCCACAGACTACAGATCCTCTCTTCACAGACTTACAGATCCTCTCTCCACAGACTACAGATCCTCTCTCCACAGACTACAGATCGTCTCTCCACAGACTACAGATCCTCTCTCCACAGACTACAGATCCTCTCTCGTGAACTTATAATGACATAATGTCATGTCTTCATCGATGGCCACCAGAATGAATTACGCACTAGTCTGAGAGTGCGGGAGATCCTGGGATGTCCAGAGCTTAATGAAGTGTGAACCTACTGCGTGACTCTATAACGCAGATTCTGAGCAACAAAGAGTTTATTTGTGGGGCATTGGATCGGTGGTGATTCTTGCTGTTGTGTGCGTTCAATCTTCTCCATTATATCCCTGGTTATTGGAGCTATGTTGACCAGTGATGGGAGAATTGGTTCAGGACTGGAATGGTCTGTTCACAGATCATGATGGTTTTCCCTTTATCAGTGATGTTAGAGGAGCTGCCACAAGGCTGTAGTTGCAAATGAAGCATCTGTAGAAATTGGCAAAACCTAGAAATCTTTGAAGTTCCTTGATGGTAGTGGGTTGACGCCAGTCTGTGACTGCTCTAACCTTAGACTTATCCATCTCAACACCTTGATGACTAATGTTATAACCCAGAAAGGACATCTTGTGGACGTGGAATTCACACTTCTCAGCCTTGATATAAAGTTGATTATCCTACAAATGAGAAAGCACTGTGTTCATTATTTTTGTCATGATCCTTTATGGCACCCTGGTTTAGACTCTTATTTTGAAGCCATTTCCTGTTCCCTTGTTTCCTTAACTCTGGCAGCTTGACTTGACTCATTATCCCACTCGTTGATTTCACCTCTGTTTCCCAGGTTCAGTTTTATAAGCCCCAGTCACTCTCTCCTCAGTCTCAGACTGTTGTATGTTATAACATCATGTGTTTTCCCTGGGATTATTTGCCTTTTCTCTAATTTCTTTGTGTACTGTCTTATCTCTGTCCTGTTTTGGTTCATTCTATCTTCAGTATTCTCTGCACCTGTGTCTCCCAAGTCCCCTGTTCACTTTAATACGTTTTAAACAAAGTCTACAACTATGGTTCTGTTGTAGATCTCTGTTTTAAACCATTTATGTATTTGGCTCTGATGCAGGTCATATCAACATGTTTACATGTCACTACATGAACCAAACCAAACAAGATTATCTGTAGTGGCTAAAACACTGAATCGTAATGAGGCAACTGTGTTGAAAATGATTCACTATTTCAAAGCATTTGACAGTCTAGAAGACATCTGTTGGCCAAATCCTTGATACTACATTTAAATCTGAGACTATGAGGAAGAAGTAGTCTAAGTACTACAGAGGACGCTCATAATGTGGTTTTATTCTGTGTAGCATGTGACTGACTAAATACACCTCACCCAGTTAATCAGCAGTGGGTTGGGCAGGCCGACTCCCTCATACATTAAAGTTTGTATTATGAAAACAGGATCTACGACTATGGTTTAGTTGTATATCTTCTATATATTCTTTATTTACATGTCACTACATGAACCAAACACTCAGTTCCAATCAGTCACAGACTATTATTGCACTTCTCCAAGAATAAACTGGTTGTTACTGACCTGATTCACCTTTCCTGGTATAAACACTGCTGGTTCCTTGTGGATGAAGCTCTGTGCAGCTGCAAATTTGGTCAAGCAGAATACCCTCACTACTATAATTTATAATTTGGTTTTATTCTGTGTAGCATGTGACTGACTAAATACACCTCACCCAGTTAATCAACAGTGGGTTGGGCAGGCCGACTCCCTTATTCAGACAGGACACACAAACACAGTTTCATGCACACGGAGAAAAGTTACATCAGGTCACTGCTGTTCTTATACACAAACATAGGTAGGCTATCTGTGATTACTGTTGCACAGAAAGAATGAAATATGAATAATCCAGAAATGGGTATTTATTTATGTATTAACCATAACATTTGATAGCAAAATATTAAGCATGTTTTTAATCAGAATCATATATATCATTTTACTCTGAAATGGCAAAAAGAGCAGGTTACTATATTTCAACAGTTTGCAATTCAAAATGAATTAACTTCTGATTGAGGAACATTTCTACTAGCTGAATGTTCATTAATGTGCACAAAACCAAATATTGAAAGTTCTACTCATTACAAAACAAACAAGCATAAACATGATCAACTATAGTTAATTAGCAGCCCTGAGACCTTGAGCTGTGATTATTTCTCTTATCTTATTTGCATCTATAACTTGGGTTTAGTTTGTGCAGCATCACAGCTCAGGTGAGTTTTGAAGAACTCCTGGATCTTAGACCACAGGTGGACTTCAGCTGCAGCATGGGCCCTGGCTTCACCCCCCCAAAGTACTACATGGCGAATAATCCTATGAAAGCTGGAGGCGCAGTATGGATTATAAGGTGGCTCTAGCAGGTGTCCAGCTCCGGGGTAACACAGAGTCTCAAAGTTCTCCTTCCCATGGCGCTTCAGTCTCTCCGCCATCTGGTCCATGTAAGCCTTGCTGTCCCAGTTAAGGTCGTCCTCTGAAGCCACAAAGAAGAAATGTCCCTTGGCTTGTTCAATGGGGACCAGGCTGTGCTTGTTCTCCTCTGCCAGGGGATTTTCAAGACCGTACTTGAGTATGCTAGCTCCAGATTCAGTGTGAATGATCTTGGTGATGTCAGACCTTAAGGGTGAGATGATTTGATGATTCTGATAATAAAGAGGAACACTTACAACAGCATTGCAGCTATTAATGGACACTACAGCTTTAACACCTGATACAAAAGCAGCAAGTGAAAGTGCGATATCACCTCCCTTTGATCGTGCCATTATGCCAACTCCTGTACTGCCCACTTTTGGTTGTTGTTGTAAAAAATCCACTGCTTCTTTAAAATGGTCCAGATGCATCTGTTTGACATTGTCAGGGTGGTCAATGTAAACTGGTACAGTCAGAACCACAAACCCTCTGTTGGCCAGCAGACTGGCTCTTTTCTCAGACATTAAGGTGCAGAGATCCAACACTGCAGGAAATGGACCTTCTTCTGGATCATAAGACATATACAACACAGTAAATGTCTATAGAGAATCATAGGAAATCTTAGCTCATTACATTGTATGAATTGTTGAATTTAATATTTTGATGTAATGACACTAAACTGTAACAACTACAAACACAGTCATAACTACAGCACTGCATGTTGTACAGACTGTGGTGAAAACATAAAGTACAGAACTATTTACCTGGGGGGGTAAACAGGACTCCCTGAAAATTCTTCCCTTTGACAGGAAGTCGGCTGACCCCGTTTCCAATCAGAAGCCTCTCATTGGTCACCTCTGCCAACATCCTGTCCTCCCTGTCCTCCTCATGCACAGAGAACTTCACCACATGGGGATTTAGTGCACATGGTTTTTGGAACCTTTTGTGTAAGGCGTCTGCCTTCATCGACCACAGCAGACCCATGGGTTCAACCCCAACATAGCTCCCACTGAGTGAGGGGTCTCTGAGCAGGTCTATCTTCCCGCTCCCATCAGCCCTGTAGGTGGCTGAGGAGCTGAACACCACTCCTTTCTCGTCCGTTGATCTGGCTCTCATGGTGACCACCTGCCTCGACCTCAGCCCCTCCACCTTCACCTGAACAGGCTGGTCAAACAAACATCTGGCACTCGGCAGCAGCCTCAGTCTGACTTGGGAGGACATCTTTCCACAGACTACAGATCCTCTCTCCACAGACTACAGATCCTCTCTTCACAGACTACAGATCCTCTCTCCACAGACTACAGATCCTCTCTCCACAGACTACAGATCCTCTCTTCACAGACTACAGATCCTCTCTTCACAGACTACAGATCCTCTCTTCACAGACTACAGATCCTCTCTTCACAGACTACAGATCCTCTCTTCACAGACTACAGATCCTCTCTTCACAGACTGCAGATCCTCTCTTGACAGACTACAGAGCCTCCCTCCACAGACTGCAGATTCTCTCTTCACAGACTACAGATCCTCTCTTCATATATCTAGAGTTTGATCTGTGACAGTAGCAATTTTAACACAACAGTCACACTTTGACAAAACAGAACAAAAATCAGTCAATGTCCATTTTAAACTGTTGAGCACACAGAGGACTAGAGAAAAACAAGAAACTAATTCCTAACTAATTCTGACCTTAACCATAAAACTAAGTTTCAAACAGTCCTATTAAATTCTGAGCATGTCCTTAAAATCACAGAAAAATTCATCCATGCAATGACATGTAGACATGTGCACACACAAACATGTTTGTTTTCAATCTTCATGGAGACTTTACAGTGACTTGCATTTTCTGGACCCTATCCCTATCTTTAACCATAGCCAGTACTAGTCTAACCCTAACCTTAATCTGTTTTTGTGCAGTTTTATCCACAGTTGCCCTCTCCCTCATCCTCTTTCCTCATTTCTCTGGATTTCTCTGAACATCCCCACCCAGAAGCTCCCTTTGGCTGGTTAACTATTGTTTAGTTAGGATATAATGCACAGTGTCCATTCACTCACATCCCATGAAGTTTATACATTACCTGCACTATTGCCTGTGACCCAGTATAAATTATTATTATTAATTAAATTATTGTTTTTAACATGTCTTTCCTGGTTGACTTTTTTTATATAATAAAAATGTGACTTACCTGATGATGAAAATGAATCTGGGTTGTGTTAGAACAAAGTACCAGAGGAACTGCTGTGGGAGGATTCATCTCTTAAACCTTTAATACAGGCTGAGACTCTCTCACAGAAGTTGCATCAGAGATTTTGAGTGAATATTGACAATATTTTCATGAGCCACTGGTTCTAGCATGTCAAAGTTTACATGTCACTGCAGCAGGTTGACCTGTGTCCATTGTGTGGGACAGTGGTGTGCTAATTTGACACCTGTCATATCAGGGCACTTTCAGAAACCAGTCTTCATAACATTAGTACAAATGTTTTTACCGTTTGACATATCAGTACCTCAACATTAAAGATTTTTGTTGCACAATTGTCTGTGGTCCTGACTCATTTCACTGCTCCATGGATCACTTTCATAGATAGCCAAGAGTCCAGAGTACATAAAAAAGCTAAAAAGGTCCAGTCAATAACGGTAAAACAACTCAGCAAATACACAGAACAAATTCTTTACAGACTCAGTTCAATGATAAGCTGAGGCCAGTATAAACCACAGTAGTGCTCATGGGGGGGTACTTTTTGATGAGAGCAGGTCATCTGCTAAGACAGACACACGTACACACAGTGGTGTCTTTTATACACTGACATATTGCATTTCCAACCTTCGTACTCTAAGTACAACCCTAACCCTAACACTAACCCTCTACCTTAACCCTCGACATGGATGACCCTAACCCGGCATAAAGGTTATTTAACCCCAAAACAAACCAGTACTCTAGTCTCAACCATGCAGTCACTTCATTTTGTACTTACCAATGGCAAAAGTATCAGGCAGCCTGAATGCAATGCATCTGCTCCTGGGTTGCCTTATCCCAAACAGCTTTGAATCACATAGAGCAGGGAGAGTTATTGAGATAGAACTACTCCACCTAACCTAACTGGTAATTCTATATCTGGTGCAGCAACCAGTTCTGTTGAACTGTACCAGTGGCACAGTTGTACCTGGTCTCTTCCAAAACCAGATGACCAAAGCCCATCTAGGCCCTGGTTTACTGGTGTTAAACAGGCCCATCGAAGTTAACCCTGTAAAGCCCAAGCCATTAAATAACTGACAGAAAATTCTAATTCTTTGAAACTGGAGCCTTTATTGGTCATTTTGAACAAAAAAAGAAAATCAAATATTAATTTCTGTACATGAGTTTCAATTTGTATCATATGTGATACAATGCAATTTTTTAGTAATTTTGAGGGCTCAAAAACTCATGTATCATATATCATACATTTGGCGTTATAGGGTTAAGTGGCTTAACTGGAAGCTTTCTACATCTGGTGGCATGGGTGTGCACTGAATTACAAGTGCTACTGCTACAGCAGCAGATTTGTTTCTCTTATTCATTAAGAATAAACACATTGCACATTTTGAACCTTTCCTGTCAGTCCCCTCATGGAACAGGTTTTGAATTATTTGTTCTCACTTAAGTCAACATTTAGTTGAGGCAACTCACCCTAAACTATGGACTTTGGCTAGAGACTGTAGATATAGCCTTATTTTCTTTACTGCTGCATTTTTAAAATCAGTAATGCTCAGAGCTAAAACTGATTCTTGATAAAAGGCTGAGATCAGTAAGAACATTTCGTATTTGCTTTTTCTTGTTTTCTATAGAAGTAAAATAAACATTTTTTGTTCTGAACTTGAGCAATCTGACGATGCATGTTTTCACTTTTAGTTAATTTTTTATAACTGTTTTTTGTTTGTGACAATTTATAAACGATACCAGAAAATAACCAGCTCTATCTTCCGGATGCTTCCCTGTGATTTTAAATCAGTGCTTTAATGTATGTAGCAAGAGTGATGGCTTAGGTTGAGCATCATTTTTGATTTATTCACTATGTCTTATATCACAAAGAAAGTCTTTAAAAATGCAGTCTAGAATTTCTGTATATAAACTGTACACAAAAAGCAAGGCACTATACATTCAGAATCATCACGCTGCTGTTTCTCTTCCTGGTAAAATCAAACCTTTAAAGTACGACTCTTCTCTCTGCTATCAGGAGCTCAGTAAGTCACAGTCACTTCAGCAGTTTAACATGGTCGAGCAATGAGTTACCTACATGGCCTGTCAGCATCCAGACACTGCTGACAAAAAAACAAACAAAAAAAAAACTGTCCTCACAACTTCTGATGCAACAGGATTTTTTACATAGATACAAAGTCACAAATGCATCTACACACACATTTACACAAATAAACATTACACATACTTCAACATTATATACAATCGCACACACATACATGAATACACAACCACAGCATGGCACTCTGACACCAAGCATCCTATTGTTCTCCTTCGTAAGTCCATGAGCAGCGACTTTAGTACTGGAAGGTGATACAAACACACCTGATGCACGGTATTTTCTGTTGAACTGTTGGGATGCTTCCATGTGATGACGAAGCTGAGAAGTAAAAACGACTATAAGCGGTCTCATCAATCATGTAGGTTTTCTTCCGATTCAGGTGCTTTTTTTGAGACTTTGAGTGTTTACGCCTAGTGTCCTCACAAGTCATAAATAACACTTGTTAATGTGACAGTTCCTGCATTGTCCATCTCAGCTGTCCACTCTTTCACCACTTCACATGCCATCTCCAATAAAAACTTGCTCAAAACAGTCCTTTGGCTTTCTTTAAGTTCACTTGCTTCCACCCTGGCAGACGTTCATATTCCTCTCTCTTCATTTCCAAAGCTTCCTGCAACAGAGAAACACACATGCAGCTCAACAATCAAAAAAAGATGCAGAGAATTTGACAGGGTCAAATATATTTATAAAAGGAAGGAACTGGTGCTCATGCCTCCGTGTTGTGCTCCGCAGACAGAGTTAGGCAGACTGCAGTGTAGCTGATGGTGACTCACAAGTGCATTTATCTGAACTGAGAGGAAAGAGCCTCGTGTGTGTGTGTGGGAGTGTGAAGAGTGGCAGCATCAGAGAAGTGATAGATGAGGGGGGCGTTTGTGAAGCTGCAGAATTAAATGTCTCAAACTGTATGAATTTGACAAAAGTTTTTAAACACCTAATTTACAACCCCAGTTGTTTATGCTACAGAAGTGAGGGTTGTATGGAAGCCCGTTGCTGCCAAGAGAGAAAGAAATATCAGGAAATAAAAAGAAATATGTCTCTGTAATTGACAATTACTTTATATATGTAAGAAACTTTCAAACCTACTAGTCTTATCAATCCAAGTGACATTTTTTCTCATTTTCTCCATAAAATGTTGCAAGAGAAGTAAAAGATTCACGTTAGAGAGTTTATTTTATAATATTTGATCTATTTTCTCCTAGCAGCAATAGCATCTAAACTTAGTTCTTTTTATGACTCTCTCTACTGTGTGAGGTTGGGCATGCTAAATTCGTTCACAGAGTAAACAGGTTGATATTTTTAGACCTACTACTGCAGCCAAGCACAAAACCTTGCCCCCATCCAGCACCACACTTCAGAGAAAGGAGGTTTTTTTTATCCACAAAAAGAAAAAAACACTGTGCCGATGTGCTTGAGAGAAGAACAGGCTGACTACGCTGCTGAATCACAGGAGAGGCTCTTCTTACCTGAACCCACCTACAACTTGGTCTGCAAAGTGAGAGTTAGATGGAATTAGGATGAATGATGAATGAGGTGTTGTATATAAGACAAATTAAAAATCTGTAAAATCCAACTTAACCATAAGGTGGATTTCTTACAGTGTTATAACTGAATGTTGGAGTTTAATGGCTCCTATAAAAACACTGATGTTTGTTCTTTAACTTAAGAAAAGCTTCTGGAAATATCTTGAATAAAATTAAGCAGGCACAGAAATGCAGAAACTATGAACAAAACAATCAACTCTCCTTCCCTGGAAGCCGACGGATCATTCTATAGTCATAGAGTCGGTAAAGTAAATGTTCAGAATTCAGTTTTATTGAATTGACTGTGACTTTGCAAGTACAGTACAGTACAGTGATTTAATTTTATACAATCAAGTTGATTTTAACTTAAATGTTTCAACAAGTTATAGTTTAAAAGCTGTAGTAACTAAAATAATTATCAATCTTTAACTGTTAATTATTTTTGGCTGCCAATTTCCAGTGAGAATTTTATACAGTGTCATTTGTCAATGAGAAAGGCTCAGTATTTAAATGGCCTCCTGAAATGATCAGTAATGCAGCTTACTGACCTCAAAGTCCTGGTCAGACAGGTAGATCTCCAGGCGGAGAGGGTCGACTCCCTCCGGGAGCGGCCGGGCCTGCAGCTGGGCCAGAGGGAAGATGTTCTGACAGAGCCGGGCTAAGACGTCCTCCACCAGGATGATCTGGTTACACACCTCTGCCTCCTGCAGCCACAAGAAAGAACATGGCAGTCCAAAAGTAGGCGTGTGGACAATTAGTGCGTAAGAGAAAAATCGCAGTGCAAAGAAAGAGGGTGTAGGTGTATATGTGTGGTGCTGTATACACAGTGTCTTTCTAAGTGTGAGCGTGCTTTGGTGACCTTCTCTGTGATCTCAGCCACATCCTCTCTGTGCTCCCAGCTGGGAAACATGTTGGTGAAGGTGAGCGGCTCCAGACCGGCGTGGATCAGATACGACTTCTGAGGCTTCTTCTCGTTTTTCTCTGCAAGAAAACATTGGCACAATAATTCTGATATCAAGTTAAGAAAAGTTCACCGGGTTTGATTAAAATCACAGCACACTGTGCAGCACAATATCCTTTCCTCTCCCAGCTGAATAATAAATCCATGCCGCAGCCAGAGTCCTGACAGGAACTAGCAAGAGAGATCATATTTCTCCTATATTGGCTTCTCTTCATTGGCTCCCTGTAAAATATAGAATAGAATTTAAAATCCTTCTTCTCACATACAAATCCCTTCATAATCAAGCTCCTTCATACCTTAAAGACCTCATAGTACCATATTATCCCAATAGACCACTTCGCTCTCAGAGTGCAGGCCTACTTGTGGTTCCCAGAGTTCTCAAAAGCAGAATGGGAGGCAGAGCCTTTAGCTATCAAGCTCCTCTCCTGTGGAACCAGCTCTCAGCCTGGGTTCAGGAGGCAGACACTCTCTGTACTTTTAAGGCTAGACTTAAAACCTTCCTCTTTGACAAAGCATATAGTTAGGGCTGGCTTCAGGCAACCCTGAACCATCCCTTAGTTAGTTATGCTGCTATAGGCCTAGACTGCCCGAGGACCATCGGTGCACTGAGCTCCCCTACCCTAACCCCCCCCCTTCTCTCCCACCTCATGTATATTCCACCATTGAATGTTACTAACCTTGTGCTCTCTCTCCCCTAGTTTGTGCTCTCTCCCTCCCTCTCTCTCTCTCTCTCTCTCTGTACCTTCTGCAGGTGTCCCTGGTCCTGGAGCTGTTTATCGCTGATGTGCAGTTACTGGTCCCACCAACTTGCAGTGTCTATTTGTTGTTTATTGTTGCTGTTCTTTTCTCTCTGCTCTATCCACTCACCCCAACCGGTCGAGGCAGATGGCCGCCCAGACTGAGCCCGGTTCTGCTGGAGGCTTTGTCTTCCCTTAAAGGGAGTTTTTCCTCTCCACTGTCGCCAAGTGCTTGCTCATAAGGAAATTGTTGGGTTTTTAGTTTTAGTTTTTGTAAAGTGCCTTGAGATGATTTGTATTGTGATTTGGCGCTATACAAATAAAATTGAATTGAATTGAATTGAATAAGATCTAAATCCATCCATGAATTTCGGGGGTTTACTGTATTTAAAACAGCAATCACCTGCCATTCACTGAATAATTTCTCCATCACCTTGTCTTACCTTTGCAGTACTGCAGCACGGTCTCCATTGCACACTTTCTGTCTGAATCCCAGCGGATACGGGCTGAGCCGGTGCACTCGCTGTCCTGAGGCCACCAGCCCTGCCAGAGGTAAACCTCATGGAAGTTATCCACCAGAAACAACGCTGTGGACAAGAGAGAAGAGTTCTACTTTGAATATAAAATAATGTACCTTGGTGTATGTACAATAAAAATCTTTTAAGTGTGAAACCTGCATACTAGCAACTCGTTTTTATTTTGTGTACGTTTTGAGTGTGCACTAATGTGGAGCCCTCACCAGGTTGTGGTACATTGTAAAGATCTTCCTGCAGGAAAGGCAGAGAGCTGACTAAATCTGGAGCTCTGGACAGGTGGAAGAACTCAGTTGCCACAAAATCTCCAGATGTGCTGCTCAGCTGGAAGAGCCGGGGAGTGAAGTTGAATTTTCCTGGATCTGTGAAGAAATTCAGAAATGAACATGTTCACATTTACCTATAACTGTAGCACTTGGGTCCAGAACTGGTTATGACACCGTAAGATGTTTTAAAACACCCACTGGGTGTCTTAATCATATTGACCTAAATCAGACTGTGTTAACTTAAGATACTACTGTACTGTAGAGCATAGTCCTACTTATATCTTTAAGTAAACATTAAATAATGAGATGCATTTGAGAATTTTGGCAGGTATTTTGTAACTTAGAGGACTGTGTCATGTACTGTACCTTGCAACATGCAGTCATAGGCCTTCCTGTCTTTTCTCCCCAAGGCCTCCCAGAAGCCCGGAGGCTCCACTCCCTCATCACACTCATGGATTGTCACCTTACTGCTGCTGTGCAGACCTGCTTCCAAAGGACACCTGAAAACAACAAAACAAGTCAATTCGCTATATGTGGCACTATGCATCATGTTTGGTGATTCATGCTGACCACAAAAGTCACAGTTCCCACTGTGACTACATCTCCCGCCTTATAAAACTCACTGCTCTTTGATCTTGAGTGCGGCCGTGTTGCCCACGCTGCGAGTGTGCAGCTGTGTCTTGCAGCCGTGCCACAGGTAGATGATGGCGTTGTTGATGTTGAGCAGGATCATGGAGGCTCTGGAGCGCAAGCTGCTGCAGTGGCACGCCACCTCCAGCAGGTGGCCCTCCACCGGCACCTCACCCCGAACACAGTACAGACGCCACTCACCTGGACAGGCGCAGGATGAACAATAACATTGAATGAATGTGGTTCATTCATCATATATCATGTGTATGTTTGCATTTTTTCTCGTGCTCACAGAAACCCTGTAAAATAAAGTTTAAAAAAATAAAATAAAACAAAACACACAACCAAACTGAAACTATCTTACTACAATGTGTAAAAACAGTGGCCCATTATGTCTTTTACCTTAATGCCAAAAACCTTTGTAAGAATAAGCAACATTTTAGTCAAATTATGAAGGTATTATTTTGGAAATTATCTCGTATATTCTAATATCAAACTCCAAGGTTTATGCAAAATGCACCAAATGAATATTTTGCAGCAGAATTATTGCCACAGGTGAAATATTGGTCACAAAGTGCAGTGATGACGAAGGACAATTATTTCATTTGCTTAAGTTTCATGATGGCCTCTTTGTGTGCCTGTACATTCACACTGGGTGAAGCAGGAAAAGTAAGATATGGTTTTCAGACCCTATTCATTAAAACAAATCAGTCTGTCTAGTTTAGTCCTTTTCCTTGCTTGGAAGTGAGGAATTCATTTCTAGCCAGTAGAGAAAGAGAAAAAGTGAAAATGATTACTCTGAGTGTTCTCCTCCTCCTCCTCTCTTTTGCCAGCATGAATAATCATCCCCCCATTGAAGCACTGCAGGAAACATGGAGGCTCCTTCCCCTGCTGCACCTGAACCTGTGACACACAAACACATGATTTACTGTCCACTTACCCTCAGAATGGGCACATTAATATTACTGGGAAAGTTAACTCAGAAGATTAGTGAAAAGTTGTTGCACAACACTGAAATGGCTGATGTTGTGATTATTATTGTTCATTGTTATTAATATTATTATTATTGTTTCAAAAACAAGACTTTATTAAGATTAAGATTAAGATTAAGTAAGATTTTACACATATTTGAGATTCAGACTTTCTGTTTTGATCAGCCTGTACCTGTGCCCCTCGCTCCTCGTCCAGCTCCACTGTCATCAGCGCAGACGTTCCCTTCTCGCTGACGGTGGAGTGGCGGCCCTGCCAGAAGAAGTAGCAGCATTTCTCCTTCCCTGGTCCAGTGCTCCTCGCCTCAGGGTTCTGCCTACGACCCACTGAAGCACACATGCACAACAAACAAACATTTTCAATGCTGTAATAATGTTCTTATTGCAGCAGAATTATTACTATAGTTGCTAATCTACCAGGGTATTGTTTTTGAATTTATGTTACTTCTTGTCTAAGGTCACTTGACTTTGGACGTTACATAGTAGTTTAGTTTTGGTATGAATGCAGCTGCTGTGATGTTTCTGCTTTGTAGAGATTTTAATTTGCATCGACACATAAACACTGGAGTCCACAGTGACTGACCTGATGTGCTGATCATGTACTTCCACTTGACCACATAGGCGTCTCCCTCATGGAACTGGCCAATGCTCTGACGTGGGAGGCGGCTGTAGTCGAACTCCAGGATGTGCCAGACATCCACTGACACCGTGCCGATCTCCTGAGTCCTCATGTGGTCCTCGGTCTCCACCAGACCATAGCCACGCCCCACGTTTACCCCCTCCAAAATGGTGGAAATGGACGACTGCAATACGGGCAGCATCAAGGTAGCATCATAAGGCCGGCACCCTCTTCCTGGGGCCTCCTGGGAGAAAGCGGCAAAGACCAGTGGTAGAAATTATGAATAATGAAATAAAAAGATGTGATAGGAAGAATAAGGAACCTCTCGATGCTTCACTATGATGCTTTGTTAAGCCTCTACCCAAAGGAATATGCTCTCTTTTTCCCTGTGCTCTTATTCTTGTTTCAGTCTCAGTGCCCAGTGACAAACTGATCTTGGCACCATTAACTGAGATTTTGTGTGAGTCCAATAAATAAGCAGATGGGACAGCAGAGGAAACATATGGAGAGTCTTTGATCTGTGTGAGCTCTGATGTAATTAACATCTTTATCCTCATACAACAAGCACTGAATTTGCACCTTCTGCTCAGGTATGAGCTCGCCGCCTTCCTTTGGTGTGGGCGACTTTGCTTCAGTCCAGTCCAAGAACTTCTCCTTGAACAAGATTGTCTCATTGTGCTCTGTCAGTCTGCCAAATATTGCCCAGTCAGGACGGCCCTGGCCCTTTCTACAGACACACAGACACAAGGAAAGATGGAAATATTATTTCATTTAACAGTAAGACCGTGCTTAATAAATTATTTGGTGTTGTGAAGCTCAGTTCAATTTAAATTAATTCCTTCAGGGAAATAAATGTACATTCTTTATATTTATATCATTTAACACCATCACCGGTCAGATCACAGAAAATCAATTGCTTGTATTCTCACTTGGGTATGAGTGTGTTGCAGCCTCCGGGGTCCAGAGGGTTGATGTCACAGCAGGTGTAGTCAAATGTGCCGTTCCAGAGGTGCTTGGCGAGCTGGAAGGCCACCTTCCTCTGAGCCAGGACCACCTCTTTGCCGTGCCACACGTAGACCTCGCTACCAAAGTCAAACACCAACACCTGCAGCACACACAGCACAGCAAAAACAATGGACACAATATATTGCACAGCTGTTTTATTTTTAATAAAAATCACACAAACTGGTAACCGATATGCATATTTTCTCTCTGTGCTTGAGCGTATGCACAGGATTTAAATTCAAAGCAATGTACAATAGAAAATATACATAATAATGAAAGACAAAATCATAATTTGCACAACAGAGTGAATAGAGCAGCAGTTAATATAATTCAATAATGTATACAGGGCTCCCTGGTCATAGCCCCTATATAGTTAACACATTTCATTTTGCAGCAGCAGCTGTGCATCGATGGATGTAGGAGATGCTCGCCAAAGCACCTGTTGTTGCTAAGCAACATATTAAAACCAGTGTGCAGAACAGGCAGCTTCTAAAAAATATTTTAATATTCAAATCTGGGTGGATTAGATATAAAATCCATCAGATGCTCTAGTGTATATTTTGTTACATATTAGGAAACAGTGCATGTGTTGATGCTGCAATGCATTATGGTCAAATGGGGTGCTGTCACCAGAAAAATGATTCTTCTCCGAGTAGAATGAGCTAAAGTGTAACTACAAGCAGATCTGATCATTGCTGATGAAAACATGTCTTGGGTGGACACATAACACATGCAGGTTCACTGACCTCTTTGGACGTCAGCAGAGAGCTGCGAGGAACCTTCCCCCACTCATCGTCATCAGGAACCAGTTTGTCATCCTGCAGCCTGAAAATACAGTTGGTTTCCACGATGGCATTTTCGAACTCCTCATCCTCCTCTGGTGGCCCCGCCGCTATGGCACAAACATATATCCCATTTATCAGCGTATTGTCAGCAGGCAGGCATCCTCTCATTTTTAACAGAATAGCTATGCTCAAATTTTAATACAAACTAAAAGTTCTGCAAACAATTCGGAGAGCAACAAACTTAGCTATTCTGTGAGTGTTGAGAGTTCAGTTCTTACCTTGGTACGCCATCTGGCCTCCAAGGATTGCCCAGAACTGCTGGGTATCTGGACCCTGTGGGGTGACTCCTTCCTCAATGGTCAGTACCTGGTTTGCTCTGCAGCCCATGTCCTTCTTTGTCTGGATGAATGTAGCCAAATCTATCGCCTGTACACAAGAAATACCTTAATGCTAATACAGAGAGTGAGTAGTCAGTGTCTCATACCCTTGTACTCATCTTTTCTTGATTAATCTGAGACTGGCTAACTGAGTACCACTTAGCTGGTCAGATATGAAAGACAGAACAAGTTGTGAAGAGACTTTGAATGTTGTTGAGCTGTTTGTGAATAAAATTATAATAAAATGAGTAAACAGCACTGAACCACCAAAACAAATGTTTATTAAAAAGTGTCTAGACAGGTCTCCTCTGGGAAAATGGAGGAGCTTTAGACTTGAAGCATTTGTTTGATGGAAAGCACAGATGGGCCAGTGTGTGCACACAATCTAAATGAAAGGCAGAATCATCAATGAACAGTCTTTGTTCAGATGCCAATGGCCTTGATGTTCTTCATTTCAAACAAAAAACCCTTTAAATCAGGCACAGCCTGTTTTAATACAGGTACAGATCTCACCTTTGCCTTCTCTATGACGTTTGAGAACTCTCCGATCCAGACGAAGCAGTGCTCTGGGGTGACCAACAGAAAACAGTCTCCACTGTTCAGTGAAGACGCTCTCGGCTCTACTAACCTGGTCTGCACGTGGCGACGGCCTGGAGAGAAGAACGTCAGCTTTGTTAATCTGCTAAGGTCCTACTTTCTGTTCCCTCAGAGCATTTTTTTAAAAAATGTAGACAGAAGGTACTTCACAGTTTGACATGACTGTCCTAATAACTATAAAATGAACTACAGCAGCTCCCACTTCCACAAATTATCATGCCAGAGCTAGTTTATCTGTCAATCCCTGCAAAAACTAAGGTGTGAAAACAACAATGTGTTTTCTTGAACGATGATGGCAGGGCTTCCACCCAAACAGAGCTGGGATAGGCTCCAGCAGATCCCCGTGACCCTGGTTAAGGAATAAGTGGGTATAGATGATGGATGGATGGATAATGGCAGGGATCATGTAGAAAAAGTGATCACATTATACAGCTGAGCACAGTCCGAAAGGGGCTTTTACCTTTGATTTGCATCAGCATGATGTTTTTGTATGGGACAGCGCTGTTGTTGGACATCTGCTCTGAGACGTTGACGCTGCGCAGACTCACACTGCTGAAGTTTTCTTTACTGGCCAGACCAGCCAGAGCGGCTTCAGAGTACTCTGAGCTTTTACTCACTGCAGTGACAGAGACATACCTTACAAAATCATGAACCTACAATCAGGGTAGAAAATACAGTAAGAGCTTCATTACACTGTAGTAGTAAACTCTGCTACTGCCATTGAAGTGGGTCATACAAGGCTCAATTCCAATTAGTACTGTTTATACACAGATACAGCATGGAGATACAAACATGACAGAAATGTTAGTGCTGTAATTACTCCTCTGCAGCATGTTTCTGTTTCTGTCTCAGACACACACACACATCGTACGTGAACACACGGTGTCGTCTTTGAACTCACTCTTCTCAGTCGTCATTCTCTTGCTCTCCAGCTGGGCCACGTTCAGTCTCTGCTCCGTGTACTCGTGTCTGATGTCCTCCCTGGCTGCCAGCATCTTCAGAGGGTTTCTGGATGCTGGGACATTCCTGGACGGACGCACTGACCGCTTGTGCTGCACCATAGCTGAAGTCAGCCTGGTGTATGGAGGGAATGGAAAAAGTGATGGAAATGGCTTCATGAGTAATTGAAAAGCTTAACTGCTTAATTAAAACTCTAAAAACACTAGGTGCTGTTATGAGCAGTGGGTAAATCTATCATGAGTCAAGATGTGCCATGAAACCCTCCATTATAAAGACGCTCAATTTTCTTACTTGGGACCCTGAGAACCAAAGATGGTGTCAAAGTCCTCGTTGATCTCGATCCTGGTGGGTATGCGTGGAAATTCAGCAACTCGTCTGTAAAACTTGGAGAAGATCTCGTCATCCAGTTTCATCACTTCCTTCACTGCCTTCTCTGTTACTGTTATGGTGGTTTCCTGCAGACCTGCAACTGAACAACAAAGAAAAACATAAACAAGACAAGATCAGACCATAATGCAGTGAAGAAAAGGAAAACAGGTCAAGAAATTCAGGAAAGGAATTAAAAACCAACCTTTGCTATTCAGACGTCCCAAAAAGCTCTCCAATTTCTCCAGTTTCTTGTCTGATTCCATGTCAGGCCTGGCCTCAATTTCTGTGGATAAACCCACACAACACTGACATAAAACTCTCTTTAACCAACTAAAAACACATAATTTGGCCTGTTCCAGGACCCACGTCTCACCCTCTTGTGGTTTGCTGACAGCAGGTGTGCTGCTCTTGAGTTTGGTGGAAACTGGTGACAGGATGGGACTGATAACTGAGGAGGAGGCTGCCAGGCCTGCAGACACAGATGCCAAAATTTACACGAGGTCAAAAAAACATCAGACTCTTTGGAAAGACTTTGAACTTCCTGTTAGTCCAGGATGTTTTACAGTAATCAAAACAAGTTTTTGAAAACATGATTTTCTAAAATTCCCAGCAATGTCAAAAAAAGAAAATCATCAAACCTCCTACATTTCACAACAAAAACAAGTATATTTTGGTAAAAACTATGCGACGGCTCACAATCACACATTTCTCAGTATTTTTATTAACAAATGAACAGAGCTATATTTTAAATAAGCTAAGATAAGTTTACACAGCACAAAAAGGATTTTTGGTTGCAGCTCATTGTCTGATTCACTCTGCTGGGGTGTATTTTTACAAATAAAATGTACCCAGTGGCATTTATAAATGGCATACAACTCAGTGAGCATTGACATATAACAGCTAGTTTGTGCACTGACCTTTCTTGACCATGCGGGCAGCTACTGTGTATTGGGTGGAGTCATTGGCTGCTCCTTTGCCTTTTGTCCTCCAGGCATCCTCACGAGTCGAAATCATCTGTTTCCTCTCCTCAATGGTCATCTGGGCATCGATCTTCTCTCCAGTCTTCTGCACAGAGGAGAGGAAATCAGACATGTTATCAGGGAATAAGAAGTTAAAGTGCTAAATGTTTGAATAAACTGCAGGATGACACTGTAGGCTTCATTTTCAGCCACGTTGGAGACGTTTTTGCTTAAAGAGCTGCATCAAAACAAACAATAAGATCGTGGAGCCAAAGCAGAAGCTTTTGAACATCACTGCATCTATTAAACAACACTACCAGAACTACATGACTTCTCATTCAGCTTCACTCTAACTTCATGTGACTCCACCGCTCCCATAGAGCAATTCTCCATGCATCAATCCAAGCAGATATAAAACGATTTGATGCATTCAAGCGTGCTAAGTGCATGTCCTTTCTAGACTATATAGTCTACACTACTCCATAGTAGAAGTGATCGCTGTACCCTGATTTGTGCTCATACTGTCCAAACCAAATCAGTCTCAACAATTCAAGAAACAGCAAGAACGCACCCATCCCCTACAAACCAAGCAAGAATGATAAGACTCCAGCGCATGCAGCCCATTCAGGTGTGCCAGGTGCATGTTCTTACCTGACTGTGATGCTCAATATACTGACACTTTTGGCCAAGGGAGATAGGAGGAGAAAAGGTGGAAGAGAACACAGGTTCCTGTAAGATGTAGAGGAGGATGGATATGTGGAAGAAGGATAAGGATGAAACGGAAGGAAAAACAAGGAACATTCAGATAAGGACGAGGGATGGATGCAAAGGAGAGAGGGACAGAAACTGGGAAAGCACCATGTCTGAGTGTTAAACTACTCCCTGTCCTTCAACTTCAAAAGCTAATGCAAAAACTTTGCCCACAAACATTTTTGTGAAATTAATAATAAATTAACTTTATCATTAATTTCATTGTTTTAAAACACACATGCAGAACATACATATGATTTTCAGTGTATCTTTAAGAGATTTAATAAAAAATAATTTGTGGCCCCTAGAGTGTAAACTTGTAATGTTAGTAATAAAGCAGCAAATTACAAAAGCCACTTCCTCTGGCATTTAGCCTGCAGCAGAAAGACAACATAAACTTTAAAGGTGCATTAAGTAATAGCAGGTTTATGGTTTGTGACTATTTTCATGGCTCTTCATCATAGGTCAGTGGTCCCATCTCTCCACAAGCTGTGAGCATTTCAATGAAGCTTCATGACACCACATGAGATGAGCAGAGAGAAAACATGTTTTTTCAACAACTATATCATAATAGAGTAGCGACGCAGTGAACTGGCAGGAAGCCTGTAATGTTTAATGGACTTCCTTGCCCCTAAATATTGGGCAAAAAAAGGTTGGTAGTCAATGATGGTGCAAAGTCTGGAGAGTTTCAAGATATTTATCTTGATGTTGAACCAGATTCAGGCTCAACTACCTCTAGACAGCTTTAGTTTGATGTAGATGGATTACTTAATGCCCCTTTAAAGATGACGCAGCAGAAGTTCAGAAAGCTAAGCCCCAGCAGCTACCAGGGAGCATTACAGAGGGTCAGTAAGGTGCACCCAAGAAAACAAAGAGCAACCTCGCACAGCACCCACACAAAGCTGTAACTGGACTCCACAAGTCCCCCACAAGGCTGACTGGTTTCGTGTTGATGTGCGGCTGCCAGCGGGTCTTACCCACAGCTGCTCAGACACAGACACAGCAGAGGGGTCTTGAACGGCTACCCCTTCTTCCTGAGGGGTTAAAAACAGGGGAAGTGTGTGGTCAGATGGAGGAGGGGGGCAGCCATTGTTTCTTTAATAGGTTTGGGGGTGAGCCTGCCTGGAGGATTACAATCCAGGGTTTGGGCAGGCAGCTTCACCCTGCAGAATACTAATGTGAAATAAAAGACCTGTAGGAAAAAAGCTTTAAATCCTGAAATCAGAGGTTCTTTGAGCTCATAAATGTAACTCTATTTACTGTTTAAACCAATAGAGATGCATTTAAATACATAGTACAAGAGATTGTTGAACATTGCCTTCTGTCAAACAAGCTTTCAAGTGTTGAGGTTTAAGTGAAATTTAGCCTGATGTCTATCCACATCTGAGAGACTATATCCCCAATACTCCTCTAGAGGCCACTCATTCCACTATTCCCCTGTGCCCCTTATGTTTTTTTGTGATTATAGTCTATGCTGCGTTGAGATGGATGACTGCGCTCAAACAACAGATGGGCTAATAAGGGAAAGTGAAAGGAGCACTTAGCTAAAAGAGTGGGAGCTGGCATGGAGGATGAAATGTGTCACTGGTGATTGTTAATATCCCATAATATGTGGAATATCTTTAAGAAATATCTGCATTTTTTTATTCAGGGACATACACACATAACACAAGATCACAGTAAGATCACAACACAGTCCTAGTTGTACTCCAGGAACTACAGGACTATAGGAAAAGTCCAATTTGACTAAATGATGTAATTATTAAGGCGTCAAAGGAAATATTAGAAATTATAACCTGGAAACTGTCTTGCAATCATCTACTTCTGGTTACATTGGAGGTGTATTCATGAGTGAACAGTTCTGTTTACAGTGAATGGGACAGCAACAATGCAACTTTATTGAGAAGTCTTTCAAAAAGATGTTCACAGTTAATCTGTTGACATTTAATTTTACTGTTGGAAACTGTTTGTAGCTGTCACTGTAAGTGAAGTTATCCAGGTAAAAGAACATACTCTACATTGTATGTTTGCATACACAAGCCATTATGTGCTTGTTATAAAGCCCTGCTTTGTTAGAAGATACAACAAAGTAGAGACTGCAGAATGATGCTAATGTTACTAAACTGTGTTTCTGGATGAATATGTTTGTAGTTACAGTGAATGTGAATATGAACGTGTGTGTTATTAACACACACACACACACACTCATGTAGAGACTGACCTTCTTATGGCAGGTCTGCTCTGTCTCCCACTGAGCCTGCTGCTCAGTGGATGCCACTTTAACCACTTCCTGTTTCTTGTTGATCCGGTTCTTCCAGTCCTCCTCACCACTCTTCTTCAGCAGCGCCACTCTGACAGACAAAAATCTATTTTAATGAGGGTCACAGTGGTGCAGTTGGTGCAGTGGTTAGCGCTACTGTTGCACAGAAAAGGGCTGGGGCTAGGTTTGGGCCTGGGGCATTTCCTCCAACCCTCAATAAGACAAGGTATAAATAATAGACGTATGGACAACAGGCAATTAAACTGATTTGATCTTATAACACATCATCTTTTTCATGATAGCTTGTTTGAAATTCTCCACCATAATCATGTTTTTGTTGTAAGTAAAATCTCAACAACCAAGTCTGTTTTTTGCTGAAAAAAACAAAGTAAACATAAAGTGTTCCTTTAACCATCGCTGATCACACAGTGTGATCAAATCACATCACCAGCTGCAGGTGGTGCAGCGTAAAAACAAAGCTACATTGAGCTTCGCTGTTAACTTGTGTCAAAAGTGCTGGCATGAAATTTAATGCCAGTTTTTATGTGGTGTTGTTAGACCAGCAATTGTTTGTTAACATGAAATATAAAGGTAACATTAACGCCTGGTAAAGCTGCAGGCAGTATTCAACTTTAATTCCATTCACAAATCTAAGATCCATTTAGAGGTCGGCCCTCTTACAAGGTGAAAACTGAGGCCAGGCACCAACAAAGACTTTTTGCTGGCTGGTTCAAAAGTCAGTGTCACATAAATGTGCAGTCCCTGCCCTTGTTGCAGTATATTGGTTTTAATCCACCCCTATACATTTTTGAAGGTGGGAGAAATTCATTTTTAGCATCACTGTTTCTCCTCCCAGCCAGAGAGCTCTGTGCACTGAAGAAATCCTCTGAGATTTAGCAGATTCCTCCCTACGCCCTCATTTCTGTCCTGTCCACACTCACACCGCAAAGACGATGACATAGTTTCTTTTACCCCTCAGCCATCCATTATCAGCACCTCTCAAGTAGTCTTTGAAAACCTTTTTCAACAGAGCAGATTTCTCTGACCTGGTTTTTCACATTTGAAGGTTTTTTCAATTATGACCCTGATAAAAATAATGTGAATGGTAATAGTGTGCTACAAAAGCAAATTAGGCCCTTTGATTTTCTTTTTGGATTCCAACAACTGTCACTAAGCTTTAATATTTTGGATTTACATGGCACGAACATAAGCTGAGAATTTTATGTCTGGGGGTCAGTGGTTTTTGCACTGGGAGATTTCAGGTCAGGTCAGGTAGCTAAGGTTTTCTCTCTTGTTTTGCTCTCGTTATTTTTACGTTGTACTATATATGTCTTTTTAAAAAATGTTTCTTTAAACAAATAGGTATAAAGTAAATCAAAACAGAATTAGCATATGCACTAGAAAAAGCCAGCACTCACCGCTCCTTGATGGACATCTGTTTGGTGGACATCCCGTCAGACAGTTGGGCTCCAGACTCCGTGGGGGACAGCAGATCTCCTGAATGGACACTGTGCCTGCTGAAGTCCTCGCTGTGCTCCAGGGGCAGGGACTGGGACTTCACTAGTGCATGGGGAAAAGACTGAGGCTTGGGTGGTGTGTGTGGAGGCACCTGAAGTTTTGATTGAGGCTGGGGGGTGTTGTGTGGGTAAGGTTTGGGGAGAGGCTGGATGAATCCCTGAGGTTTGGGTTGAGTTTGAGAGGACTGGATGAAAGGCTTTGGATACGTTGGTGGGGGCTGGGGCTGGATGTAGGACTGAGGTTTGGGTTGGGTAGGTGGAGGCTGCTGTGTGAAGGGTTTAGGAAGAGTCTGAGGAGGCTGGATGACAGTTTGCTGCTGCTGGCTGCTTGGCACGTGAGACACCGCCCTGGATGACACTTTAGCTATCAGTGGCCGAGGTGGTGCAGGATGGTCAGGCAAATCTGAAAAATAAAAGTAACACAATAAAATCACGTTGGGTGCCATTGGGTGCAATGTTAAGACACTGCTGACGCCAATCTTAAACATGTAAATTATCCCTAAAACGTACAACAAACTTATTGAAGAGTCAAAGGATAACAGTAAGTAACCTGCAAAGTCCTCGAAAGAAGATCAGTAAAATTAGCCAAAGTTAAAAATGGTGTGATTGTGAGAGAAACATTTTTAAGATAAGCTGCTAAATCCTGCAAAATAAATCATGTTTTGTATATACAAACATCCTGACAAAGGCCGATCTTCATGTCCATTTTTACATAGCATGGATCTATGGAGATATCAACATGCGTCTGCACACCATCAATCAACAGATCCATATTAGACTCCCAAAGTCCCCTGTGTATCCACTACTCATCCCTTAAACACATTCATACATGCCCATATGCAGCAGGTTTTGTAGGGAGTCATGTAGTTAAAGACATACAAAGCCTGTTGTTTGTGCTATATTAGGTGTCTATGTATGTACTGTGTCTGGATTAATTACACTGAGGGGACAAAAAGCTGATCCCCACAAGGAAAACCACCATATCTTAGATGTAAAGCTTGTCTTTTGTTAAGGTCAGGGTCAGGCCTGATGTAAAACATGTAGTGAAAATTCCCCAGAGAATTAGTTTAAATCACTGCCTTACACTTCAAGCCCTTCTAGCCTCCTGATACCGCTGTGTAACCGGCTGAGGTTTAGCTCAGATCTATTCATGCAGAACTAAATAAGAGTACAGCCTGCAGACAAGGCTTCCATTGTGTCCTTCTTGCCCTCTACCTGCTCCATGTAAGTACTAGCCAATTGTTCTCCACTCTCTCACTGAGTGCTTTCATCTCTCTGTGTACTATTTGTGTGCATGCATGGGAAAAGGCCACCCCTGGACACATTCTGCATTAGCACATAAAAACGGGTCAGGCCCATTATTCTGTAGCATGGGCACGGCTAGCCCACAGGTGTAAAATGGTGCAAGGGGACCACAGCCCCTTTGTACACCGTGACAGTGAGCACACACAGGGTTGTATTAAAAATGATGTTAGCAAACAAACAGCATGCCAGGAAGGGGCTTCCTTCTCTTAGACAAAGGGAGCTACGAGGCAAATGCATGGTAAAATATGCTAATTAGATTCAGCCTCAGACAGCTCTCTCTCTTCTCTCCGCACACACTCTGTGTAAGCCAAATCAAATACCCCCAGCTGGGACAAGTGTGTGTGTATAGTCGGCAGAAAGCAATCATGCGTGGGAGCACGCTGCATAAGACAATGAGGATAACGAGAACAGACCCATACCTAGACACTGTTTCCTCTTTTTTGGTCACTTCCTTTCGCTCTTTTCTTTTTGTCTACTTCATTTTCACACCCTTATCTCTACCCTCAGCCATTCATTCCATTGTATTAGTCTTCCCCCTATTCCTCTCCATCCCCTTTCTGCTTAAGTCATCAGAGCAGCATCCTACCTGAGATTTCTGCCTGTCTCTGGCTGCTGCTCCTCTCCTCCTGTGGGAAGGAGCTCTGATCAGCTGCAGCCTCTCTCAGGTAGCCTCCTCTTCCTCTTCCCTCTGCTCCCTCTCTACTCTCTTGGGAGTCTCTGTCTGCAGCTCTCCAGCTGGGAAGGGGCTCTGTCTCCCCCCTCCACAAAGAGGGCCCGGCAGAGTGCTGAGGCTGAGGATGATGCTGCTCCTGCCTGCCGTCCCAGTCCCTGTCAGGGGAGTGCAGCTTTCCCTTAATGCTGTCGCCTTGGCTCTCTTCTCTGGCTCCTCCCTGCTGTCTCCCCCTAGCTTTCTCCTCTTGCCACTCCTCCACCTCCTCTCCCTGCTGCCTGAAATCAGCAGAGGATGTGGGAGCAGGAGGTGCCCCCATTCTCTCTCTCCCCACCCCTCCCCTCTCAGGGAGGAGAGGGGAGGAGTTGAGCTCAGGCTCAGGGTGGCCTGGGTCTCCACTCTGGGTCATGGAGAAATACTTCAGTGCCCTCTCCTGGTGACTGTTTGAAGTGCTGGAAGCCTGTTGTTGGGCAGGGATGTAGGGGATGGCGGTGGACTTTCCTGCATGGAGACTGTCATCTTCGCCAATGCTGTTGCTGCCTGGCATCATGGTTACCGTGGTGACAGATGCCTGGGAGGTGGCGGCTGCCACAGAGCGGACCAGAGAGGCTGACAGGGGCTCCAGTTTGATCTCACCCCCATTTTTCAGCTGCAGGAACAGCAGGAATCATGTCAGAAAGAGGAGACTGAGGAAGGAAAGATTAAATAAGATTGAGAGTGAAATCAGAGGTAATCAGAGGACTGATGAACAGATAGATGGATGGAAGAGTAAAGAGGGATGACAAAACAGATAAGAGGTAGGAAAGAAACAGATGGTTGGATGAGAGGAGCAACAATCCAGGCAAATTAGGGAAAAACCAGACCAGTTCAGGTTTGCTAATGAAGCTGCAGCTGTATATCACTTCTGCCATTCACAAAATGCAGAAGGAATCACAATCAACACACTTGAATCATTCACAAACATGGCAGACATACACACACTGATAGCAGTTATCATCTGATACATAAAAGCATCTATGCTATGCCATTCATTTTAAATTTTAGCATCATAAAGCCATTACAGAATGTATGGAGCAGTCATTGGAGCCTCTATAAAAATGAAGATCGTCTTGACTGGGACAGCAAAGCAGGTTCAGGCCTTTAGTGTGTATTGAACTGAGCTTGAAACCTCAAATAGGTTCATAAAATTATGATGTAATACATGTAATACAGACTTAAAGGGATTAAACATGTATTAATATAAGCTTCTATATTAGTGTAGTGTATGAAATGTGAACCAGCTCTTCCTCAAACAGCTCCAGTATTTAGTTTATGGCAAACAAATGCAGCCATCCATAAGATGCTCATCGTCCACCAGACCAACACCCACTGATTTCATTTGCAGTTCAAGGTGTACTGCCCCCCCACACACACACACGTACACATTTTTGCACAGGTAATATCAAGGCCAGATGCATCCACATTCCCTAGATAATCATTTGTGCTAGTTTATTCAGGTTGGGCTGAGCCCTGAATAAAGTAGCATACACTGATTCAAATACCCCATGCAATCAACAAACAAGTCACAGATGCAACTGCTATTAAAAAGCTGCAGAAAACAAACAGGGTGCCATGATTTTTAAGTCAGTGCTGTACTACAAAGTATACATTGAAAACAGTTTGCAGTCATTTCAACCCTAAAATACACACATGGTTGTATTTTTGAACATTATTAAGCGCAGTGTAAGCATCCACTGCCATATCAACACTGGTCCCTGGCCGGACCAGCTAGATCAATCATGAACAGGCTCAGTCAATGCAGCCAATCAGATGCTCTGTACAGTTAGCAGGTGTCTTACATGTTCTCCCTGATTGGCCTCTAAGCTGCCATTACACGTCGCAGAGGTTACAGGTGGCTCAGGTTCCTGTGTGGACATGAGTAACTGACTGTGGTTTACTGCTGAGAACACAATACATCTCAAATTATCTGTTGCCAATGTAGATGGAAAAGTGTCCCATCACCTGGCAACGATATACATAAGAAGAAGATGCAGGTAGTTCTCTCATGATTAAACAACACTGGCTGTGGGCCTCTGCACATCACTGCAAAATAGGCCCTATTTCTGCTCTGCACCTGTGTATCTAGAGGGAATAAATTGTGCGACCTCTGTCCAGTTCATAGCAAACAGAGTCATCAGGCTGCACACAGACCCATATCATTCACCTGCAAAGTATCAAAGGGGAATGGTTGCGCTGCAAAACATTCACTGTTCTCAGTGTAAGTGACCTGGAAGTGAATTGTCTGTAGCTGCTGGGCCTTTTGAAGGGAGATTACGTCTCAGTAACTGCTTAGATGCTGTATTTTGATTTCAGTTGATTTAGAGCTGCTTTTGCACATCTGTTCTAGTGGCTGCTCTCATGGAAAATGTTATACATTTCTACAAATCACTGCTAACTGTTCTTCATCTACTCTAATGTCTATGTAATACCAGGTCTAATAGTTGGTTGCTTATAACTTTTTATAGAATTAGATTTGCTCTTTCATCATTTATTGCTCATATACCATTTATAACATAGTGGCTAATAGACAAAGACACATAACATGAAGTAAAACCTTCGTACCTGCTGCACCTCCCCTTGAGTGATGGGTTGGGTCTGAAAGCGAGCATTGGCCCTGCGGTGGCGTGTATTCCCTCGGACCCCTTCAGCGGTCTTACTGGAAGGCTGAGCGAGGCGGTTGAAGAGAGCCATCTTCTCAGCCAAGCTCAGGGTCGACAGGTCAGGCTCCTCTGCAACAGGGTGCTTGACATCTCCCTCTGCTCCAGGACTTGGAGCGATGGCTGCTTTCTGGTGGTCCTGGGTGTCTTTGTGCTCCTGGACTGCTGAGCCCAGCTGGGAGGAGGGCTGAATGCTGAGGGAAGGAGCGGTGGGGGCAGTGAGTGATGGGTGCCAGTCAGTATTTACAAAAAGCTTCTTTAAGTTTTGCTGAACAAAACATCTGAATCATTATATGAAGTTTTTACTAAACATATAGTCTTATGGTGTCCAAAGCTGATACATGCAAACACTAACCAGGTTCAATAACTTTAATAAGTGTCACATTACGAGCACAGCAACAGTGACATAGTAGATCAATGCACATATGCCACATGATCATATAATGCACTGTTTGCAAGGGTTATGGCAACGTCCCAGCAGTGTGCTAAGTTAAACCTGAGTTGGTAAACAAACTGCGGGACACGTGAACCCAGACATGCAGAGGGCTCTAAACCGCTCAACCTCTGACCTTTCCATACCATGTGGAACCTGTTTCTTCACTGACATTTGTGACCTGCCTGTGACAAACACTGCAGGATTTAATGTAGTAAGAAAGTACTTAATGTGTTATCACGTAAACACTGGCTTCCTTCCCCTATAAGGTGCACACAGCAACACGAGGGGACCGAAATAACAAGGAAAAAAGAGCTGGATGAACAGCACTGCAGCCAGGAGAGGGAGACAGAGAGTAAAATGTCTCTGTGGCACATTGATATTGTTCAGTACAAATATCAAATTAAGTTCATGAGGGGTAAAAGGCGCTGCTCTGTTACAACCTGGCTCTGGCAATGAATTTCACTGGGTGCTCACCTCAAAAAAGCAAACAAACTGTAATTTGTTCCATCATTATTCATTCAGTATTTTTATAAACCAAATAAAAAAGCTACTGACAAATATGAAAAAACTATTTAAGAGAGACAAAGGTTTCTTGTTTTAGCAATACACAGTCAGCACCAATCTTGTTGGTAAAATGCTTTATATTATTAAAGTAGGGCAGCTGGCTGAGTGGTTAGCACTGTTGCCTCACAGCAAGAAAGTCGTGGGTTCGCAACCCGGCCTTTCTGTGTGGAGTTTGCATGTTCTCCCTGTGCTTGTGTGGGTTTTCTCCAGGTACTCTGGTTTCCCCCCACAGTCCAAAAACATGTATGTCAGGTTGATTGGTGACTCTAAATTGCCCATAGGAGTGAGTGTGAGTGTGTGAGGTTGTTTGTCTCTATGTGGCCCTGTGATGGACTGGTGACCTGTCCAGGGTGGACCCCTGCCTTTCACCCAGAGAGAGCTGGGATAGGCTCCAGCTGATCCCTGGGACCCTGGTTAAGGAATAAGGGGGTATAGATGATGGATGGATGGATGGATGGATGGTTTATTAAAGTATTAATTGAAAATGTGTATGTGTAAAATAAAAGTTTGCTTAAAAGGCTTCAGGACTAAATTCAAAAGTCCCTCCTATGTTTTTACCCTTTATCCTTTTGAAACCATGAACAATATGAATATTAAAAATCACTAAACCTGTTTTTCATGCAATCTAAACATTCTATGGGTTAAAGTATATCACAACTACATGCAGTATATACTACTGGGGTACATATATATAGTAAGTAAATAACACATGTACACACATAAAAAGCAGCAACGAGCTGTACCTCATACTAGTCACATTGGTGCTGACTACAGTGGGGCTGGGGACACAGGTTACGGTGCTGTGGGTACCCACTAACTGTGACGATGTGCCAGGATCACTTACAAGTGGAGGAATGGATGGAGAAAAAAAACAGAAAGAAAGAGGAAAACACAAAACATTTGAAAGAGGTGGACAAATGTTTCTGAAGCAAAAAGGGACAGATTGTAAAGAAGAAAGGAACTGAACAGTAAAAATAACATGATAAAAACTACAGCTATAGAAGCCATATATAAGACCTACTTTGATGCACTGACCACCTCCTTGTTGGTGACGGGTTGTGTGTGTGAACGGTCCTGGACTCTTCTGAGACGCCTTTCTACAGCAGAGTTTCGAGAGCGAGGTTTAGGAACAGGTCCCTCTGATGTCCTTTCCAGCTCCTGGAACAATGTGTCATGAAAAATATCTAAGACTCTTTGTGAACACCTCGTTAACATACAGATTTAAAATATGGCACCTAAAACTATACACACAGCAAGTTTCATCTTTGCCTTTTTAGAGCATGAACTTCAAAGCTACTCAATCAAAAATAGTAAAAATATTCATATGATTGGCTTATATACAAAGTGAAAACCATACCCTAAAGAGAGACCTTTTGGCAGCCACACTCATCTTGGCTCTCTCATCAAGCTTCTCTTCATCTACTGAAAATAAGGAGAATCATGTTGAATAGCATCAAGATTATTATGAAATATAAATGGTCAATACTGTTCATGAGTGCAAAAGACTGAAGTTACCTTCAGCATCTTGTAGCTGTGTTGGGCTTAGACGGGACCTGAAGAAAACATTAATATACATGAAGCATCAGCATGTCGACTACATTTTTTTCATTTAAGAATCACTGGATATTGTCATGACCTGAATGTAGGACCATGTTCTGCCACTCAATTCAATGAATAGTTCTTTGTATATGAATTTATTCTGATTAGCTCCAGCAGATAGCCACAGAAAGCCCTTCTTGTACCTATCAGATTCCAAACGCTCTGCAGAGGTGATGGGCTGGGTCCTAAACCTCTCCGACATGCGGCTGTCTCCTGGTGTGATGTAACGTCGAGGCCTCCGAGCACCCCTGTCCCGATCACTGCTGCTAGCTGGATCTACCTCCATTGCTGAGAGATCTACTTTAGTAGTCTCACTTTGGGAGTGATGGGTCAGTTCAGAAAGATTGACGAAGACAACAAAAAGGGAAAAGTAGTTGGTTCTGGTGTTGTTTTTATTAATTAACAGTTCGGGAACCGCACTCAAATTAGGAGAGCACAACCTGTCTGCAACCCAGATGTGAAGAGCCATTACCCAGCGTTAACATGCTGCAACAGCCAACTGCCAAAGGATAACTTGCAAGAACTGATGTGAACTTGAACAAGCATGTTAGGTTAAGTTGAAAAGCAGGTTAGGTTAAGCTCACTAGAATAAACATGATATGGTAGATACCATAACAATACACCTCCCACATTTCATGCCACAGAATGACATTCGATCAGCATTGTTTTCTTGGATCATCAGTAGAATTTTTTATCTGCAAGAGCTCACTAACACAGAGTTAGAAAGTTATTTAGCAATGCAACACAGAGCCCATGCCATTGGACCTACAACTCAGGTTTCCGGTTGGCGTTCTCCAGATAAGAATTTCGCAGTTGTGCTACCGACACCCTGGTGTCCAGAGTGCCCATTTCCCCGTTAGCCATCCCTGATGGAGGGACAGCCTTGGATGCCTCTCTGCTGGCTGCTGTCCTCTCCATGCGATACATAGGAGAATGCTTGCTTACACCTATATCTGACATGGAGCGTGTTCGTATCTTAGGTTTGGGCACTCCGGTCATGTCCATGGGTCTGTGTTTTGAGCCCTTCTGGAGGTAGAAAGCTGAGTCAAATCTCTGCTGCCCTGATGGATCGCGCTGCTGCAAATCTTCATTTGGCTGGACCTCTTGCTTTTTCTGGGAGTCTTGCTGTTGACTTGGAGGCTTTTGTCTTTGGCGTTCGTACTGCTGCCTTTCAGAATCTTGAAATTGTCTTGATTCATCATACTGATGTTGTCTTTGAAGGTCTTGCTGTTGAATTTCAGTACCATGTTGTCTCTTTCTGGATTCATGCTCTCGCTGCTGAATTTGGGGGTCCTGATGGTACACAGGCTCTGTAGATTGATGCTGCCTGGGCTGCTGGTGTACAGTGGTATGGGTAGGCTGCACAGATCTAAATAGATCTTGGCTGTCTTTTCCCCTTTCTCTGATCTTCTCAATATTTCTCTCCCTTCCCCTCTCCCTCGGCCTCTCTATATTCCAGTCTTCCTCCCCTCGACTCGCCCTCCTCTGTTCTGGACTGTAGCTCTGCCACTCCATGTCTTCATGCCGGCCCCTGGAAGTATCATCCACACTCCTTTCCCTTCGGCGAATCTCTGAGGGAAGCACTGCCTTCCTGCTCTTCAGTAAGCCCTCTGTTTGGGCCTCTTCCTTTAGAGCCTGCCTGGCCTCCAATCTGGCCTCCCTGTGAGCTGCATACATTTGCTCAGCATTCGCTCTTCTTCGTGGTTGTACCTCAGGAGGTCCAGGACATTTGGTCGTGGACAGTGGGGCAGGCAGGGCCAAAGAGAGCTGAGAATCCACAGCAGGGCCAGAGTTTAGGTACTCAGGGGCAGATGAAGGTGGGGATATTTGGCTGTGGGCAGGATGGTGGCCTGGGCTAGGCTCAGGCTGGAATACAGTCCTTTGCTGGGTGGGCTCTGAGTGCTGTGATGTACATGGAGCAGTGCTCCCCTGAGTATGGTGTCTGTCTGTCTGGTGCTTGTCTGGACACCACTCAGGGGGCCTCTGGACAGTTTCATCCCTGGGCAATCGGTCTCTTACTCGGATTCTTAGGGAAAGGAACAGATAAAGGGCATAAACCAGGGTTTTTTTCCATGGGACACCAAGGTTGGTAAATGATTAAATAAGCCAGCTGCAGTCTAACCATTGACTGACTACTCACCCAGGTGTCTGACAGGGCAGGCAAACTTAAGACTACAGCTCAAATCTAACCACTGATTTTAGTTCTGCATGCTCTTTGTTAAATTCCCACTAAACATTTTATTCCGGCATGTCACAGATCTCATCAACTCATCAGCTATGTGTGCACCACATGCACCTTGTGAAACATGGCACAAGGTTTATGACATGTGACAATCATGGGACCAGCTTGAGCTCTCAAATCCTACACTAGAATTTCAACAAGGTCAAGCATCAGCACGCACTAGTTTCAACAACTCTCTTTCGGATCTCTCCCTGCCAGAAAAGTAAGCCAACTATTTTCATCAACAACCTTTTGACCCCTGGTAACCAAAGATTGCTCTAATCTTATTGTAGACCACTAAGCCAGACATAATTGATGTACCTCTGCTTTATCTGACATGGCATGAAGGACTTAAACAGTACTTGTGCTACTCGAGTACACACTAATACTAGCTAGTACAGTATAAGCAGCTGATAAGGCCACAAAGGCAGTCGGTGCTGGTGGCATTCACTGGACATTGTGACTGGTAATCTGTTTCTCTCCTTTCAGTGCAAAGTGATATTGATTAAAAAAGCTCCACATCTTAGAAGCTGCATATCTGATGCAGTGACAGAGTCTAGGTCACTGACAGGGTTCAAGACTCAGATGTAATTTCATATGGGTTAATAGGCCAGAATTTGAGGGAGGGTAGGGCTTGTGAGTGCAGCTTTAGCTGGGTGCTGATTCAGTGGGTCTGTGACTGACTGGGTCACAGTGGAGCTGACTAATGTTCACCCCATCAGCTCCAGATCACTAGCACCACTCAAATGTTCATGAATCCCAGGGGAAACTGAGCCACACTAAATTACCAAGAATGTAGGTCCAGGGGGCAGTATTGCTCTGATAGAGTTCTGGGTACATTTACTGAACATCATCCACTATATGTGAGAGAAGAATAAAGTACAATGCACATTCTTCTAGGAGCAAAATACTGGGAGAGCAGAGCTTGTTCCTCAGGGTTTGGCTCAGAGAACAGAAAAATAAATTTAACCAGATTCCAGCTGGATTGAGAGGAGATGGATTTTTGATTGTCACCATTACTCAAATGCCCAGAATACTTTAATGCTGAGCGTTAGTTCTTATCCACAAAAACAGATAAAAATGGGTGTCTGTGGTAAGTGAATAAATGTTGTAAAAGCTGTAAGACTAAATTAGGAATGAAAATGTTAAACCTATTGAGATTCACAAAGCTGAAGCGCTTGTTAAATATGTGACCATGACACCAGTTAAGGGAAACATTACTGTATGAAATCCAACACTGGCCAGTTACTGGAATGAGTTAGCTGCATGTCCACCGAAGACATGATTTCAAAGCACCGTCTTTATTAACTCACCATCTGTTGAATTTTTTAAATGTTCCTGATTATACTCAGGTCCAGTTTACCAAATATTTTTCTAGCTGTTTCTTCAAAAACCCATGTCATATTATATATATAAGAAAAAGGTTTCTGTAATACTGCAAAGGAAATCATGAGCAGTGCATCCCTGCTTAAAACACATGTACCCGGTGGACCATAGGTGTTTGATATGATTTCACACTGACGGCATCCCAAGTGGACAGTACCTTGAAGGCCAGCTGAAGGCTGCCTGAGTGTCACTCTCTGAGTCTGTGCTGAGAGACCAGTCCCTCTTTGACAGGGCAGCCAGGCTACAGGAGGGAAACTTCTAATCATTCTTTGATTGATCAGCACTAATAAGCTGAACCACAACAGGAGTATTTCCTGATGCCACAAGTGGTGAACAGTCTGATTATTGTTTTGAGGGTCCATTTAAAATAACTGTGGTGCACTTTTCACAATTGATATTTTCAACTGAAACTTTGACGATTTAAAATTTTTGCAGAAATATTTTTGCTGGTCTCATCTCTCCATACTGTTCATAACAGCATTATTTATAGGCCTTAGCTCATAGTGTAATAGTGTTTTTGCCTCAATGTCATCAAGTTAAATTCCCTGTTACTTACTTTTCTTGACAAGTGTAATAATCCTTCTTCATGTATCACATTCAACTTTATATTAGAAAGTGACATAAGCTTTTAGCTAATGAACCAAGCTGCTGTTAAATCAGGGTTCTCTCTCAGGGCAAACTGGGACATCATATCCCCCCCGAACACCTCGCCTGTCCTCTTCCCTCTCCCTAGGGCCCTTCCTTGATGAGCTCCCCAGAGCAGCTTTCTGTGTGAAACTGGAGCAGGGTGAGCATGACAGAGCTCAACCCATAGTCTAGAAGGATCTCAACACTTGCACGGTGGTAAAGCAGCAGGCTAGCTAGCTCAGCAGCCATTATCCAGTATACACCCTGAACTGCACTGCATTTTGAAAGGTTTCCACACAAAGACTTTACCATGTTCAAATGTCTGCACACACCAGTGTAGTTATTTTTATTTTTTACATCATGCAAGTATCTTTACTAATTTTATTTCACTAACTTTATAACAATAAAAAGGATGGAGAGAAAGGATTGTGCAGCAGTGCTCCTGCCAGAAATTACTAGCAACAAGTGGATTTATGTGAATATCAGTGAGTCATGTGGTTTCAACACTAAACGTAGTCACAACATCAGATTATTTCATGCTTCATCAGCAACAATATGCAGCAAACAGGACTACTGTACCAAGAATCAATATCATAACCTCTGTGCTGTTACAACTATGACAACCACAGCATTATGTCTGCAAATATGCATAATTCAAAACATAATTCTGAAAATCAGATAGACACAGATTTACATTTTTTTAGAGCCATGTACTGATGTTTATCAAGTAGTATTTCTTCATTTTATCTGTGTTTTGATCATCAATGTTAAAACTGAGTTTTATAAGCTCACCCCTGCCTGTTGAGGATGCTCTGGGCCTGCTGCTCAATGAATAAATCCCCAGGTGAGATGCCGTAGCGAGCGGAGGGAAGGGAGGCACGTCGGGCGGTGCGAGGAGAGCTGGGCACCGCTGTGATGCTGTAGTCCTTGGTGGAGGCAGGGCTTGGCTCCTGGTGGGCCAGGTCTTGTTGGTGGTGGGTTTGGTGTTCTTGTTTGGGTTGGGCTGGATGTTGCTCTTGGGTTCTGGTTCTTAAGTGCTCTTGAGTCCCTCCACGCCGGTAGTTCTCCATGTTCATCGCTCTTTCCCGCTCTGAAAATCTGCTGGGTCTTTCTCGGGTGGGGGGAGAAGCTTGGATGGTGTGGGTGGAGCTGGTGGTGGAAACAGGTGCAGGATCTGGATGAGTCCTCATGTAAACCCTGCCTATTCCAGAGCGGTACGGTGCCCTGGGCTCCTGTCCTGGCTCCTCCATTTCCTGTCTGTCTCTCCTGCCAGCCATTTGTTGGTCAGAGGTATCAGGGTCTCGGCGGGACCGGTAGCGCGGTGTGTAATCAATGTCTGCTTCCTGATCCAGGAGGATGCCATAACGCTCTGACAGCTGGCGACGGCGCTCTGCTTTGTACCGGGCGATGCGTTCAGCCTTGGAACTGAGGCTGGTGGAGTCTGTGGGGCCAGACGTGGATGTAGAGGAGGTGGATAACGTTACTGGGTCAACATAGACCAACACTGGCTCTGTACGGCTGCTGCCACCACCACCACCACCTTTGAACTGAGTTGACCTGTCTGGAGGTGACACCTGCTTCTGGGGGGCCTCCAAATCCTCTCGACTGTAGTGCCTCACTGTGGGAAATAATAGAAAGACTGCATTACTTAACAACAACAACAATCCTTGACAACCATGAAATATGCCACTTGTCACGTGGGAGTTTCTGCAGTTACTAGTTTGTCTCTTCTCACATGTAAACACTGTTCACTTCGATCTCCAAGTCAACACAGTGGATTTTTCTGAAAGTTCAGATAAATCTGACAGTATATTGATTGACCAAGCACATTATTATTATAACAATCACAGAGGTTCTGCTATCCTACAGCTGTGTGGAAAATTTGATACATCATGTTAATAAGAATTTCATTGCTGACATATAAATACTAGATCCCCTCCATCACACATGACACACACGTGACATTATTCTAACAAACCCATCACACGTCTTCATCATATTAGTGTCTTGCAAAATGCAACAACATGCAATGCCTCTCATAAATGTTGGTGTTATACTTCACCAACACAGTTGCATTGAAGCACAGTGCAGCTGCCCAGTGTGGTCACAGATGAGAACTGAGTTACTCTCAAGACTGCAACGTTTCTGAGCAATTTGAAATAGGTCAAATAAATTGACCAACTAATTTTCAACATAACAAATGACATGGTTTACATATAATGACTACGGTTGAATATTTACTGTTATTTCAAGATGAGTCCATGCAGCGTCATATATTTTTGCAGTGCATCGTGCCATGCTTACCCATCACACAAGGCTCACAGGGGTCTGAGGCTCGGGTGTACCGTGGTGGATCCTCCTCCAGCATTCTGTTGGCGACCAAACCACCGGGCACCAGAGTCGGAGGAACGTCATTTTCAATCCCCTCAAGGCGCCGGGCTATCCTCTCCTTCCTGTCAGAGACAACAGGGCAAAAGCGGGCAGCTATTAGGATAAACATATCTTTTTTCAAAATATTCAAATGAAACTATAATGTTGTGAGCTCTGATACCTGTTCATTTCTAAATCGTTTGTGACTTCTCCCTCGAAGTATTTCTTCAACTCTGAAACTGGTTGTTTGAACAGAAAATCTAAATTGAGCATCACAGAAATATAAAAAACAACAAGCTATTTATTTTAATGAGGTATTAAAACTGATGCACACCCTTAGGAAGGGCAGCCAGAAGTCTAGCATCTGTATCTGAAACACTCTTGATCAAGGCGGACTTGTCACCAAAGGAGAGGTCACTCTGAAAACTGAATGAGAAGGCAAAGTCAGAAAAATTAAATGTAATGCAAATTTCATATTAACACACACAAAAAAATGTAATGAAAGAAGTACATTTGACCTTGTTGATATATCATATTCATTTCACCATTTTCCTTAAAATGTGAGCTATAGGAGGATAATTTAGTGCTTTAAAAGTGGTGATATTGAAATTACAGAATGGCAAAACTATGACTGAATAAACCTCATTCACAATGCAAGAAATACTGTTTGTCTTTAGACTATATTCTAGGTTTTCACAACTTCACAACTCTGCCTTTTAAAGAGGTGATAGGAGGTAAAGATGACGCTCAGCTGGTGTCACTTCCAACAGGATACAGCTTAAGAACTAGGTCAACAAGTCCTGGTTCTGCTCCAAGTGGAAACAGTCAATCACTGGCTTCTCTTAATGTCTTTACATGTCAGCATCAGAAGGTCACACAAGATGGGATGAATGAACTCACCTTTTTTTGTAAAGACTTCACAATCACTTACATATAGAAATCTCAAGCTAGTCCTAATGCTAAATTACAGCTACAGCTCCAATGTTGAACAACCAGAGGAACCGCTGTAAACTAAAGCCAAAGAGCGCTCAGTGCCAAGTACGACTAAACGAGGTATTACAGCAATAATACCATGTGAACAAAAAAATGTCTAAAGAGAAGCTGTACCAGGCATGTTCAACTTTTAGTGCTTACTGAGCATGACAAGCTAAAGCACGTCAGTAAATATCCTTAATTATACCCATCTTGGTGAAAAAGGAAAACGGGAAAAATGAAATGTGCTCTCAGAAATGCTACGCCATTTATGTACCTCCACTTTTTGTCTTTGAACTCTACCACGTGACATGTCTTTGTGTTTTGATTGCAAACAATATAAAGACCTTTTCCTTCCTCACCTTAAGGCGTCTGTTGGAAACGAGGCTGAGCTGCAAAGTTTGGCAGGAGCTTTAGATTCAAATCCTACAAAGAAAAAAAGGGGAGAAGGCCTTGAACTACAAAGAAATGATGTGTACACATGCTGGGAGTAATGGGTGTAGTTGTAGTATTTGGAAGTACAGTGTGATATATTATGTCATTGATTTAAACATTAACACAAACTAACGTAACACATCTGTTAAGACAAAATGTCATGTTTAACAGGAGAACAAGCACCATAAAATACCTTTACTAGAGAAGCATTAACCTTGTTAACCTTGTTTTCTGTTCGTAGAGAAAAGAGGCCATGTTCGGACCGACATTAGCACTGAATGTAATCACTGTCACTCATTCATGTCATTAAAAACAATTAGTTGCTACAATAAGCAGGCTCTGGCAAAAAAAAAAGCAAGATCATTAAGCAGAAAGATTACCCTGGTTCAGCATGGCCAACCAAATATGTTCCAACACACATTCCTGGTAGAATAATTTGCAACATCAATGGAGCAATTCTGCTTCTGAGCATGCAAACCATCAAGAGTTCTGATGCCTTCCACAGCTGTATAATCCTGTCCCAGTGTATTAGAAACCGCAGTGCAGGGTTTTGGAGTCTGACAAGGATTTAAACCATGGATGTGTCACTCAAACTGGACCTCCTGAAACTTATTTCATGGTCATTTCAGCAAAACAGTCCACCTGAGTCCCACTCAGGCTACCAGTATAAAACTGTACAGCCTAATGACACTCGATGGTGTCTATAAAACAAGCTTTAGCAAAATCAACTCACATTTTAATGATGAGACACCATTTTATGCCATTTTTAACCTTCTTCAATTATTTAATAGCTATTCGACTAAGTGATTTGTTCTTGTGGTATTTTAAAATCAGGATATAAAGCTAATGAAAGGAAGATAAAAGGTTTATATACAATGAGCTGCAATGAGCCGATTCATTCTGACAGGAAATTTCCATTCTCATTATGAGTCAGTTGTCAGAAAAACATTACTTAGAAAGTTTCCAGATGATAGCTGACCCTGTCACTCTCATGTCACAGCAGCAGCAGCAGCAGCCTGTTGTAAAGTTGTATCCCAGTATAGGAGGCAGATTATGTTACTGCTCCAGATGCCTCCTGAACAACTCTTACAACTTATTTTGGCCACCAACGTCTGTGTGGCAATACAGTGTTGAGGTTTTGGCAGAACAGACAGGATAGATGTGGCAAGATTCATGTCTGATGTAAAAGTTCAGGGGTCTCAGTAACTTGATGAAATTGATGGGTATGTTTTCATCTACAAGTTAGAAATATACATCAGAGAGGCTAGAAATCTGGGTTTTCTAACTGCTGCTGCAATGTGCTCGTTCTAAGGACGCAACACACTGATCCTAGGAGAACATATGGCTGTGGTAACTTTGGTACTCTATTTTCTCACCTAAAACTGATAAAGGTCATAACCTTTAAAGTGTGATTTGTTCTCAAACTACTCAAGATTTTCAAAGCCAGTGGGAATCTTGTAGAAGTCTACATACAAGTATCTGTCTGTTTATCTAAGTCTGCCTTCTCTGATGGAAAGCCCCTTGTGAAAAAGTCAGTCTGGCTTCCCTTGGAAACATCTACAGGTTGTCAACAAGACAAGCAGCACAAACTCAAGGCTGACAGTCCCAAAGTGAACATGATGAGGAGAGAGATTTTCTATAAATATTCAGGTGCAAAATAGACTGCCTGAGTGAACCGGGCCCTCACTAGCACATAACGTGTGGAAAGACCTCAGCAGGCAATGATACGTCACATGGTGTTCGTAAAGCAGGTAAAACATCCGACAAATGGCAACGGGAAAAAGCATACGGCACAAGATAGCACAAAGCAGCACCCACCCGTGGACAGTACAACACTAAATGAGTCTAGTAAAATGCTCTATGACCACCAGAACACACACTAGATTCATTTAAAGCAGCCTGTATTCAAACCAAACCAAACTGTCCTTGACTTCACTAAGGTGCTAAATTGCATTAGCCTAGTGCCCAAAGCACTCTGCAGAGACAAGGATATTCCAGTGGTCATCCCATAACCAGACCAAGACTCCCCCTTCTTTAGGCCTTACCTTGGCCACAGGGCTGCACATGGTTCATCTGGTAACTACAGATCCATGGGTTTCGAAACATGGTTAAGAAGAAGAGATTAATTGCTCGCTGCCAGACTCCCCTCTGGTCACAGCAGTGGTGACAGCAGTGGACACCAGGAGTGAAAGGCTGCTACCGGCAAGCAGACAGGCAGGGATGAAGGTGGTGACACAACCACACACACGGACAAGAACACAGCCACGAGAGAGTGACTGCCCTGCTTCACAGGAAGCTACAGCCTACACGGACTGGCTGTCATACAGTGTGTGTGTGTGTGTGTGTGTGTGTGGATGTGCATGGCTGAGTGTGTGCACGCAAGAGAGATGAGCAAGAGAGAGAGAAAGAGAGAGAGAGACAGCAGGGTGCTAAAGCTGCTCAGAGCCCTAATCAGATTACAAGCAGAAATTAGCCATGATGACAAAAACTCTCAAACAGGATTGGAGGAGGGTGCCTGCAGGGCTGCAGGGGGTGGTATGGGGTTCAGGCCTACTGGAAGTCAGATGGTATTCTTATAACACACACACATCAAGTCTGGCTTCAGCCGAGATGGCCAGGAGCCAACAAAACTCCAACAACTTAAGACAGAAGTTGTATTAATAGTGTGATGTTATCAGGTAGTGTAATATTTCTATTTTTAAATGTATCTGGAGTCCAACAATTCTGTGTACTGCTGGTTTGTATGATTCATTACGGTTGTAAGGCTTTTACTGGAGACCTGGTCTTGAAACCAGTTCAATAACTAAAGAGGGCTCATTAGGCTGTCATATGGAGTGCAGCATTCATATAATGCATTCTTTAGATTTACCACTGTTAAAAAGTATATAGAGACGGATCTCTGTTGTTTCATCTGTGTATCATAATTTGTAACAATCGAACTGTACATACAGGTAAGAAATTTCACACAGACTCTGCCTTTGTCCCCAGTTGACCCGAACCCCTAAGTACAGACATAATCCCACAGAAAGGGTGCAGGCTAAATCTAAAACCCACAAGTCATCACCTCATCACGTCAGGGTTTGTGAGACAGAGAAGAAAATAGAGCATGGTCTCTTGTGATCACTGATCACTTTTGCACGCTGATCCTTTAGTGCAAGGAACCTAAATACAACGGGAGAAAACAGAAAAAGAAACCTTCTTGGGGCATCTACTCTTGATTACAGCTCATCAGTCCATTTCTCCAGTCCTTGTTGTTCCTAACTTTTCAATCTTAACACGCAGACTGTGACACCAGCTGCAAAAAAATTAAACACTGACCTTGAATCACAAAGACAATGGAAGCCAGAGGGTGCACAGTAATGTGGCCTATTCTACTGTTAATGACACTGTCTAAAAAAGAAGTTAAAGCAGCTAGAGTGCTAAGCTTCAGTACACATGTACACACCCACACAGGCATCTGACAAGCTTTAAAGAGCACGTTTAGTCCAAAATGAAAGAAGTTGTGCAATAATGTCTGAATGGTTTAATGTGGTACGCTGCACACACTGGAAAAGACAGCTTGACTTGAGTATGTAAGTATAATACAATAAATTGTCTTTATGGCTGCACTGACCTTTCCAAGGCTTGCACCAAAATGTGTGCATCACCCATAAGGGACACATTTACCAAAGCAAGCATGTGGGTTGTATTGTTTTATTAGAAGCATAATTCTTAAAATGACAGTTTTTTAAAAATCTAAAGTAATTACACGTTTTTACTTGGATTGTGTTGCTGCTCGTGATCTTTGACTTCAGTGTTTATATAAATGTAATCCCCTGAAACCACCCAATGTCAAAAATATGTCAGTATTTCTCTCTATCCACACATTCACACATTTTTTTATCTGAAATGGGAACCAGAGATATATTAGCAGTTTAGTTTATAAACTGCAGGCATCAAAAATATATAATAAACATGGATGCAACATATTTACACCTCTTCCTCCCATTAAAGCTCCTATACTTGAAAACATCAGTACAATACTATACAATTACAGTGTGTTAAGCTTGACCGATGAGGTAATTCTAATCTAAAATATATCTGAACTGCACTGGAGAAGTGACCTCATAATAAAAACCCAGCTCACTGACTCTCGTCACACACCTTTGGACTCTGTCCTAGCGTGCCTGCACACTCACCTCCTCTGTGTGATGCTTTATCTCACCCTTTCACACACAATCTCCCCTCCCATACCCCTAGTCTGCCTCTCTCACTGTAGACGCCCCTAATAAGGCAACATGTGTTGTGAGTGGCTGCTTCAGAGAGAGGTCACCCTGTCAGCCAGCCGGCCTGTGTTTACCAGAGGACGCCTGCACTGCCTTGTTTTCTTTCCCACTCCTTCTCCTTTTCAATCCCTAGATTTGTCATCTTCACCATCTATCTCACTCTTCCTCTCTTTTTCTCTCTTCTACACTGAATTTCAGATGATCATTTAGTATAAATGACTATCTTTCTCTCTTTTTCTTCACTTCCATCGCTCCGTTTTTTCCCTGTTTATTTTGCTGTTGACTCCACCTTTCAGCACCAACTGCTATGTAAACATCCGCAGAAACAAACATGATACGTCCTCCATCAGTCACTCTGTCTAATCAGTTCCACGCCAGTTTACAACATCAAAACAGGCCACATGTCATTCATACGGCTTTTCGTAGAAGTAAACCACATAAAAAATAATCAAAACCATCCAAGTGACTAAACTGAAGCAGACTAAGTTGGTCCAACTGAACTGAGCTCTGGGTTACAAACCTCCGGACTGCCCTGAAAATGATCAGCTCTGGGATGTTTTTATGTCCCTTTCAGAGTCAAATTTCATTGTATTTTTTCCATTCTTATATATGACTGAGTTTGTGTTTCTTCTTGTATTGTAAATGAAAATGCAGAATACTGAAGATCTTGACTCTAATTCAAAACAGCTCATGCTCAAAAGAAGGAGAGAAAACAAAAAACATGAATAAAACTAACGATACAATGAGAATACAGGAGTTGAATTTTAAAAACATGACTAGTTTACTTCTCAGAAGTACTGCCAAGAGTTGTGTGTACATAAATCACATCACTAAAAAGACTTCAGCCTGTTTATTGCTGTGTCCATAATTAACACTCAGCCCCTCAGCTAGGTCAAACAAAAAGCTGTTTCCTGACCCTGACAAGTTACCACTGCTACAAGACGCTCCACGATGAAGCAACCATCTAGGACATTAAACGTCTCCTGTGCTGTTGGGTCGAAGACGAACAGCAATGTGAAATAAATGAATCGCTGCACAAACCAGTCACACACACAAATAAAACTCCCTGTGTGACTCAACATCAAAATATCTCTGAGTAAATCAAACCAAAAGCTGTGAAGCTCAGCAGCACTGTGGAGCATGTTGATTTGACACTTCCATATGATTTGCTGTATCTGCCTGAACGTCACTAAACCTGATGCTTCATGTGATGTACACTATGCCACAATCTGCTGCTGTGCATTGGACTTTTTGTTCTCTCACAGTAAATTTAAGAACAAATACTAAATGGTAAACATGTGTTAAGAGGAAGAGACTCACATCAGTGAACTTGACTGCGTTCGATCAGGATAAATCACAAACAATTTTTTAGAACATATTCTCTGACCATAAAGATTTTTGATGATATGAGTCTTGCTAAAAGACATGAGAATGGACATATGATTTACTTCACTCTTGCACCATTTGTTTTGAGGTGTGTGGACATGTGAAAGCTGGAGGTACCTCTTCCTTCCAAAAAATACTTGTCTGACTTTAATAAGTCTGTTTTCCAGATCTAGTTTGATATGTTTATGAGGCAGATAAAGTTGGGAAAGTTGGGTGCCAAGTATTTTGGCAGTAACTTTACTAATAATCACTCAGTTAGTTGTAATAATGGTTCACTACAATCACATTATTTAAATCAACACTGTGACTTTGTTTGAAATTTTCCAGATGGTATGTTCACCCCTAATTGTATATTCTCATCAGACTCCATGTGATTTTTAAAATTTATGAAAAGTTCAATCGTCAACATTCGTGCAATGTTGACGATTACTTAAAGGTGCAGTAACTAAGGTTTTCCGCATTGTCTGATAAGTCAAGGACATGATGTCTCTCAGTTACACTATCACTTTCCATGACACTTCTTATTCCAGCTTCTCTCCACTGTGTTGTCGGTAAATTATCCCTGTCCGCCACCTAGCCATCGTTACAAGAAGTGTTTCCAAATTGCAAATAGTCATTTCCAACAGCCAGCCATGGAGGAGCTCTCTGCAGCTAGAAGGGGGAAACGCTGGCTGCCAGAGTAAAGAGGCAGTGTTCTTTTCCACGTAGTGGGTCAAAGAAAGAGCAAAAATCAGGGTTAGCATCAGTTTGGCGTTTTGACATGGAGAGTGTTAAAAGAAGCTAAATGGTTCAGATGTGACCAGTCCAGGGTGGACCCCTGCCTTTCACCCAAAGAGAGCTGGGATAGGCTCCAGCAGATCCCTGGGACCCTGGTTAGGAATAAGCAGGTATAGATAATGGATGGATGGATGGTTCAGATGTGCTGTTTTAATAACATTAGTGGCCTTGCCTGGTCATGATGGTACTTTTGTACTGAGTTAATCTCACTTTAATTTGGGAGTAAATTTCAAAAAGCAGTAACCAAACAGTTCGACTGTAGTGACACATTACTCAGCTAACATTACTCAGCTTACACTACCTCTGCACAGTTCATTGCTGTAGCTTTGGGAATGGGAGGGGCAAAATAGAAGTAAATGTGGTTTATGTTGTGAGTTAGTTTTGAGTCTCACTAGACTTTTAACTAAAAAGAAATCTGGCAGAGCACCTAAAGACCCTTTAAGAAGAGGCAGACTATATGCTCCACGTTGGCCAGCCTTTATTAGGACAAACATGTTTTTGTTTAGGTTAGTTTGTACAATTGCACTAATATTCAATGACACACACTAATCTAAACACATATGCAGAAGAAATACATGCTCTAAAATTCATTCTCATGCACATGGGTCAAGTGAGAGCCCTGAGGCAGCAAAGCAGAAACCCTCATCCCTCCTCCTCCTTCCTTAAACATTTACTCTGGCATTCCCTTCTCAGATCCAGGTCTGCGTTCCTCTCTGCTGCCTTCCATCAATGCAGCCTGACACTCAGCACAGAAATCTGCCTGATGTGCTCTTATATGGAGGTCGGTGAGCACAGTGCCCAGTGTTGAGAGGAGGCTTTTAAGAAGTTCTGCAACTGTTAGAGCACGAGAGAGGGAGGGGACGGAAAGCCAGACAGAGACAGAGTCAGAGAAAACGAAGGAGGAGAAAGATCAGGATTTGAAGCCAGAGATGGTTACTTGAGGATTTGGCTGCCCTTTCTTAAAGCTACATCTTCCAGGAACATCTTCACATTATGTAACATGATGAGGTAAATCAAGACCAGACAAAAAAATCTAATAAATGCACATGTTCATTTTGATAAAATATGTAGTTAGCTGTTGTATGTCTGTGTTATTGCAGAGGCCATTTCTGCAGCTTCTCTACTAAAAGAACACAGAACGTTAAGATGGAAGAGAGCAGCTGATATGCAATATAAGCAACAGCTCAAATTATAACCCATATCACAGTATGTACCTGAAACATTAGTTGTCCAGCTATTCATGGGAATGCCAAGTACTGGCCAAAACAAATCCTAAAAGAAAAATCGGACCTTTAAACCTCATTTCGTCATCATTAATCAGATCAACAATAATGTAAATTTATGGAAAAACCAATGCGTAACACAGTTACAAATTTATAGTGGTGAGCATTTCAGTATGTACTGTATGTATATTTATATCTATAGCGAGTATTTTTCATTTCATGGTAGAAGTAACACTATCAAGTCTGCTTACTAAATGTGTAAACTGACCAAACCATGCATTTACCCTCACAGTTATTTGTTTATTAGACACTTTGTTTGAGATCATTTTATAGTTTCTTATTATATGTGTGTTTATATGGCGTTCACACTGTCTTTCTTGTACTTGTTCTTCTGAAATCTGATTTGACTGGATTTCTAATCCACTGAGAAGTCCCATAATGAAATCATTAGATCTGTATGGTGCATAAATAATTCTGAACATCCTTGAGCAGAGGGATGGCCATTATTTGTGACTGATGACAGATGTGACCCACACAGTGTTCATGCTTTCAGAAGGAGCTCATCATGTCAGCAGGCAAGGAGGAGCTTGTGGACAGTTTTCTGCTTTCTGATACACAGGGTGCTGCTGGTGACAGCAGGGACAGTCAGAGACGGTGCTGAGTACAAGCTCCAGTGATGACTGGATATTAAACAGGTTACATACCTGCTGGAGATAAATATAAACCCCAAGAGCTGGGGTCAGTTTGGTCGTAACAGTTTGTCCACTGAACCGGAGCAGGAGCATGTTGAAAGAGTGTAAAAGATAATGCTGATCCCGCAAAGATTTGGAGCTGTTGTTAATATAATTGCTGCACTACATCACCAGGACACTTCACTGTTCTGAGAATTGAATCTTTGCCCTTTCATTTACAAGCCACTTATTCTTACAGCTGTGACAGTCTGTTGCTACCGTCTCCAAGACTGTTCATATAGTTCAGCACTGCCTGATGTGAGAAGCAAAAGAATATGTGATTGTTTTTTAAGGGTGAAACAAACTGAAATTAATTTATAGAGAAGCCTTTAGTTGAATTTTCTGGACAAAAGTTCAACCAAGACTTATCAAGGCATTAGTGCCTTTTTAATGTCAACCTATTTTAACAAAGAATCACTTCACGGTGATGCAGTGGGCAACACTGTCGCCTCACAACGAGAATGTTCTGGGTTTGAATCCTGTTTGACACTGGGGCTTTTCTGTGTGGAGTTTGCAGTTTGTTAGCTCAGTGGGCACACAATGACCAAAATAAGATCATTTTGTTTATTATAGCTTTTATTATAGTATTGTAACCATGACTTTGAGTCTGCCTAATTCTACCGATAGAGCAGAAGAACAGAGGCAAAAAAGAGGGTGACTTCTGTGACGATTGGGTGGGTTAGGGTTGTGATTGGGCTGCTTTTTCTCAGTTCAATCCGGCAGCTCTAACCACTGCTGAGCGATAATACAAACGTGTCTACTTGGAGGTTTGTGCAAGTCCATATTTTTATATCAAGATGAACAGAATCCAGTGGCGGAGGGTCAAGCATGTGGCTGGCCAGTAAACCTGTCAGATCATGCTGATGGGTGCAGCAGGTGCGGAGCACTAAGCAACTGCCGTGTAGTCACACGCTCTCCCCCACACACACAGTCTATAAAAACAAAATTGTGGAGAAATGACACCTGTCCAGTGCGGGAACAACACACCAGCCAAACACAGAGATGACAGATCAGCTGCACACACATACCACCATACAGCCATAATCTCAGGCTTGGAATGCTAATACCCATGTGGTTACTTGAGACAGCACAAAGCAACAAGCAGCAGGCTCGGCTGGGACGCTACATTCAGTCCTGCAGAGGAGAAATTTTAAACTGGACACAAGTAGTGCTGAATTTAGTGCTCAGCAAAGTTCACTTCAGGTACTGAGTAGTTTGGCAAATATAATAATGACTTACAATGAACGACTTTCCCAAACTTGGAAAAACTTTAGACGGTAATATGACTGAATCACTAAGGTATTTGCAAATATGAGATTCTGATTTTGTCTCTGTGAGAACAAGTCATGGTGCTTGTGTTTTAACAGACTTTGCAAGTGCTTTAAACTCTGTCCAGTGGTTTACAAACTAAGGATTTCACTCAGAAATTAGATAAGAAAAACAAAATGAAATTAACATACAATGAGATTAACATTTATTTACTTGGAGCCTCATGGCAGATGCACCTTGTGAAGCTTCTGAGCTGTTAAACACTTACTCTTATGCTATCACAAGTTATATTGCATCTGTACAATCTGCAACTAAGCACCAAGCTACAGATTCTGCATAAAATAATCACCTATTTATTTGTTGACCTAATATATATCAAAGTATGAATGGCTTTATTCTAGGAATGAGAAAACAATACTCACAGCGGTTTAGATCCAAGAATTTAGGACTGAAAGAAACATTTCAAAGGTGAAGCCCATTTATCCTGACTGCAGAATTCAGGGACACAAAACCACCAAACGGTCTGACTAGTTCCTTATTCAGGGCAAAGCAGATGCTGTAGAAGCAGGAGTTGCAGGTGTGAGCAGGTAAACCCAAACACAGGATCTAAAATCGTCCACCATGAAGCAGGTCCAACCTCAGCAGCTGACAAATATAGCCTGGTGCTTTCCCACAAGCTGTGCTGCACCGGCCAAATAAATCAGTCCAGGAACAGCCGAGCAAGAGGAGAAGGGAGAGGAAGAGAATGAGAGGGAGTGGGGTATGCAGGAGAAGGGTGAAGGCGAGGGGGCTGAGGTGAAAGGAGGAGAGAAACTAACACTAACAAAAAACTACACAAGAGCGGTGCTAGTACCGACCAATACTCCTTCTGTAAGTGGTTCTTCAGACTATTCCAAAAGTCAAGATTACGGCTCCTAAACATCCGTTGTCGTGAACCAGGTTTAGGACCCCAGTCTGAAAAAGCTTCGACTGACAGTGAGAGGTGACACAGCACTGCTTCCAAAGGGTTTGGGGAGTGTGGGCCAAAATCGGCATGGTAACCTCATCGCACAGCAACCATGTATGGGCTGAAGAGAGCGGCCTCAATAGAGGGGCATCTGCCATAAATAGCCAGGAAGCAGTGGGCTCCCAGTGCAAGGGGATCGAATCAGGAGCTGCAATCCAGCAGCACATTGTGATGTGCTGGGGCCCCTGCATGACAACACTGGGGCCTTAGAGCACACATCAGTCCCACACTTAATGTATATGTTTTAGTAAGGAAGCACAGCATATAAAACATTACATGTACATGTTATACTTGTTACAGGTACATTTAAATCTGTGCGTTTTAAAGGCCAGCGCTGACAGTTGTTTCACTGATTATCAAATTAAAAGCAAAGAGTGCAGCCTGTTCAGTATCACTTATGATTTAGTGCATCATTACTACGTTTGTTCCCAAAGTACTTACTACAGAAGGGCTGTGAGTGGCACCAAACTGGATTTGTCTTCTATTTATGTGGGGTCGCTCACCTACACAAACACACATGCATGGTACAGTGTAAATATTTGTAAAATTAAGAGGGAAAATGTGAAAAACAATGGGAAAGTTAATGCAACATGCAACAAACTTTATTTGCCATTGCAACTGTCAATGAATTTAACAAAATCCTTAATTACCTGTGTTCTGAAGAAAACATGAAACAACCTTCAAACCGCTGCAATTTAAAACCATTTTTACAGACACAAGGTCATTGCAGTCGGAGTAAAAATCAGCAGTTTATCCAATGACATGTCATTTCTGACACACTGTACTTTCCATGTGAGCACATCCAAATGGGCAAGGTCAACCTCATGGTATATGGCCAAATGAAAACATACATGCTATAAACAGGTTGGTATAAACAGGTTAAAGTATTCACTGTCCTCAGGTCCTACAGCGGACAAGAAGCAGCAAGGACAGGTTAGGACGGTCATTCCTTTTTCTGTTGTTGTTTTTTGTCTCCATCTTGTGGACTTAGCTCACTATAGCAGGATCTGCAGTCCTGGATTCTACTGCAAATGCAACAGCTGCCAGTGTATGTTTAGAAGTGCATTATTATATTCACATTTTCACATCTGATTTCATTTGACATACTTTCATTACAAGAATAACTTTTTGTTTTTTATTTATCTTGTGTAAAATGTATGAATGTCTGATAATACGAATGGCCACATTCATAGATAACTATGAGCTGCTTTAATTATGTATCTCATGTGCTTAAGTCATATTTAGTTTATATTTTTATGCTGTTCCTACCTCAGCAGGCAAAATGTGCACATTACTGGGTCTTTAGAGTTTTACCTCCTCTACAACTTTTGGAGTGTGGTAGAGAGGAGAATGCAGCATGCATGAGGGCTGGGGGAGAAGGGCGACAACTGTCAGTGTCACAGTAAAGGTATGAGCATGCTGGACAGGTGTGCAGTAGCCACAGATATGTTGTTTACTTACCAAGGACTGGCTCAGGTGCTGCAGCAGCTGTGGGTGAGGGACAGCTGAATGGATGGATGGCAGTGAAATGAAGAACACTACATAATCACAGTGGAAAAGGGGAGCAATGGATGACTAAACATTTAGAAAATACACCTCACTATTATAATATTCAATAATCAGTTTATATTTCACTGGCACATAAAATATTTAAATGGTCAATGCTTCAGTCTCACAACAAAGGCGTAACATGAGACACGTTAGTGTAGGTGATGTAGTAAGTGCAGTATTTGCCAGTGGTGGGGGAAGTACTCTTATTAACTGTAAACAAAAGTACTAATACCACACAGTAAAAATAAAAGTCCTGCATTCACAATGTTTCTTAGCAGAAGTTCTTAAAAGGTAAACATGTACACATCCACATGTGACTGCTATTATATTATATTATTATTATATGTATTCTATATTATTGTATTATTAACTTTAATAACTTTAATAACTTTAGACACCTTCACAAGTGGAAAACTGTGGTTAAAGAAATTCTCATGGAATTAACCCCCTGTGTGGTGCAGTGTTCAGGTAGGCGTTATTGGTAATAATCATTAATCAGAATTAATAATAATTAATTGACTTATGCTAACGATAGCTAAGCTAAACTATGCTAACACTTTTCCAGTTGTTTCGTTGCGTGCTGCGCCACACGCATGCGCAGACTGCTGCATTCACGCACCTCACAGGGGGTCCGCAGAGTCAATGAGAAAGTTTTAAGAGCATTTAAAAGTTGAAATTTGTGGTTAATTGTAAGGAATATGGAAAAAATTAGGGTGGTGATGTTAATGACACGTAATAACCCTTACTGCCAGGCTCAGCGGTGATGGCAAAAGCGGACTCCTGTCTGTTAACGCAGCACTTAGACCCATAAAACGTGATTCCTGCTAAATAAAAGTGCAATATTCCCCTGAAATAAATCCCACATACGGAGATGGTCTTAAAAATTTGGACGTTTTGTCAAAGTCAAGATCGGCCGTCAGACCCTCTGGACTGAGGCAGACGCCCCAGATTCAGGTCTGAGACTATAACACAAACAGGAGCGTTTAGTTACTCACGTAGCACAAAAAACTAACCTCTCTGCAGACTTTACACCTGCCGATGCACCGGAACCGCAAATATAACCCGACTATTTTCTTACACAAATTCTAGGATCGATCATTTTTGTGACATCGCATCCCCTTGTCAGCACCCCCGTATCCTGTTAACACAGAGCGACTATCAACACACCGCCCACTCGTGTTACGCGATACTTGAGAAACAAACGCACCCTTCATGCTAAAGCTAACAGACTGTAAAACACTGGAGGCGCCGCAGGACGCGAGTTGGACGCAAAAATATACGATAACTACATAAAATACCCGTCAAATAAAGGACGAGAAGGTCAGCAAGTAGTTATGAAGACTTAAGTTATATTTTTATAACATTGTTTAACCGCTAAGCCTTGTTGGTACTTTGTAGTTTGTTGGTTGTTTCGAAAGTAACTCCGCAGCTTTTGTAGTTAACACTAAAAGTTTGAGAGAGAGAGAGAGAGACAACAGTGGAGATGAAACACGGAGGAAGGAAATGTAAAAAGCTTAAAGGTTTAAAGTAAAAACAAATAAATAAAAAGGATGAGAATAAAGAGAGAAAGATAGAAACTGATTCAGGACCAGCCCAGGAATCACCTGATAGAGAGACATGCAAACTACAAACTCTGCAGAAAAACCTGCCCCCCCCATGATGATACTAATCCAAAACACAAGAGATAATTTAATACAAACACTAACAACCATGTTCATTTATTTTCTTATGTTATCCTATGTTGTGTTACTGCAGTAAAGTGGTCAACATGAATTATTATAATGAGGACACAGGTGCTGGTTAAATGTTAAATTACACATTATGTGGCAAAATTAGACATACAGTCATACACATTGTTTGCATTTGTCTTCATGTCATATATTTAATTAATTAAAGTGCCCTTTTATTTTTGGTAGAATACAGTACCTGTAGGTCTTGAAATACTTTTAAAAAGCACTGAATTCACTGTCCTCTAAGGCATTAAACAACATTAAATATTTTTATTATGTGCATTTTTAGTTAAATGTAGAATTTATATATATTTTTTGTTGTGTTTTTTTGGCTTTAGAGAGGCCTAATAGCTCTGTGAACGACACTATAGTGCAGGAGTGGATTATAAATATTTGTACATATTATTTATAAAACTTTACTTTATTTCACTTAAAATGAATTAATCTTGGAATAGTTAATTCATCCAGCACATTTCTGCATCCAGGTCATGTTATTTAATTAATCATATTCCTAAGTATTAATGTGTTGTATTGCTAATAAGAGCCTTCATTTTCATTTTGATGAATACTAAAGCAATCCTGTATGTAGACCTAATTTCATTGCTTTTCAAATATTTCAAATGTTCACTAGCTCTGTTTTTCAGCATTTCTATCTCAAGCAAATACAAACCTGTTTAAGAGCAAAGTATTGGGAGGAAGGTAAAAAGGGACCTCACTTATATAGGGATTATTAAAATATCACATAATCAGATGTCTCGCTTTCCTTTTAGAAAAAAGATGGTACACAGAGGAATTTGGGCAGCGTCTGAGGATGGATGCCCTCCAAGCCTCAGAGAGCATGCTGGGAGGTTTTTTACAGAGTTCAACTAAAGTATTGTCTTTGCCAACGCTTTGATCCAGCAAGTGGAGCTCAGTGTGACAGCCTGGCAGGGTAATTGGCCTGAAATTGACAGTACACAATTACACACACATACTTGTGCACATATATGCTCTTTTTTCTGTTGCTTAATATTACTTTAAGAATAGAAGCCATCCCCTGAAAGTGAAATATTTGACTAATGGCTGCACTCTTGCTGATGTTGACTAGTCTTTGATTTGCTTCCTCTATCTTTCCTATACAATAATAAACATTGTGGAAGTTGTGTATTCCTCAAACATTCAACAACAAAGATTCTGACAGCAAATAGTTCATGTAGCGTTCCCTTTTAGGAAATTGATCACAAACACAAGTTTCATGCAAAGAGTTTATTTATGAATCAGACTGCAGTTTCATACAACAGTAGCACAATCATATGACTATGGATTATGCTCATATTTATAGATACAAAGATAAAGGCATGTGTTAAAGGAAAAAGAAACAAATGAATGAGTTCTCTTTTGATTTACTCTAAAAATAGCTTTTAAATACTTGGCATAGTTTTGTAAATTAAATTATGAAACATAATGTTTTGCCCACTGGTTTTACTATTGGATTACCAAATGCAAATATATTTTATGAAAAACATTTTTTTTCCTCCTCTCGCTTGCATTTCATGCAAGGAAGAAAAAAAGATGTCAGTGAGTACAAAAAGCACTTAAATCTCATATGAAAATAGAAAATATTACAAGTGTGCATAATTACTTCATGTTGCACATAACCTGCAGTACAAAAAGTCAAATGACACTATGTTCAAGTGTACCCGACATGCCAATTATTGGGGGGCATATGTACTGAAATAGCTATTTCAATGTTGTTTGGGGGCAGTTTACACACAAGACCAAGGCAAGGCCTTTCAGTCTTCAAAATGAATTGAAAATGAGATATGTAAGTAAATATGAGTGTGCCAGCTTGTCCTCCCTGTGATGCTGACTATGGGCTTCTCTTAAAACACTGAATCACATCCTGTACTTTTTATAATTATGCTTTTTATATTAATTGAAATTCACAGTTTTGATTCAATGTTCCTACAGATAAACAGCATGAAGAGCAGAAACTATCCACAATGCTACTGTACCTCTCCAGCCAGAGGGATTTCTGAACAGTAAGTCATTTGCAAAAACCTAAGATATGAAACAGTGCTTAGTACATTGATATTTGGCATTGCCTGGAGTATAATGTAATGTACACATAATAAGGCGACATGATTAATCCAAATTTACAAGAAATGTTGAAAATACAAAAGACAAAGGTTGGAGTTCATAAAATGCTACAACTGTAAAATGCTACATAACAATTAATTGATAATAAATGATTAAGCAGCAATGGATTCCTACAGAGCTGTTGTTGATATGTTACACCAATGCTATGCTGCTGCTGAGGAAAAACCATGTAACTGTAAAGCGTTTACAAGAATTTTTTTTACCATTATTTAGATTTTGAAAGATGATTTCAAATTTATTAAAAACCCTGTATATTTAAAAAATTATGGATGTTTTGCAAATACATGGTTTTTAACCAAAAATAGCATACTACATCATATTCATTAGTGCAACAAGTGTTAGTGACAGCAGAACAATTTACACAAAATGAACACACAACAGAATCAAAGAACAAAAGGAGGAAGGTCGGAGGAGGGGGAAAGGAAAGAAGGGTAGAAGGAAGGAAAGGAAAAAATAAATCCCACTTTTATTTATAAACATGTTTGAGGAGCCAACAACTGAACAATACATGATTTGAATTGGAAGACATAAAAGACAAAAGTAAGACACAGGTCATATCTGACCACCAACACAGAAAAAACAGCTGAGATGAATTTATGTATTAAATATCACAAGGAGCGTCCAACATTGACTCTCTTAGCGTATGAAAAAGCACTATCAAATAGGAAATCATGGCACAATCAAAAGGTTTCCATCACGTCAACACTCACAATGATGAACCCTATCACTCACTGAAACCGCATCGTGTGATCAAGGCACACCACCGGGTCATCCCTTCCTAGTTCCCTCTGTTACATTTTAAAGCACTAGAAAATTGTGTATATTCTCAATATGATACTATACAGACATATGATACTTTCAGCTTGATATAAGCGTGGAGAAATAAAATTCCATGGTTAAATACAAAATATCTCTTAAAATATTTAAAATATACTTTATTTTTTACATTATGCAAACTGATTAACAATTTGATGATAACAAAAATAAATATTCAGTGAAATGTCATCTCTTTCCGATACAGATGTATGAACATAGATATATATCATGAAGTAAAGCACCCACCCCCTGTTAAGCGCCCATATACCCTGACACGATTCCATATCCCTGTAATATGATTTGAGTGACACGTTCACATTATAACTCCTGACAATGGTTCCTACAGGTAGCTCCACTACACCACTGAGCTGTTTGTACAACAATATTGCTCTACATATCTTTTTTATGTTCTATGTCCCTATATCCATCTTTTATGTTTATCAAAGTTGCTGACTACCACTCCAACTCAATCCATGCCTTTATTGCTTCCTGAAATTACCTGGAAATGGGAGCTATACATCAGATTGACCAGGGGACTAAAGATAGACTTCACCTGATCTGACCAGGAAACACACATCTTGTTAAAGAAGGCAACTCTCCCTCTCAAGTGTAGAACCAATGTGTTGTGTAATAGGTTGCTGATCTATCATGTCATGTAGTATAGAGTCACTCTTCATTGAAGAGCTCTATGGGTTATGGTTGCAGCATGTACAAAAGCAATGAGACGGCACAATGTCATTAAATTTTAAAAAAAGAAAGGCTGATTTATCTCATCTGAAAATCAAAACAGTTCTTGAGCCAGAGACAGTGATGTCCAGTTCTAAAACAGCTGTCGCCTCACCACGACAATCAAATATGCAGTTTATTTTGGTGTAGTTTAAATGCAACAGAACAGGTCTGTGAAAAAACCCTTCTATGTCTACGTTAGGTTAAACATAAACGCTTACATTCATATCCTTAACAGCTCGCCCGTAAAGAAACAGATTCGTTCAGTATGCAAAAATGTCTTGACTGTATTCACTAATAATATTTCAGAAGTTCTAGTATGCACGACAGAATTGCATAATGTCTGCCAATGAGAAAAGCATAGGGAGGATAGACTAGAAAGGACAAGCCGCTACAAGAAGACTAACTAGTAGAAACCCTATAAGAAGATGGGCTTGGGAATGGAGGAAAAATGGGTAGTTGGAAGTCAGTTTGGGAAGGCTGGGGAGGGATTCAGGGTGGAAGTTGCCCCCTCAAGTTACAGGGGCACCCCCCTTTGGCAGTGGAACAGCACTCTTAGTAGTCAACGCAGCGCCGAAGGTGAGGGTGTACACAATGCTCTTGTCGGACAAGAAGGCCATTTCAGTGTCAAGATGAGATGAAGGCATTCTAGTAGGCAGCCAGGTCACAGTGTTGGAGCTAAAAACCTCAGATGGAGATGATGGATGTAGTCTTTCTACACTGTCTCCATTTAGTTGGGATCATGGGGTTCTGAGACATAAAGAAGAAAATTATTATTTTTTTAAAAAGTGTTGTTTTTTTTTTTAATCTAGATCTAGCCTTTTGTTATTTTATTAATCTAGTCCAAAGCTGCAAATTCCAGTGACGTATAGTACATGTCAGTGATAAGTAACACGTGAATTAATGTTAGCCAATGTATATACAAATCATAAGTTTGTTGTCTATGTAGCCATATACTTGATTTCTTATCAGGAACTGTAAACACAAGTCATTATTTTACCCACACATTTTATTGGGGAATTATTGGATTCACTGGTCTACAGTCATCCTGAAGTATGCATACAAATCTGTGGACAGCAACATTAAAATTGTATGATCCACTGAACAAATATTTTCAGTAATTGGATTTCATATTTCCTTTTGGATTTGGCAGTCTTGAATCTGTGTAGATCAGAACCACAAGGGAATTACATTTTTTATTGCAATGTTACCCTAGATAATTTTGAAATGTGTTTAAATTTGGAAAGCTGTACACACAGTCCTCTAAGCTTGACTAATGCATTTTTTCACAAGAAGACTCAGTTTCATTTCTGCTAATGTTCTTGTCTTACCTGAGAGAGATGACTGCTCATCTTGCAACACTGTCTCCTCAGAGACCTGCTGAGAATGGGTACCCTCCTGATCATTCCCTGTGTCTCTATGAGGAGATGGGTGGGGCTCCTCCGCCTGTTCGTCTCTGCCCTCCCCCTCTGCCTCCCCAGAGTCAGTACTTCTGATGCTGAGGCGCCTCATCCGATACATAATGTCCACTTCCCTCATCCGAGCTAGGCGCTCAACTGCCACCCGACCTGGAGAAACAGCCAGCTTGTTCTGCAACGCTTCAAATCTGTGAGAGGGGCCCCTGCCCCTCTTCTCCCCTTCCAAGCTAAGAGACAGCCTGCGATCTAGGTTTGGGGGCACTGAAAGTGGCAGTCTATCTGGCGGAAACTCTGGTAAACTTGGGTGGTCTCGCCCCAGATGAGTCCGTAGAACAAGTCTATGCTCTGGGACAGCAAATGGCTTTTTCTCTTGATCCTGCTTCTCATCAGGCATTGTGTTGTCCTGTCTCTCACACTCATTTGTTACCTCAGCTGTGTCTTTGTCTGCACTGCCTTCAGGTGTTTTTCCTGCAATGACTTCTTTCTGTTCTGATTCTACTTCCTTAGTTCCTGCTTCACTAACACTCTGTTCCTCTGTGACTTGGGGGTCTACAGGAACATCACTTGCTGATATTGTGGATGCACTCTCCTCTGTAAACCCACTGATTGGTATGCTCTCAGCAGGATTAACTTCAGTGAAATTTTCCAAGGTTTCTGCCTGAGCATTGTCTGCTTTTTCACCCTTTTCCACATTTTCCTGTGTCAATGAATGCTGCTCACTTGTATGAGCACACAGGTCAGACCCTGACTGATTCAAACTTGAGTCATTTGGTTCCTCTGTTTTTATACCTTCTGCTGGGCTTTCTAATGCAGCGCATTGTTCTGGACTGCCATTTTGATTCACTGAGCTGTCCGAGCTGTTCTCCTCATGAAGTGGAGGCAATGGACCCTGTCTCATCTGATTCTCAAGCTCTCTTTTACAAATAGGGCACTCCTCTTCAGATTCAACATTGATATCTTGAAGTGGCTCTGCGTCATTAGGTTTGGAATTGACGGTGGACGATTTATTGACGTCTGTATGGTCTCTAGATTGACGCAAAGCCTGGCATATGTCCTCATAATCAGGAGGACTGGTAAGTGTGGAGGCATCCTGCATAGGCTGTCTGTCTGCCCACGGCATCTCAGCTGCTGTGGTGTGTGTTGTTGGACTGAAGTCACAAAGTGGTGTCTCAATCGGCTCATCTGGCAGGTCTAGTTTAACTGTCCTGCCATCATTGCTCCGTCTGCGCGAAAGATGCGCAACAACCCTGTATTCTCTAAAGCCTGTCTCTCGAGGTGGAACAGGGAGCTCCTCTCTAAGCTGCTTGCTGAAGGTTACCGATTTTGTTGCAGGCCTGGAGAAGGCGCTCTTGACATCCCTGTATTCTGGGTCAACAGACCAACTTACTGCACTACGCCTAAGGCTGCTGGGCTTGTTGAGAGGTTCGGATGCCAGTCGAATTTTGATACGCTCAGGGATTTGAACAGAGCCATTTGGGACTTTATTGCTGGCAGTGCCCAGCTCCAAGATGTCTTTGTAGGCCTCATTAAGGTCCTCTATGCACTTGTCAACGCTGGGTTGTTTGCTGCTCTGCTGTTGTTGTTGATCCTGGACTTCTTTTTTGATGGTTTCCAGCTCTTTGACAGCATCCCATGTTCGCTGGCTGGCCGGTTTGATTAGGAACTGTTCAAATGCCTCCTGTCCACTGTTTGCTGCTGGTTTGGTCTCCTCCACATTTCCTGAGGGTGGTACTGCTGGCTGCTGAGCTGTGCTCTTGTTCAGCTGGTTGGAGAAGGTGGCGGTCAGGGAGAATGCGCTGTTGCTTGATAGTTTCAGGCTCTTCACTCCCTTTATAGGAAAACTGAAAGCAGTGCCCACAACACCACTGCTGTCAGGAGGGACTTCACTGCTGGCAGGGACAGGGTCTTGTTGTGCTTCCTTGTTTTCAGGGGCAGGTTTTCGCGCCTCCGGGCTAGTTTGTGTCTCCTGGTCTCGATACTGGTTTGCAGGCCAGGATCCAGACAGTTTCAGCTCCTTGTAATGGTTTATCTTAGGGGGTCTACAGGGTACCTTTTTAAACATTTTACTGCTTGCTCTGCTGCTTGTTTTGCTGCTTGCTATGCTACCAGTAAGTGCTTGCAGCTCAGCTTCAGCTGAAGATGTGCTTTGGAGACTTTGGTTTGTTAAATGGCCAGTTTTGTTGTCACTTGGACTGCCCGCAGGGTCTGGTGACTTCTCATTGTTGTTATTCTGATCACGGATTGTCCCAGTGAGCTGTGGAGTAACAGGGACAGACACCAAACAAAAAATTGTCTCACTAAGTCTCTTTTTTAGATTTTTGGATTTGTCTTTTTCTGGTGGTTCTGGTTGTTCCACCTTTTTTACTTCAGTTACAGTTTCTGAAACACTATGGTCAGCCGGCTTGCATGGAGGAGGTGGCGGTTTACCCAAAATAGATGAAGGAAAAAACTGACTACGATTTTGTTCAGAGGCTACACTGTCACTTTTTTTGTTTATTCCCCTGTTGCACCATCGGTTACTGCTGTCGTTGTCATTGAGAGATGTTTTGCGACTGTCAGTATTGAGAGCTGCCCCCTGTTGGGGAGGAAAGGCACTATCATGTGTAGATTGTCCTAAAATCTTAGCGGATGGAATCTCTTTGTTGATGTTACGGATCTTGTCTGAGTCAGTGAGAGAATTTCCGCCAGGCCCTCCTGAGATTTGCTTCACTCTTGAGTCTTCACTGGGTAATTGACGGACATGACCTGGTTGTTCTTCATGTCCAGAATGGACCTGTTTTCGATAGGACGCAACACGATCTCCATAATGTTCTATCCATGAACCACTTGCCTGTCTGGAAAGCCACCTTCCAGGATCTGAGCTGTGCAGCTGCAGAGCTTCTGCCCTCCATCTTAGGTTTGCCATTTCATTGCGGTTGATTGAAACTGCTCTTGGGGGTAGAGCTCTTTTATAAGATGGGGGTGGGATGTAGCCAGGGGGCTCCATTCCAGAGATGGCAGAGTGTTGTGCGAAATAGTCTTGTCTTAGCTCCCCACCCCTAGGATAATAGATAGGCCTGTCTTTTTGTTTGGCACCCTGGTCTATAGCAAGCATTTCTGCGCTACCCCTAGTCTGCTGGTGAATCTCATATGACGGAGGCTTTAAAGGCCTGCTAAACCTGGGCTTTGGTAAAAGTGCAACATGGCTGCTTGGCCCGGCATTCCTACCCCACCGGTCCCTGCCAACAGCACCACTATAGATATACCTACTATAGGGCCCAGAGAAGACAGTGCTGTTTATCCTCTGTTGTCTATCAGGTAGGCTAGGTCTTGATGGAATGAGCTCTCTGCTGTCAATTCCATCAGGTGACAAAACTCTGGGGAGTGACTGAGACTTTGCTTTAGTTCTAGGATGAAAAAAGCCCTCAGGTGTTCTCAGGCGATAATGGTCCCGAGCCCACCTTTCCCCATCCCCATCTGACAGCTGCCTTCCGAGGCCCACAGCAGGTCTCCACTCTTCTGTACCAAGACTTTGGCACTTCCTTTCCCCAGTCACCCTTAGCTGACCAGGGGCTGCATCTGGGTCCCTTAGCCATGAAATTTCCTCCCATAATTGCTGCGCTGCCCTCTCTGCCCTGTGTTCCTCTGCTGTGATCAGGGCCTGTGGCCTCCATGCACCAGCAGAAGCCCTCAGCTCCCTGCCATCAGCATAGTCCAGGAGGATGCTGAAATCCTGGCCTCGTCTTCGCCAGTAGGAAATATCTCTTTCATCATGGCTCAGTGGCTCTGAATAAGTCAAACTAGGAACATCGTAGAACCTATAAAGACAGAGTAGTTTGTTAATGTAGTGTTAATACGACACTTTAAACTGCAATGAAGACACTGTCCAAAAGCAAAACAAAATTAATGAAAAGGAGTATTATAGCAGTTTTTATCAAATATAAGTAATACCACCCTTTTGAAATTTGATAATTGTCAAATATCAGAAGTAACATGTCCATGCCAGTCTCTTGCATGTGTTTTAGCTTTGGCTGTATTGGCTTTCCAATGCAACTTAATCAAGGAGAGCAGTACATATGGGACAGAAGTGCTTGAGTCAGCGGCTCCTGAGTCCCTTAAAGACACCATGAAATTGTGATGCTACTGCAATATGATCTGCATATTAAATTTTGCTGACCTTATCTTTGAAGCTGGTCATCTGGACAGCAACCATGCCTCTTAAAGAAAGTCTAAGTAAAACATTCCATTACATGATCTGACACAAAAGCAAAGGTCCATATTTCCTCCTCTTAAATTGATCACATAACTCAATTAGCAAGATCAACTGTAACCTTTTAAGAAAAACATTATAAACTATGTTTAAAAAATTAAAAGCAGCTTGATCTGCTGTGTTGTAATAAAGCATAGTTCAGAAGAATATGGAAGAAGACTACCTTTTTTGATTTTTGCTAGGGCAAACGTAACATCATAAGCATTCATGTATATTTAAAAATGCTGGAGGAAATTAACATAAAATGTCAATTGTGTGGCGAGTGACTGTTGGCAGGTTTAAATCTGTGGCTCCAATGTAGTGTGCTAAAGCAGTACTGCCTGGAGATAATTTTAGTTATGGATCCATATTTACATCTTAGGTGCAGGATATGACTGCATTGCATATTGCACTGCCAGAACAATTACCTTAGAAATATCATGCTTAATTGGAAGAGATTAAGCGTAAAAATGATAGCGTTCTATTTTTGTGTTAAAGAGGGTCATTTTGTTAAATTATACTGGAATTTTAATTTTCTGATTTTCTCAAGCAATTGTGGGACTTTTCTTGCTGTGGTGGAGCAGCACTGCTGAATGAAGCAGAAAAAACACTGTGAAATCCATGAATATCCCCAGGCCATCAGTCACATTCAAGCATGTTTTAAGCCACCCTGATAACATTCAGTCATAATGGAACAAGGCAGTGTGGGTTTGAGATCCTTGTTGAAATTCAAATGTAACCATCATATCTTTCAAATAAAATAAATCAATAATTGTATTTTCAGAGAGCAGTTCATTCATTCATTCATTCATTCATGTAATTTATGACGCAGCCACATAAGATCATGATTTGCAGTTAGCAGTTCCATAAACAACGAATAAAAATCTAACCATAAAAAATATCACAATATAAGTTTGTGAAATAACCAGTCTAATAAATAATAAGGCAACTTAAAAATAAATGAACTGCAATTACTCCTTTTATGAGCTCCATCTTATATCTGCACTGCACTAAATCACTGTGTTAGTCACTGTACAAAGTCAATGGATCATCCTCAGCAGCATATGCTACTGTATGGCTGAGGGGAGCCGCGCTGAGCACACTTGCCCAGCAACATGCTTACATCACAGAGCACGTGCTGGGCGTGATTCAGTGTGCCAGTGTTTACAGTGGAGTGCTTACGCGCCTGTCTTGAGGCATGTTCGATCTTTCTCAGTTTGCTCACTGTCAAGTGCTGCTGTTTACATCTGCCTACCTGGTGGAGGCTGTGGAGACGATACCAGTGTATGGGTGGGCTCTGCAGAGACACAAGCCACCTCTGTGCAGGCATGCAAACAACTCAAACGAGTGCAAAGGCACCTTTCATAATTCCTCATATCCTAGCATAAGATATGTCAGTGGTGCTGCTGCAGCCACTGTTCTGCAGCTCTGGAAGGAGGGGAAAGGGAAGGGGAGGAAAAAAAAAAGCCCTGCGCAGTGCAGACTCAGTTTTGCATGCAATACCGAAGGGCCCCTGTGAGAAGGAAGGGAGGGGAAAAAAGGGGAAGGTAAAGGGTGTGGGGGATCACAAAAGAGAGGGAAAAAAAACACTCACCCACTATCTGTGGCGAGAGAATCACCCAAGGGCTGAGCGTCACCTAGGATACCAATGCCGGCTTCTTTTCTCCTTTGGTTCCTTTCCCCGCTCTCATCTGTGACGGGGTAACCCTTCACCAGTGCCTGCCTGCTGCCATAAATACCTGTGATAGATGCCCCCCGGTCTGCCTCATACCCGTTCAGTGTGCCCCGACCAGCCCTGTTGTCCACAAGTTCACGCTGACAGTCAGCAGGGCGCTTGTCATAAGGCGTGGCAGACGGAGGGCCGCTCTTGGGCAATTTATATCCATGCGAAATGAGAAGGTCCTCCACACTGTACATGGTGGCGTCTCTCTCACTTCTGGGCAGGAGGGCAAAGGTGGGTGTGTTGCCTTATGCGCAGTGCTGCTGGTGGAAGCTGGAGCACGGTTGCTCAGCAGAGGCCATCACTAAGGAAAGGACAGGGGAGGGAAGAACATGAACAAATTATTTGTGCATGCACCTAAATTTAGACTGTCTTTTTCAACACATTAGCTGATGCCAAATAGCAGATGTTTGTATTAGTGTGTGATATGACATGAGTGTCCTAAATTAAAAATGTACATGTGCTAACAAACACAGTCTTTAGTGCAGATGTGTTGCTGTGTCTCCAAGAGAAACTCTAGGATGTGCAACTAAAGTTGCTGCAGATAATATCTTTTTATTATTACCTTATTGACGTAAAATAGTCCAGTTTAATTGTCTGAACACTTGACACGTCACTCCAAAATCAAGCAATCAGGAAATGAGTAGTCAGCCACACCCTTCGTTCCTCCAAGAGAGTCTAGCACCGTCACCTCACAAGTTCTAAACTGAGCATTGTTCCTGTCCATTAAACCACAGTCTACATAATGATGTCCCAACCCTTTCTCTAGGACAAAACAGTAAAAAATGTGATTCAACCTCGACACAGGCAGGTTAACATGGAAACATTCGAAACATCAATCAGTACATTCACAGCTATTGTTCTCCACACACTCAGAACAGCATTTGGACTACTGCACCAATCTATGCATGTGAACATTAAATGCTGTATTTCCATTAGACAAGAATAACTCTGCATATGTTAACACCTCCAAAGAAATAATTTCACAGCAAAATATGGCTTTAAATGCTTCACCACATCATCAATCCGTGTCAGGTAATTTCAGCCAGTATATTGTTGCTAACTTAATACAGCCGCAAACCTGTATGCCCACCAACAGAGTGGAAAATATAAATTACTTAAAGTAATGTATACTGCCTTTGTCTTTGTGCTGTGTCAGCATGCTCGTAAGGTGCTAGTATTTCTTGTGTCGTAATGGCACCAGGAAAAAATAAACATTTATTACATGTAATTAAAGTGACTCAGCCCCTGATTCATATAATCCAGTTTAACCTTGCAGTTCTAACAACAATATAAAACTGAAGTATAATTTTGGTGTCAAAAAAAAAAGAAAGAAAAACAAAGTCAACTTTAGGTTAATTTTTGTCAAATACTAACACATGTAAACCAAACCAAAACTTTCCAGGCCACCACACCAGATGTGAAACAACTAAATCTGTTCAACAATAAAATAACCAACCTATGATTTTTAAGGTTTCAGCACAAAATGTCTTTACTCTACAAAGCATGTTACACGTGGGTGTTTTAGCTATTTTCATTATTGATTGATCTGTCAGTTAGTGCCTTTATTAATCAATTACTGGAATATGTAATGTCAGAAAATGGTGAAAAAGCCTCACCACATGAAGCTCAGACATGTCATTAGATTGCTTGTCTTGTTCAACCAAGAGGCCGAAGGTTCAATATGAAGAAAAGCAAATTCCCAAATAAGAAGCAGAATTTTTGCATGAAAAAACAATTAATCAAATATTAGAACAGTCAAAGATTATTTTTCTGTTGTTCCACGAATTATCTAATCATCTACACACATTAATTAAATGTATTGCAACAAATAGACAAAATAAGAATAGTTTATGAATGCTAATGTGACAAAGTTCCTCTGCTGTTTGTCTTCTTGTGCGTGTGTGCGCGTGTGCGTGCGTGTGTGTGTGTGTGTGTGTGTGTGCGACCAGCCCAGCCTGTCTGATAAACTAATTAGTGGCAAAAACAGTCTGTCCTGCCTGAAGCTGACAGTAGATGGCTTATAAAACAGTAACACAGTGATCAAAGGCTTTGTACACATTAGCATTTTGGTTAATCATGTTTGGACTTGAACAGTGGTTCACAATTCATTTCTATTATGAAGATGTCACTTAAAGGACAAGCACAATGCTGAATCAGAGACATAAGGGTTAGAGTGGACTTGCATACCACTACTCACTTAAAGTTAAGGTGTTCATACAAAACATATTTACTTATTTATGTTACCTGAAATACAATACACCACCTCTGGTATTGTTCAGTTCCATATTACAGTATAAAACAGGGGTGGGAGTCATGTCACAAGTATCTGAATGTGATCCAAACTTTCCGGATTCATCAGTAGCACCAGAGATAAAACAGACTGAAAATGTTTTACAAGGCTACAGTGAACATCTCAATTATCAGTCATAATAACATTCATAATAACACGTCCGTATGTTCAAATAAATCATTAGATTCCTTTCTGATGTGTTATTACATTATGTTATATTAATACACTAATACTCAGTTCTTTAATGTTTTTGGCTGAAATTAAAGTACAAGGTATTAAACTCACAACTTGTGTTACTGCTAATAGAGTTTAACACTAAGCGGACGTGGACTCCCGCTAACAATTAAAATGGATTAATATTTCATATAGTATATGAAAAGTGCAAAAACATCTCAAAGTGGCACCTCACACTGCTTGTGTTGTTTGACCAACAGTCCAAAACCTAAACATATTTAGTTTTCTTTCATGAATGACAAAGACAAGCAGACAAATCACTGTAGTTGAAAAGATAAAACAAGCAGTTGGCATTTTGTTGTTGACCCCAAACAGTAGCTGCTAAGGTCGACTAAATGACTAATTGGACCACATGGAGTATGAAAACAGTTCCAAAAAACTTTACCTTAGTCAGAAAAACTCTATTAACATCACTGGTGCAAAATATCTAATGGACAATTTCATTTCAATGATTTAGAAAAATTCCCTCTTCTTCTCTTGACCTTAAAGTGACCTTAACATTTCTCACTCCATAACTTTGTCCACCTTGCAGTCAGTTGTCGTCTTTGGCTTTGAAGCATATTTCATACCACATGGTTCACTGTAGGACTTCAGATCAACCTATAGCCTGGAGATAATTAATACTACCCAGATGTATAAGGCTCAGCAGAAAATCTCTACTCTAAGACCACACTGAGTGACCATGTTTTCAAGGACAACACGTGAAAATGGATTAGCCAGTTTGTGAATGTCACTGTAAGTAGACGAGCCTTAGCAGAGCCTGAAATAACACCAACAAATCAGAAAAAAACAGAGCTTCTGATGTATAAGTCCTCCAACTATTTCTGGCTCTTCAAGTGGAGAGAAAAGATAGTGTGGTAAATGCAGCAAAAAAAATCAACTGAAGGGCTTCTTGAATTAGTCAAACGCAGGCACAGTCAGGGGTGGTGAAGATGGGCTTGTATAGGAAAGTAGCTTCCTTTTAACAAAGAGGTTTATCAGAGAAAACCAGAGTGAACAGACACACAGTGGCCCTGTTTTGACAAGGTCACAGCTTCAAGTGATTATGGTTCCATAGCACATGATCCTTATTTTGCATAGCAACAACAAAACTACCATTAATCACCACACAAGTAAATGTTTAAATGCACAAATTGATCTGCTTAGTGACCATTTTCACATTTAGCCAGAGCTAAGAGCAGGGTTTGTTGTAAGGATCGCTGTTGAGGTCATATAGCAGTGAGTTAATTAGTGATGATGATCAAAAGTTCTGCTTTTGTAAAACACACATCAATTTTTAATGTGACGAGCTGTCATTGATAACTTTTCCTGTGCAGCCCTAAAAACACAACTTTAATTTGGAGGCTGACTCTACATTGACTTTAACTTTTGACGTTTTTTGTTTTATTGATCAAAACTCACCCAAGCACACACACACACACACCCCCCTCACCCAGCAGCTGGGGGACGGAGGCCCCTCATGCACAGCCAGGCCTTGCAGACTGCATGCACAGGTAGTGGCCACTGTAACACATCAGCACTAGAAGGCAGCACCACCCTAACTGCTAAGGGAGTGTACCTACATCTTACCTAGTGACAGGGAAAACAGAGCGCCACAGATCAGGCTAATCAGAAAAAACTGCTTATGCAAACTCATTTAAAGCACAAGTTCAGCACGTTTCCTATTCACGGCACTTTGTTAACTAAGTCCATCAGTTTCCCTTCAAAACATCTTCACCGTCATTTCCCCTGGATGATAACTCACTGTATGAAAGAATAATGATGTGAAATAGATCTGTTGTATCACAACACATTGGTATCAATAATATATCACTGTTTAGGGAACAGCTGCCTATGCATAGATACAGTATGACCCACTATAGCCCTGCTATAGCCTGCTGCAGTCTTATATGGCACAGCCTACATTAAAATTGACTGCTATGAAATGATTTTCAGATCACTACCTGCTTCGCCCTGCGCCTACCAGATAAAAACCCTCTACCTGCACGCACTGTAAGTTGAAAATATAGTCAGCGGTTGTTTTGACGATTTTGTTTTGTCCAAATCATAACCCCGCTGCAAATTCTCCCCGAGAAATGCACGCAGCGCAGCGGCGAGCGCACCTCCGCCGCCTCGCCACAGCAGCAGCGGCAGCAGCGGCGGCGGCGGCTCGGGTCTGTCGAAGGGCGAACATTTCGAGGTGTGTGCAAGTTGACGCCCGGTGAACGAGCAGGTTTTGCAGATGCGTCTTCGCCGACTGTGAGTGTTTACCAAGACCCGCTGCCCTGCGCTATCCGGGAGGCTACGTGAGGCACGAAAAAACACACAGCAACCCCTCCCTAGAATTAAGGCAGTGTCGGGAGAGCGGGGAACAGCATGCAGCAAGGATGCCATAACATTGCAAATAGGAATATGGGCGTAGCGGCAGAGATACGCATACCTGGGAAGATGCTTGGCGCGGCCGTCGCAGTTCCCCTGCGCCCAGCTTCAGCTGCTGAGACTGAGAGCACTGCACAGAGCCTGAGCCGAGCATGCCTATTGGTAGGCAGAGACGCGCTGGTTGCTGGCTGCCTGGACTGGGCTCTCCTCACTACAGCTGAGGTGGGGTGGGCTCCTCACATGCAGGCAGCTACAGAGGGATGTCAGAATGGTTTCTTCCAAACTCTTTCTCCCAACTTTGCTTTTTTTCATAGCAACAGTCATTTTTTCATTCATTGTGGCACATTGACTGGAATGATAACTAGAAGCATGTGGTGCTGTGAGCTACATGAAACCCTGAAGGAAACACACCTTATGCATTTCTACAAGAAAATTCAGCCACTGCTTGTGCTTATTTTTTGCTGCATTACTCAATCCGTCTTTCTTTGACAACTGCATGCGTCCCTCTCGCATCTTTTTAAGTTTTAGTTGTGCACTATGGCAGTGAGCAGTACCGCGCCCTTGGTGATGTTGATGACTCGTCACTGTGTGTGTCCCCCCTCCCATCCAATGCCAAGACAGCTTGGCTAATTAAATGTGCTGGGCTCAGGCCTTCCTGTGCCAACTGTGACATGCTGCACTCTGAGGGATCCCTCGTTCGGAGTAGTTCTGGGCAGCACATCCCAGAGATCCACTCACCGTTGGGGAGGTGGTGTAGGATGACCCCAGGACTGCGCCCATTTCACTTTTTTTTTTAACTTTTCAGGCAAGGAGTTTCATTTACGTGCATCTACTTCTGGGAGCTGCTCAGTACAACCAGTGCTGGATGGCGAGTGAGTCCCACCTCTACTGATCAGTTAGAGATGGTAAATATAATGGCAATGGCCACTTTTATGCTGTGCTAGTGATGAATGATGATTGGTTCCTTTTGCTAGGATCAGTCCAGGCTGAAAAAATAAATAAAATTCATTCATCTTGGAAGCAGTGTCCTCCAAGTGCCGAGATGTCTTGACCCAGTGCAGGCCTTATTCTAGGACACCTGGTTGTCAGAGTCAGCTAACCTGAGTGCTCTTAGCTTCGGCTGATTTTCATTCAACATCTTAAATACATAGCTGAATATGCAAACCACGCATGTGCCGCTGTCGACTCACATTTGATCCTCCAGTCAGCCTGACCAGACGGATTGTACTTGGAAGGCATTGGACACTATTGTGATGCAGCACCCTCATGCTGTCGATCTTATGGTTTGATTGGGATTTCAGGCACTTCTCTGCTACAGAAAATGATAATGTGCAGAAAGTTTTGGAATTCAGCTTTTAAGCTTTTCTCAGATGTGTGCATGTGTGACAAAATGAGCTCAGCTCAAGGTTCACCTGTTACGTTGCTCACGCTTTTATAGTGAAATTCTGCTGATGGAGAACATGGAACGTAATTGAAAAGCTCAGAAAAATAGTTAAGTGGTCCTTGAGTTGGCGTTATTCCAAAAATGTTCAAGAATTAACATGACCACTTTGTCATTTTTGCAGTTTGGTAAAACAGGGAGCTTCCTTTGTTAATAATTTCTCACGCTGTCAGGCTGATCTGGACAGTTTTACCCAGGCAAATATATCATGCATGTTACATCCAATAAGGATTTCAGTAAATAGCCAAGTCAGTGCAGTGTTTACTGAGTGATCAGTCTTTAAGTTTGTATTGTTAGAGCCCAGCAGAGGGTGAGATGCCGTCATTTAACACCTATAAAAACTGTAAAGGAGAAAATTCTTGAGGTTTCATGGATCCAAATCCATGATGTCAGATTTATTTATCATCTCCACTTGATGCTTGTTCTTGTTTTCACACTGCAGCCTACAGCACGTGTCATATTATACAGCGTAACTTTTAGTATCTATCAGTGTATAGATATGTTGGTTTTATGTTAGATGTCTGGCCATTTTACGTGCTGCTTGCCAGGCACACACACCAGCTGAACACAGACCGCTGTAGCAACTCTTCTCCTGCTCCCCGTCATACTGTCAAGGCTCTGCCAGTGAGACCCATCTCTATGGTAACATACAGTAACTTATGCCATTTGGTGGATGTTTATGTGCCTTATAGTACTTGAGTTTATTCTTTTTTTTCATACACTTGGCAAAGGTGGATTATGTTACCTTTTATTTAGCACTAATCTAATTCTTTATTAATTATATTAGGGATATTTTCTCCCCAGCACCAAGTTAAAGGACCTGTACATATGCTTTCACTCCACTACATAAATATATTACCAGTACGCATTTGGTTCGAGTCTGAAGGGCTGTGAACATGTACATTTCCTTCAAACATTCCCTGTTATCTTTGCCTTTAAAATGTGCTGTACATTTTGTTTCAGCATTTCTTCCTGAACTTGGAACCAGCAATTAACAAAACAATCTCACCATTCACTACACTGCTTTTCCTGCAAAAGGTGGAGGGAGGGCTGGAGCTGATGCCAGCTGACACTGGGTGAGAGACGCAGTACATCCTGTACAGGTTGCCAGTTTATCACGGGGCCAACACATAGAAGGACAAACACATGCACAGAGCTTTCTTACTGTGAGACGACAGTGCTAACCACAGCCCCACCACGCTGCCCCTGTCTCACCTCAAAGGCTTTTAGTAGATCTTTTAGAGCTCATCTGATGATATTTTTTTAGCAGATGGAATTGGCACAGTTGTCATGAAATAGAAAATTAATTGAAAGCTTAAAAGCTCCAGAACTAAGTGGACTGGAGATTGTTTTGCCAGGAGCTTAACGTTGTCTTTTGCACAGCTGGGTCCTGCTCTTGAGTAAAACTCCTTTTGCTCTGATCAGGACTTGATCATTTTCACTGTTAGTCCTCCATTAGGCCTGGACTTTACTTAGTGATAGTCTGTAGTTTCTATCTGACTGCTGTGGCAGTGTGACATACTGTATATTAATGTTTGGCAGATGGAAAATTACTTTGCCTTTTTCATAGCCTGCTGCATGCTACAGTGGGTGGTCTAACACCTGTATCAGCTCTGCTCTACTTCACATGGCAGGCTGCTTTTAACTGGCTGGAGGCCTTTGCTTCTAATTTACTGCTGCGACTAAAGGGCTCTGAGATATGTCCAAGAAAAAGCCACAAGATAACTGTGGAAGTGAGAAGGCCTTTTTTATTATCAGATGGTGAACTCTGATCAAACACTGTATTTCTATTTACACCTTTTGGAAAGATATGGTTTGGGAATTTGTCAGGCAAAGGCTTTTGGGCTTCACATTACAGACTTTTATGTAGTGATTGAACGTTGATCTTTAATTGTGCTTATTATGAGAGCTACAGGTGAATATCTGAATTCAGATTCAGTTCATTACACATTCAAGAAATGTTGCTGCGTATTTTTCACATAAGGAATTAAAATCAGACTAAGTTGTTCAGGATTTGGCGAAGGCTGGTGGCTTTAAAATGCATGATAGTGGACTATACAGGAAACTGAATTTGGACAAATAAAACCAGCAGGAAATCTCATTAGTGTATGGGACACCCTTAAGGTTTTAGGTACATGATGGTCTCAGTTCAACACTCAGCATTTGAGTAAGTGTTTCCTTTAGCTCTGATTTATTTCTGCTAAAACCTGAAGCAATTCACAGGTGCTTTAGCTGCTAAATGATCCGCTGTGTTTACAGAATACTGACTAATTTTCTGCGTCAGGTGTTTTGTGCTGGACTGGGAGTATGGAGTGGACTTTTTTGAGGTTTTTGTAGGAAAATAACATTGAGAGTGGTGAGACTGAATAAGAACGATAAAGTCGCACACGTAAAATCAGAGCAATGAGCAATGATAAATCCACTCTAGAGCTGAGAGAAACTGTACGATAATTCAGTATGTTTATCAATATAAATGATCATTTTCACGAGTGCTGTCATTTGATTAAGGTATTTATTAGAAGAACATTTCCACCAGGAGCCATAAAGCACATTAACATAATGACTGTCAGTTTGTCTCAGGCTTTACCTGTTTACACAATGATGAACTTTGAAGTGTCCATTTAACTATCAGTGCAGTAGGTTTTACATTGACATTTGAATGTAAATGTCTATATACCTTAACAGCTTTTAATATTTAGTATAACAGTTTTCGTGTGGAAGTTTTTTTTTTTACATTTTCTATTTGGCTTGAAGTGAGTGAAACATTGATTTTGGCTCAGTGGGGATCATGCAAAGCAGCCTCTCATTAAAATCATAATTAGAACTTGGAAATGACACATGGGGTTCAACTCTGGGGTGAACTGAAAATCACTGATAACTATTTAAACTTCCATTTGGCCTTTCACACCCAAAAAATATGTCTGATCTCACACAAGGTGAGGTGAGCGTGAAAGTAACATGTCTGCCGAGGCTGTATGTTTCCAGCATTAGATGAGATTTCTTCTCTGTTCTACTCAAGAGATACATTTACAACTTGTCCTGTTTCATCCTTGTCAGTAACCAAAAACTCCAAAAACTGGCTTATTTAGATGCTAAAAATTGTATTTATGTATGATTTTTGACTTATTTCTATTGAGACAAGATCAAAAATAAGAAAAACTGTCAGTGACCTTCATGACTTCTGTGTCAAGGGCATTCGTTCTTTTCCACCTGAAGGACACTGCTGTGCACCACCGTCGTCCGTTTTTACACAAACATCAAACAAATTCTCTGACGAACCTCATAAAGTGTCCTATCAGTCGTGATGGTCCAGTTCAAACGCACATTAACACACACACAGATAAACACACACACTCTCTGCCCTCTCCCTGTCCCCAGCCCCAGTTGCCTTGGAGACAGCTGAGAGGGGGACCCCATCTCATTACACACCAATAGGGCTGTGCGACTGGCTGGAGGAGGAATTGTGGGATTTTATTATCGCCACCTAGCAGCCAAAATGGAGAAAAACATGTCTTCTTTTTCTTTTTTTTTAAACTGGGATTCTGCCTAGTAACACAATATGCTGACTTCCCCTGGTACTTAGATCCAGCCCTGAATTTCTAATGCTGCACATCTCACTGTGAGGCTTGACATGAGACAAATATAAAAAGTTTAATATTGGAGGACTGTGGATCAGTGGGTAGAGTGTGTTGGCAGTTTGATCCCCAGCTTTTCCAGTCGAGGTGTCCTTGGACAAGACTCTGAACCCTAAGTTGTTCCTGGTGGTTGTTAGTGTGGGTTTGATGGTATGGGCCTAGTATCAATTAATAATGTAAAGATGCTTTTAAAAGCAGTCAAATAGTCGCTTACTAGCTAATCAATCAATTTGCTAGAAGTTAATAAGGAATAAAGAGGAAAAAGTTTCACACAAGGATTATTTCTATATGTAAATATTCATTTTCTATATAGAAACAGTTTACATCTAGAAGCCAGTGTGAAAATAATTTAGGACACACACTGCAGTGTTGTCCTTAACTATAATTCTGAAATACTAGTATTTTCTTGGCATTTGATGCTCTTGAGGGTATGATATATATATAATAAATCTTATTTATTTATTTATTATTACAGCTTTATTACTCTTTGAGCAGTGTTTTATTGGGTGGTAGAGGTGAAGCAAATTTTAACAAATGTATATACTGCTAAGATATTTACTCTTTAATATAAGTTTAACCCTTTATAAGGTGGTTATATAGATTTAACTGATCTGTGAAATGCAGTGACATAAAAGTATAGGTGTCTTAAAACTGTATCCCCCTTTTTCAGAACCAAGTACTTTTCTCTGAATCCTGAGACGTTTGTTGGATTAGACAGTGTGTACGGATGAACACCACACAATGTGAGACAGTTGCTCTGGAATATACTGCAGTTTATTAATTCTAATTGGTGCCTTATAATAAATATTAAAAACATCAAGTAAAAATGGCCACATATATACACAGCAGCAGAAGCAGGGTTAGGGCTGAACTGAGCAGGACACGGTTGTGCTTTTAATTTCTATTTGGCTGGGGACAAAAGATAGATAATCCTTGTGCTACACGTTGTATGTGAAATGAAGCCACAGACACACTCGAGTGTTAACCTGTCTCTATGTTAAAGATTTTAGATATGTACTATTCTGCATAATGTGCTGAGTGAGGTTAGGAATGTCAGCAAATTCATGTTTATTAACAAACATAATACTTTGTGCCTCCTGACGATAAATTGTTTATACTCAGGGCATGGAACCAGCTTTGTTTTCCAATGGCTACAATTCACTGGCCACTGTCACTAGTTTGTCAAATAGTTTTTCTAAATGTTTTCTAGCACCAATTTTTTTTGTGTTTCTTTTTTTTTTTTTTTTAAATTTTAGCATACTACATACATTTGGGCTGGTGTTACTTTTCCACCCTGTTAATACCTGTTTTAATGTACAATAGATCTTAGGACAATCTCTGTATCTAAAGAAACTGGGAGATTACTACAATTCCAGTCTATACCTCAATATCATCTAGTGATATTCATGCACAGGTAAAGTTAAATTATCTATGCACTGTAACTTAAACATGAACTAACCATATATTTCACTTTGCACATACATACATCCTGTCCATAGCTTTTTGCCCAACAAGGCAAATGACTTGTAACTGTTTAACATTCCCCCTTGGGCCACAGGATATACTATTGTTGACCCCACCGAAAGCATAGTATTGTCATTTAAATGTAAATATAGGCAAGGGTGATTGGAGCTAACACAACCATCTGAAAAGAGATAGCACACATAACATATACGTATAACAAAGATCAACATAGAAATCAAGAAATAAACACCTTCATATGGTAACATAAGATATGACATATAGTAAAGAATTGTGGCTAATGAAACTACTCAAGAAAAGATCTGCAAACACTAACCGTCATGTGGTGGTGATATACTAAAGGTCTTTGTAAACATTCTCTGTTCTAGGCCTCTGACTCGGACTGATCGGTGGCGACGCTGCCGTTTAATTCTCCCAGTCCTGTTTGCTCCTGGATATCAGTCATTTCTCCGAGAATGAAGGTCGGCTCTCCTCCTTTGCTGTTGGCCGAGCTGCTGTCTGGCTGCTTGGCCGCCTGGTTGGCCAATGTGGGCTCTTCATCCAGCCTGCTGGAGATTGACCAGTAGAGATGAGCATCAAGTCTAGCTGCAGCCAATGAGAGCTCTCGTGCCGAGCAGGAGGGCGTGTCCACCTTGGCAAGGAGAACATAACAGCTGGTCAAATCACTAAAGCATCGGTTTCAATGTCCAGAAGCCACATTCAAAGACACATTTTGACCATGTCAGCATCATGGCTGTAGTGATCTCTGTTGATCGGTCAGTCCACCACTTTGGCTATGGGAGTGTCATCAAATTTGCCATGAACATTCATTGTCCCCAGAGGTTGACTCAAAAAGACTTTTCCTCTACCAAAACCTTCAGATTGACATTTCCAACTGTACTGCATGGAATTTAGACCAGGAGTTCATGTCCTGCTCAGGAGGAACTGTGATTACTTTGGTGATGACTTTTCTTTAACTAGCATCACCATCAAATATACATATTTGTATATACTAATTAGCAAATGTTGGCATGCTACCATAGTTAACATTACACCTGCTAAACATCAGTGTTTTAGCATTATCATTGTGACTGTGTTAGCGTGCGGATATTAGCATGTAGCTCAAAACATCACTGCCAGGGAACAGCAGCCCAAACAGCACCACTACAATTAATCCATATACCTGACTCATCTATTTCTACAGCTCCAAGTTGTCTTGGGGAAGTTGGTGGCAAATAATCAATAGAAGTGAAACATGATTTGCATATTTTTAATCTGCATTTGAAGCATTTCTTTAAAAAAAGATATTGCATTATGTTTTTTGCTTTATTTCGATTGTGCCTTCCTCTTTAGTTGTGCACGTTTCTATTAAGGCTCATCTCACGAGGGGCATGGCAAACTAGTTTAGGCTATAAAGTGTTACTATGTGGCATCAGTTCATGTAACATACTTGTCCCTACAAGTATAAGCATAAATAATCAGTCAGAGTTCCTACATTTCCCAGCATGCCTTTTAACAACCACAAGAGAATATGAGATGTCAGCTCGTGGTTACATGTGTAGGTGGAGACAGGAATAGGGATAACAGAGCAAGAGCTGTTCCAGTTTTCCTTAGTCAGACGTCATGTATTTACTGTGCATTCGTCTCTGCTGATGCTACTGGCAGAAAGAAGCTCTTGCTCTGTGATTCTGAGGGACTGACACCAAAACCTAAAACCTTTTCATTTTATTGTTCACAAGTTTTGATGCATTTTTTACTAACACACATTACACTGCTATTATCTGAACACAGTGTCATATGGTCTTCGTCCAGACCAAATTTAGAGACTCTAAAAGGCGATACACACCGCCAACAAAATGTATATTATTAGTAAATCTGCTGTTACGCTGAGCTTATCCTTTAAAATAAATTCTAGGAAACAGCTACACAGGCTTTACTTTTTCAGATAGAAAGACTGTGATATATAAATAAACCACTATTGAATTGATTTTATAGATCAAGTATTTGACCCTGATATCAGTGAGTTGCAACAGTTTGATTCCTGTGTCATAATAGACAGCTCACCCAGGCTGCAAAGTCAAACACCAATATTAGTCTTTAGTAAGCCCTTGTCTCACCAGCTTTAAGAGACATTACCTCAAACGTGTGATGAAAGGCTCCGTAGTCAATGTCAAAAAAACCCTCTGCCAGACACATCATTGGGCTGAATCTGTGACCCCACATCACCTCCTCTGCTAGATAGGAGCTCCTCGCCTGACACGTCATCCCTGAACACACACACAAACCAGTGAGTACATAAATTCATGTTACACATCACTCCCAACAACATTTACTCAGCACAGGATTGACTGAGCTTAACTGGCACTAAAAAAACTAAGCAGAAATCAAAGCACCACATCTGAAACTGTAATGCAGAGATAATAAATTTACTCATTCAGTCACAAACAATTTAAGTGGAAAGCTGTCATTATATGAATACTCTCTGCAGCAGAGTTATTAGACTGTCAGCTACTTTTTTGTAACTCTCCATAGCACTCTGAGTAAGGGAATCAATATTTGGAGTAGGCAGAGAGTCCACCTTTACCTCGTGGAGATGCATCATGAATAGCTCTGATACACTGGATTCTTGCCAAACAGAGAGGAACAGTTGAATATATTACCCTCTCAGAATGAAACTGACAAGACGATATGAAGAGGGAATAAAGAAAAAGAGATACACACGGTTCGCCCAAACGCGTGCATATAGCAAATACAGCTAGCTGGCAACTTGTCCCAGCCAGACCAGTTTGGATTTAGTAGTTGTCAGACAGTAAGACAAGTACAAGTCAATGCAGCCAAAAACATTAAATAAACGTTCAAGAAAAAAGACAGAGGTGTTAAGCTGCCTTTAAATATGTAGCTTCTGAGAAGAGCTGTGACCAGACTGTTTTGCTGTGAGTGACTTTCCCAGTGAGTACACTGTAAATCCAGACCTCTTAAAATCTTGATAAGCCTCTAGAGTGTAAGACCTCAAAAACATCCACATGGTCGGTGCCAGTGATTACTATCCAGTTTTGTTCCCACACATTCACTGATCTGTCTAAATATATATATATATATATGTGTGTGTGTGTGTGTGTGTAGTTTCCATGATCACAACATTACAATGTACACTGAGTTGAAGAGCTCTCAAACAGAAATTGTCAATCTAAACTTGGACATCATTGAAGAGGAATTTCATTTTCTAATGGATGGTTTTAGAGGATATGCTTTGTATAAAACAGTGATGGTATTACTGTTATATCAGATGTGCTTTTATGTATTTATAAGATTCATTTCCTAATGCTCAGTTCTTGTTGTTGTAGCAAAACATGCAGTTATAGCATAAGGGCCATTATAATTTTACAGTCAAATTCAATTTTCAAGGTATTATTTCTTATACAATTGAACGAGGATAGTTTTCTTATTTCATAACATGTTTATCATTTTATATAAAAAATACAATAAATAATAAACAGGTATTCCCCTTTGGGATGTACCTGTAAACAGTTAACACTGAGCACTGAAGATGATTTACTGGGGAATGAATGGGTTTTAGTTTTGTTCATAACACCATGTTTAACCCATTCCTTACCAGTGGCCTCCACCATTCCCTCCAGGATAACCACAATCTCAAAGTCCTCCTTCTCCAGTTGGGCTTGCGACATGTCCCAGAAGGGCGAGCGTGCATTGATCTCATGGGAGATCACTAATGGCGAGACCAGGAAGAGGCGATCGTCACCTGTCTCAAAGCCCACGCTGATGTCTGTCTGATCCAGAGGGATAAACTCACCTGGGGGAGACAATAAACTGACAGGTGAGAAAAAGGGAGAAGAAAGAGCTTAGGAGAGAAAATGTGTTTGTACATAATGCCACAAAAATCACCTCGAACAGGAAGGAAGGAAAAACCTCCTGACTGGTTCATATCAGCTAAACTGTAAGCTACTCTACTATTTGTGACTGTCTAAGAGCAGTAAATACAAAACCTGCTTACCTGGAAGCAAAATGATTGTTTTTATAATATTCTGAAAAGATCATTTGTAATTACGTTCCTTTCCACCCCTGAGAGCTGTCACGGTGGCAGCAGTGCTGTGAGCTGTAGTTTTCACAGAGTCACTTTTGGTATTAAATAAAAGAGGAATTAATTATTAAGTGCGTGCTCCGGTAGTCTCACCCTCCTGAGTCTGTTTGGACTTGATGAGTTTGGCTCTCATGTTGGCCCCTACGATGTGGGAGCTACGCAGGTCGCCGACCCTGAACATCAGGCAGAGTTTGTCGTCTCTCAGAGAGATGACTGCGTGTTTAGAGAACACCAGCGTTTCAGCTCGTTTGTTGGGCTGGGAGATCTTCACAAACATACAGCCAACCTGGACAGATGGGAGGGTTTAAACCTTAAAGAGAGATGCTGTCCTTTATTTTTTCCACTAAGGAAAACAGCAGAGGATCAGTGAAAAATGAATGCTTACTTGTTATTCAGTATTCTTAATTAATGTGTCAGCTAAACAGACAAATAGTCCTCATGTACACTACTACAGCTGGAAAACATTCATTATGAGGGCTCCATACAGACCAAGCTTATTCATTTTATCAATAGAGCTATTTTCATTTTTCACTGATTCAAACAGTAGTGACACTTAAATTAACCTCAGTTTCAATCATGTTTTCATAGTAAAACAGCCCACATTTCCATCAGTTGCTAAAATGGCAAGTTTCCACATCTCAAACATGCATAAACATGACTCTGCCTGGGCGTCAGTGTGTGGATTCCTCAGACGAGTGAAAAATCCTGCTCCATCAACACTTTCAAAGGAAATATATGTTTTCAAAAAGAACAGCATCCACAATGAATTAGTGAATTCATTTTTTTGGTTTTGTTTTGTTTTGCTTTTGTCTGTATAGTATTCATACATTCGCTCGTCTCTTGGCTCAAGACAGAAAAAGTAAGTACAGTTTTATTTCATAAAGCTGAACTTACTACATGTACTGTTTTAGCTTGTTGTTTTACTTCTGGTATCACTTAGTCAGGTCCCTTGAATGGCCACAAAGCCAATGTTTTCCACTTTTTATGTTTCTTTAAGCTGCAGCAGGTTCCAGAGTCACTATGACCTTTTTCCAAGTATTCAGTTAACTGTGAAATCATTCTGCACAAATCTTCCTATATGATCATGTGAGTTTAGGTTTTATATCAAAATGCTTAAACTTTGATTTAGTCTAATAGACTCAAAATACTTTGTAAGATCCAGAAAGGGATTCAATTGTCTTCTTTATCAATAATATTAACATTATAGTGTCTCTTCAAAAAATCTAATTATAGTTATTATTGACTAACATGTGCCAGCCATGGTGCTCACCATGAAGGCGTTGACCATTGATCCCAGTATAGCTTGCAGCAGCAGAAGCATTGTGCCCACTGGACACTGGTCAGTGATGACACGGTGGCCGTAGCCAATGGTGGTCTCTGTCTCGATGGAGAAGAGGAAGGCCGAGATGAAGCCATTAACATTGTTGACGCATGGTGTCCAATTCTGATCCTCCAGATGGTCCAAATCACCCCTTGGGAAGAAAAGGAGGAGAATGTGTGAGAAAGGGAAAGGGGGAGGTGACAAAGTGGGTGTCAAGAAGGAAAAATAGACAAGGTGAGAAGATTGATATTTTTAGACCAGGGGTGCAGGAGTATACAGTACGTGTAATGATACAACATATCTCTCCTTCTGCTTTCCAGCTAATTGTTATAATGAATTAGTGGTAATCCGATTCATAACGTTTAGCCTTAATGATTACCCTAACATCCATGCTGTCACTTTTTCTCGATGCAGCAAAAACCTACTTTGTCCGTCGTATATCATCATATACAATATCTGCCGGTTTTTCAGTCTGCACCACTTAGAGTCTGCGGTTTTTCCTTCCAAACACACACTACACAGGCTAATGTCCCTGATTAACACGGCTCCAGCCAGAGAGCTAATTAATGAAAGTGGTGTTCAGTAATTTATATGATCTATGACTTTTATTGACCTGTGTTGGTGACCAAGGAATTGCAGCAACACCGACAGCTCTTTGGCACCACCAAGAGTGGCCTGTAATTGATAAAAAAAAGTCCTGATTTTACGAGAGGAATACGTTAGCTAAATTAGAGCAGGGGATCCAGCAGACACATCTAGTGAAGAGGCAACACATCGTCCTTTAATATATCCTAACAATAATTATTACCGCTCTGTCATCTGCTTCTTTGGCTGCATGTTTTGGCCTCATTGCAAAAATGGCTTGTAACACTCACACACAGTATTATCCTCCATCTTTAATCTGTTAGAAAAGGCTGGGTTATCTTGTGATTATTTAATTAAATGGATGGTTTGACATTTTCAGAAATAAGTATTTGCTTTCTTGCCAAGAGGTAGATAAGAAGATCGATACCACTCTCGCTACATTAATATCACTCTAGTAATATTATATTAATATCATTATAAAAATAAAATCATGTTAATATCACTCTACAGGCAAGAGACTGTTAGCTTAGCTTAGCATAAAGGCAGGAAATAAGGAAACAGTCAAACACAATTTAGGAGTAAAAACATTTTGTAACAAAACTACAATAACCATCTCTTACTTGTAGCATGTTTAATAAATTGCTATGAGAGTGGAATCCATCTGCTTGTCTAAATATCAAGAAGATGAAAATGCATAGCTGGCAAACTCTTCCTTTAAGTACCTGAGAGGAGGAACAGAAAAGAAGATGCAGCTATTTAGGAAAGTCTTGTTTTGGGGAATACACACGTTGCCACAATATCTGAAAGTGACTTTTAATTATTATTGTCATTTTGAGACTTCAGATGATGTTCATTGTCATTGGGAATTAGTCTGAGTAGTGTTCGGTCATACTGAAAATGTTTTGACCCCTACATGGCTCAGGACCAAAGCAGCCCAAATAAAATGTGTGTCCTTCGTTAATGAATCTTACCTGCAGTAGGCTATGAGATACCAGATGGCCCCGAAGAAGAGCCATGTGACAGCATAGGCCATGACAAAGACAAAGAGCGAGCAGCGCCAGTTGAGGTCCACCAGTGTGGTGAAGATGTCAGTCAGGTAGCGGTAGGTTTCCCGCATGTTACCGTGCTGCACATTGCAGCGACCATTCTTCTCGACATAACGCTGCCTCTTACGCCGAGTCCGAGCTGCTGAGAAACAAGGTGATAGGGTGCCAAGTGAAACAAGAGAGGGACAGAGGAGAAGCAACACAATTTGGTTACAGAAGTTAGGATAAGTTATGAGTTGTATATATAAAGCTGAAAATAAGAGCTCTGACTCTTGTGGAAAACCCCTGCAGTCTTGGTTTTGAAAATTTTCTCCAGAAACAAGCATGAAGTCAAGTCTTCATAGGTGTGTGTTGTGTAACCCTGGCTTCCAAGAACCCTTTTCAACCCCCTCAGAAAACTTTAAAATATACGCAGGGTCTGAGTTACCAAATATCTGAAAGAGTTTGCTGTTTGAAGCTTCATTTCAAGTCTGACTGCAGGTTGAATGAAAGCACGTAAAGAGATTGAAGGATAAACAGAGGAACGTGCCAGGGGACAAAACTACTTTAGAGAGAAGCAGTGTGGCTCAGAGTAAAGTCAGGCTAGTGAAGAAGGAATAACAGAAATCAAAACAGGCAGGTGAGGAAGAGAGAGCAAATGAAGTATGATGGGACAACATCATCAAACACTAACAGAAGAAAGGCTTTAGTTACTGTACCGTCCAAAAGGCTATTGATGTTTTTCTTCTTTGTAGAGCCTTTTTACTGTAGATGCACCCTATCAGAGCTGTGATTATGGCATAAGCAGGATGCAAAACAATTGTTTGTGGATTTAAACAAATAAAAATTGGTCTAAAGGAATATTCCAGCCCAAAATACCAGTCTACTTGTCTTTTCTATGATCAGCTTCTGCTGCATGTTCATATTTTAGTTCAAATTTCTAAAAATGTAGGTCCTTGTACGTTTGCTACTTTTTGAGATGGTGACACCAGAACCGTTGAAAGGTTTTCTGTTGCCTAACTTCACTGTAGCTCAACTGTAATAGCAGTGTCCATGCACAAAAACAACATATGCCCAAACAGCCAAAGCGACACAGATTTGCGGTTCTTTAATTAACAGTTTTATCTTTTTTTCAGAAAGATGTATGACAATGAGCAGAGAAACTGGAGCAAACAGAGCAGGGCTACTGGAGAGGCCTAATGAAAAAATATGTGCAAGACAGTTGAAATCGCTGAAGGGTGAAGCACTGCAGCATGGTCAAAATTAGAGGAGATTCACAACTATTGCAAAAGAGATGAGGAGAAAAAAGGAGGTGCACAGGTCCAGTCAATACTACTATTAGAGAAGAAACGATAATGCACATTCCAGAGTCCGTTAATAGCTGCCTGTGTCTGTAGAGGTTAAATGTGCACCAACAGAATCAATAGTTATGTTCTTGCAACCTTCAATCAGCTTTGTCCAGACTTGCAGTGAACAAACAGCAGTTATTTATTTAACCATGTACCAGTCTCGGGACCATCAAGGATAGGAAGTCACACTGTCACTCACCCCATCCAAATCGCCCCCTCTCCTTCTCCACCCCCGGAGTCTTCTTCCTGTGCTGAATGGCTTTGGCCTCCCGCTCAGCCAGCTTGTCCTGGAACGACCTGTTGACCCTGGCCGAGGTTGGAGGGGACGGTGCCGTCTCTGTGGTGACTACGTGACCCAGCTCCTCCGACAGGTTGAAGACTCCCGTGGAGGCGGTGGCCTCAGTGGCCACCTCCACTTCCTCCCCTTCCCCTTTCTCCTCCACGGGGAGTGAAAGGGAGTCAGGGTGGCAGGGTAAGACTGAGTTCTCCAGTGCCATGGCCTCAAGTGTATTAGCGTGTTTTTGAAATCTTCCCTATGGCAGTCCAGTAGCTATTGATTGGACCATTTGTTTGCTTGACTGAAACCTGGAATAGAAAACAACACAGTTACCACATGAAATGATTAAATTAATGAGCAATTCACTGACAAATGATGAAAAGAAACAGAAGCCTTTCACCTCTGTTGCCCCTTTAATTCATCTTGATATATTTGTCCTTTCTACGTTAACAAGGACTGTCTTTTCTGTGTTGCTTCTCCTGATGATTGCACTTCCTGGACTCTACCAGTCATTTCACTCAATTTAAAAGCAAAATGAGTAAAAGACAAGACTTTGACAATTAGATGCTTGTTTCTTGGAAGGAAAGTCTAACCCTGAAGCAGTGTGTCATATGCACATTAGAGCCATTTTCACTGTGTTGCATGTTTCCTAAAATGCCTTAGGGGGTTGTGTGTGTTGTCTATATGTGTGTGTGGACTTACTGGCCAAACTACAGGCCTACTGGGATTTCTTACATAAGCCCCATGTAAGTCCAAGGAACTTGAGTTAAACGTGTATGTGGACATAGAGACATGGTGTGTCTATGAAATATTTGCACAGTAAAATGGAGTCCTCGTCCTGTGTAGCCTGGAATAATGTGCAATAGGTGGATGGACGCAACAAGAGACTGACTGTGACAATCAAGATGACGCACTACGCCTGATGGATGGATCAGAAATAGCTTCTATTATAAGGTGTCTGTTATCCAGGCTACAGAAAGCCAGAGGCTGAGCTTGTGGATTCATGTCATTCAGCTAAGAAACAACAGATTCTTACCTGCTCAGTGAAGCAACTTGTAGATGGAAAGGACCTGGGTTGTGCAGATGTTCTTTCATAAGAAAAACGGATATCTGGTCCGAGAACGAACCGGAGTAGGCAGCCTTGGTCCGATGACACCCATTTCTGGCGTTTACCAGCGACGCAGCATCAGTCCACTCCTGTTCGCTTTTCCAGGAAAACAAAAGACCACCCCGATCCGACCACTCGGTGTTCACAAAGAATAAAAAACGAGCACCCCCATCCGCCGGATGATCGAGGCTAAAAATGAAAACCCCAAGCTGAAACAAGTGATGCGGGTTGATTAGGGCGCTTGTTGGACATGTGTCGGACAGCGGACTTGCGAAATGGTGGCATCAGGATAACCCGGCAGCTCGAAGAGCTCCATCATCTGTGCGTCTGATGGAGTCCGTCAGGTGTGGAGCCACCGAGCGGCGGAGGATGCTGTCATCAGCCCGGCCCCCGGCGGCCCTGCCCGCCTCAGCCTCCTCTCATTTCCACAACAGAGGGGACAACATCTGCACACAGCTCAGAGACAGCCTATTTTCTCCCCCAGTAATAACACAAATAAAGCCTATTTAATTACTGACTGCTAATATTGACGCTCATGGTTTAAATGTATGGTTTTCCTTGCAAAAGCAAATAGATTCCGATGATTTCTGCGATGAAACTATTCATTGCAAACCGTCTGAAAATACTTTTTAGAGTTTTTTTAATATATATTTTAGAAGGCCAACATTATATCATAAATAGTATCAGTGACTTTATTATAATTAGCGTTATAGTCAATAGCCGCTGTTGGCCCTCCAGTCTCCAGGGGGCGCTGTGTGTTTTCAGTGCAGCTGGTAATCAGGCCTCCTTTTCCAAGATGTCGGTGTTCGGGCCAGTGGTGAAAATTCATCCCGTGGTTCTCGCTTCTATCTGCGACTCTTATGAGCGAAGAAATGAAGGGGCGAGTCGTGTGATCGGGACACTGTTGGGTGAGCAGACACTTGGCATGTTTTCTTTCGGTTTGTGTGGACGACTTTGTCTCAGGAGAGGCGATGGATGTTTGCTAGTTTTAGCTTCCGTGCTAACGCACGCTGTAGTCCAGGAGCTAACATCTGGCTAACGTTAGCTAGTCAAACGTCATTATTATTGTTATATTATTGTCCAGAAAGAAGCTAACTGTGACAAATTCTGATGGTTTGTGTGCTGCAATGACATTTAGTCATTAGCCGCTGCTAATGATTCGTTATGACTGTGCTTTAACAGCTGGCTAAATAAAAATGGCTTGTTTGTCACTTTTGTCTTTCTCAGGTACTATTGACAAGCACTCTATTGAGGTGACCAACTGTTTCTCTGTCCCTCACAATGAGTCTGAAGATGAGGTATGGTGTTAAACTCAATTACCCACAGTACCATGTTTACTTATTCTGGTTTAATCCATGGACAGACAGTTTAACTAATTCTGTGAATTAATTAACCACAAAGGGAGATTGTAGTGCTGTAAGAAGCCAAATGGACACAAGCAGTGGATAAGAAATTAAACAACACATCTAACTAAATTAAAACCTAACTGAACATTTTGGATTTGATGTGAGCACCTTTTGCCCTTAAAGCAAAGCAGCATGAATTCTCTCTATAGTTTGGATGGTTTGCCTCAGCTCTCCTGTGGTCAGTGTTCTTTATGAGAGTGTTGATGTTGTGCTGTTGCCTGAAATCTTTGCAGAGTAGTCTATGTTCTGCAAGATAGTGAATTTATTGTTGGACATTTTAAAATAATGTGGAGGATTGTGAGTTGCTCTGCAGGATATTTTGCAATACCCTCAGGCCTTCACATCTTGTTGCTGCAGGATATTTTGTGAGGCAGTGGTAGCCACCATATGCATGAGAATAACAGAATATATGTTGTAGACGAGGTAGTAAAAGAATGTGAACACTGTAGAGCTTTTTATGTTATTTAATATTTTAGACCTTAATGGCTGTTTCATTTTGTGGCCATATATCACATTTTCAGGTGGCTGTTGACATGGAGTTTGCCAAGAACATGTACGAGCTTCACAAGAGGGTTTCACCAACTGAAGTCATCATCGGCTGGTGGGTCAACAGATCAAATTCAGAATTTCAAACACGGAACTGGAAAGAAAACACATTTTCTCACCACTGTAACATCTTTCCTCACAGGTATGCCACAGGCTTTGATATAACCGAACACTCAGTGCTCATTCATGAGTACTACAGCCGAGAGGCCTCCAACCCCATTCACCTGACCGCGGACACAGCACTGCAGAGTGGCAAGATGAACATCCGCGCCTACGTCAGGTTGCCTGATCTTCCTGTCACTGACTGGTTGTGTGACTAACTACAGACCATGTGTGTTTGAATGTGCTTGTGTTGTTGCCTTGCAGTGCACAGATGGGTGTGCCAGGGAAGACAGTTGGTGTGATGTTCACCCCCCTAACTGTCAAGTATATCTACTATGACACTGAGAGGATAGGTGGTAAGAATACAAAGAATGAATGAATGAAAATCATTGTTGGTAAAGAAAAGCTTTCTGACTAAACATATGTGATCTGGAAATTGTACTTTCTCTAGTTTATCATGTAAAAATGTTTTTCAGTTGCATAGTCCTAAGTACATGTCAAGAGAAATATAAATCGTTACTAATAATAACTTTCTAGCCTATTTTTTTCCTGTTTCTTTGCTTTCTGTGATACTGTGAGTAATGCTAACACTCATTCTGTGTTGCAGTGGACCTTCTACAGAGGACACGTTTAGCTCCCACTCGCACCAAAGGTCTGACCTCTGATCTTTCCCAAGTGGCTGGCTCTGCAGCCAGGATACAGGACATGCTGACTACTGTGCTTGCATACATTGAGGATGTACTGGTAAGCATTGAAACTCCTGAGTGATGTGCGACTCAGTCCAGTTGCATGAAGTTCGTTAAGTACCAGGCAAACAGTCCCCAAGATATGCTCAGTGATTAAACATTTCCTGTTGCTATTTGCTTTTCTGGTCCTGCAAATTTATTTCTATCAGTTTATCTTTGCAGAGATGTAATTGAGTTTAATGTTGATGTTGCTGTTCGATCTGTGTCAGTCTGGCAAGGTGACAGCAGATAACAGCGTGGGCCGTTTTCTGATGGATCTGGTCAACAAGGTGCCCACCATCTCAGCCGAGGACTTTGAGAACATGCTTAATTCCAACATTAATGTAAGTGACTTTCAGCTAGAAAACTAAATGGATCTTCATTTCTGATATGAACAACGACGGGTTTTCTAATCACTGCTGGTTGTTTTTCCCTCCTTGCTTTAGTTCATCTCTGTCACCCTTGCATTCATTTTTTCCTTGTTACACCCAGTCTTGTTCCCAGTACCCTGGCACACACACATTCATTATAGGCAGCATTTAATTAGACTTTGTTTTCTTTTAGTGCTCTCCTGGCTCTTCTTGTCTCATGCCAAGCACTTTTTCAGTGTGCATAGTCAACTTAGAGGCATAGCAGTTACATCTATAATCTTAGCCAGTAGTTCTTGACTTCTCTGTCTCTGTAATCCTGTTGTAGAATAGGCGTGCTTTACTGCTGCACTCCTTTCACTGTGATAACTCAATATGCTTTGTTTGCTGTTGCAGGACCTGCTGATGGTGACCTACCTTTCCAACCTAACCCAAGCACAGATTGCTCTGAATGAGAAGCTGGTGCTGCTCTGAGAGTATTTCTTCAAAGTGACTCATATTTAATTTTTTTGTACATGGTTTTTTTGGCAGAGATGAATAAAGGTGTGGGGCAGTCACAAAGTGTTCGTTCCCCTGTGTCCTGATGTCTCCTTTGTGATATTGTAATTACAAATAACACAATTCGCTTTCTCCGCAAAAGGCAAATGAACAGGAAGTGTTGTGTTGCTAATTTAATCTGGCTTTTTGAATTAATGTTCCTGAGCCACATATTAGACAGCTGATATTCACCAATAACTCTACTGTGCTGCCTTCCTGACATCATATTTAGAGGTTTGTTTTTTAGCAGTTGATCGGAGTATTGTTTCAGATGTAGTTCTGTATGGGTTTAATTTAAATGACACGTTTTGATATTGGCATTTAAGACGGTTTAAAAATAAGTCATTTAATATTTTAATGTAAAGCAAGTAATGTTTTATTATCTACATAAATATACATTCACACCAAAAGCACAAGCAGATCTTCAAGTAGCAGTCCTTGTGACAGCCCATGCCCAGCCTGAGATCCATAGGAAGCTTAGTGCAGAAAGAGGACATGAAAAAGTCACCCAGATTACAGTTGCGCAACAAACTGCAAGATCAGGAAAAAGTTGCTATGCAGTTAGTTTTTGTTGCCTGAGATCATCAGGGTTTAGTTTCTGAGCCGGTGCCCTTTGCACCTTCGCTTTGGGTCTTCAGCATGTTCTCCACAGCAGCGTAGCCCTGCACCGTGCAGTCGTACACGGAGTCACTGGTTGTCTTTGCGATGGCGGCAGCCTGCTCCGGGTAGTACAGGGAGGCGCTCACGGTCATCAGGGCCGCTGGGTAGACGAGCTTTTTAATCTTGGAGCCTCTGGCAAGAAACAGTCCCAGGATTCCCGTAAAGCCGATGATTCCTGCCCGAGGATAGAAGTCCTTCGGGGGCTTCTTCAAGTAGCTGTAGGCGTCGTTCCCACACTGAACGACACTTTGAACTTTGGGTTTAACTTTGTCATAGGAGCCCCGACACCAACCCGTGTATGGCTCCACCAACTTCCTGAGGGTGGCGACACTCTGCTCCATCCGACCCGCTTCAGGCTCCACGTACCGAAACTTCTGCTGAGGAGCGGTGTACAGAGACAGTTCGTCCCGGTTCAGAGGGGCGTCTGCCTCTTTCTCTCCGTCACCGGCAGCAGCGGACACGGTGGTCGGCAACAGACTGAAAGTCCCCGGCATTGTAGTACCTGTCACCTTCAACATGAGCACTGCGGGCCATGCATTGACGACGGTGGCCGAGGATGGACATGACTACTCGAAGCGATAATCACGCCTCTTCGGTTTATTGATAAACGCTTTGCAGTGGGTGTTTGTTTAATGTTTAGGTTAATTTTAACTTTGCGGCTCTTGTAATTTCTTTTTTTATTTGCTACATGTTTATTTCTTTACTATACTGGTTTCTGGTCACTGGTTTCCATGGCAGCCCGAAAGCCTGGTCGTCTCCATGGAAACGGAAATGGACGCAACAACAAGGGTTCGGGTAGTGGCGTTTCCCAGTTGATGGTTATTTTAAAGCTTTACGGCAGGTAGCAGTATTTTTAATTCTGGATGGAGTATCTTGAAGTATCATCTGTTCAGAAACTACAGACTCTGTCTGCCTTGTTGTCGACTCAGCAGCACGATGATGATGATGATGATGAAGACAACAAAGTAAGTTATTTGTACACTGAGGTGCACTGATCAAATCAGGCTGTGCAAACTGATTGGTCATTTAAAGTTAGTCTTAATGTGTTCAGTGGTGGAATTACTTCATTATGTAAAGTTAGTATAGTACTTTTTATATGGTACTTATTTCACCATTTGATGTTTCAATTAGATATAAAGTCTCCATATAAAGACTCACAATGAATCGGTTTCTGTAAATTTTGACGAACAGTTTGTTGTAGATTGTTTTTGACACATTTCACTGTGCATTGCTGCCTCATACGGACTGCAGTCTGAACGAGCATTAGTGTTTATTTGAACTGTAAGGTTTAAGGACTCATTTCCTTTTCAACATCTGGTAAACACAACAGAATCCCACAGCTTGTGCAAAGCTGGGACCTGGACACATTGGCCCCCCACCAAAAAAAGATAAGGAAGGTAATGCTTTGTATTATTCCAACATTTCTCCTCAAAATAATTACTCCTAAGTCATTAAAGTGCCACAAAGATGAGGTACAAACTGAATGTGTGTGTTTGTGTATGTTGTGCTTTTTATTTAGTGTCAACTGCGTATGTGAAGAAGAACAGCAAAGATATCTGGAGTGAGGAGGAGGTGGTTGAGGGCTCCCAATATGATGATCTTGCTGACCCACGGCCACAGCCTGAGTAAGGCTACCAAGCAGAAAATGGTTGAATAGAATTTTTCCACTCGTTGCCTTGCTCAGATACTAATTTCTCTGGAGACCAAATTACCCTTTTTTTTTACTTATTGAGTGTATTTGAGCCTTAAAACTAAAAAAGTCAAACTGGAACATTTTAAGGTTGAACTTTTTAATTATACTTTCTAATTTGTAATACTTGCCACTAAATCAACCCAGGTATTTGCAATAGCTTACTTTGTGCTACAAATGAATTTTAAAGAAGCACATAGAAGATAACACTGCCTGCAGAAGAGTATTTGTCACAATTATTTAGGCTATGACATTTTCTACACTTCACTGGCTTCAGTTAACACTTGCCTCTGATTGCTTGTTTCTGTTTTTTTGGTCTTCCCTGCTGATTCTCTCTTGTGGAAAATTATTTTAATTAGATTTATACTGTGCTGTTTGTTTTTGTGTATTAATGCATAAACTTGTGTGCAGGTATGAAATCATCCTGAAACAGACTGTGGGGACAGAAGATTTGTTCTTGGGCTTGAGAGGAAAGGACCCATCCTCCATGTGCTGCGAAGCCATGCTGGTACTGTAACTAAACGACCCCACAATATGCAAAACTTTCTTAGTGAGACATGAAATGTACAAAGATGTGATCAGGTACCAACAACTAGGAAGGATTGTATGATTTGAAGTTTGGGCAGGACTTAGTGGATTCATTTTAAGAAGTTTCAAACTTAGCTATTGCTGATAAAAAAGTATGTTTTTATACAGTAAAAATGTTAAGGGACATAAAATCAAACTGTTACGCAGCATGAATGAGGATAAGTAGGAGAGTGTAACAGTTGATTGAGAGAAACAGATGGACCTAAATAAGGATTTAATATTACAAATCTTACATTATCACTACACTGTGACATTGTCATACTTTTTATCCTTAATTAGGTGAAAATCAAACTACCAAACACTAAAGCAACAGATGTGGTGCTGGATGTAAAAGAAAAGTTCCTTGATCTACGGACACCAAAATAGTAAGAGATACTTCAAAAAATGTTCTCTTTCATTTTTAATCCCCTCAAGACAAAGCAGCTCAGACCTAAACCTCCTGTTTCCAGACATTTCCTTTTAATCAGAGGTCAGAGGTTTAATTGCTGTTTTGTACGGCTCTTAACATCTTCCTCTCTCATATACAGTACTACACACATCCTCTTTAACACTGCCTTCTCTCCTCTCCTCAGCAAACTGGGTCTCCATCTCCCACATCCCATCCATAACCAGGAGGGCAAGGCGCAGTTCTTCAGTGAGAGAGAGGAACTGGAGGTGACTCTACTCCTGAACCGTCCCATGGATTTTATCAACATGCAATAAGGAGGACTGACAACAGTTCATAGGTATTCAGAAGACACAGGTGTGGTTTTAGTGAACATTATATACACTGCCTTGTTAAGTTCTGGTTCTGGTTAAGTATTGGTTAATATAAAACAGGACAGAGAAATGAACAGCCCACCTCTTGTCCATTGTCGGCTGGGATCAGCTCCAGCTCTGTGTCCCTGAATTGGACTAAGCGGTTCAGAGAATGGATGGAGAAATGAACAGTGTAAAACTGGTGTAGTTCCTGAATTTCACTTTTGTGAATATTGAGTTCATGTCATTGTTACATGCATCACCTCTGATTCTATGCATTTTACGATATGGTTTTCTAATAAATATTCATTTTAATATGTGACTGCTTTATTACCTTCTTTACATCTAATGGAACTGATGTATATTTATCTGCAAGGAGGACGTGGTGAAAAAATAATTACCATCATATTAAATCAAACTTTAGTTGTTTAGCACAATTAATATAGGTCATTGCAATATGTCAGCTGGTGGTATGGTTTAGTACAATGATCCTGAAGTATCTGGGGGTTTTTTGCCACATTGGTTTAGGCTTGCTGACAGAATTTAGTGGATTTACAGAGGAAAGGTGTTTATTAATGCTTTTCGTAAAGTCTGCAGGATTTTTAAGTCACTATTTATTCACCTTGTAGGACCAGCATATTTACAGAGGCAATATATATAAACATCCTAGATTCAAATGTACTTAGCACAACTTTAGATTAGTATAAAAGTGGAAGCAAATTAGTCTCAGTTCAAACACGCTTCATTACAAGTTAAGGTTCTGCATAAGGACCTTAATAATAAAAGGCACAGCTATTATCAAGAGAACTTCTCATTATGGAGAACAGCGAAGTTAAGATTATATTATTATTAGATTTTTATCACAGATGCATTAATATAAGCAGCATTTTAATGTTGGGGTTGAATTCTTTTACTTTTATCTGTAAAATAGTTTGTAGCTATAGAATAAAGGAAGTGGGAAGAAAAGCTTTGAGAGTGGACAGAAATGTAACCAGCATTAAGCTACTACATTAACACCTATTAAGGGGAATCTCTGGAGCACCCATGGGTGTGCAGTGCCACACCCCCCGGCACCGTTACCGCAGCAGCGGTGGTGTGGTCATGTGACGCCTGCATTTCCGACACAACAACACCGTATCGGTCTGCATTCACGCTCCCGCGCCCCCTCCACCCCTCGCTCTCGGTATGGCGGACGGCGAGAGGTCCCCGTTACTATCAGATCTGGGAGATGGTGCTCTTGGCAGCGGTAACGGCGGGGTGTCTCCCGGTGCAGCGCCCTACGGGGTGCCCAACAAACCACAGAGTGAGTCTCCACGGTGCTCTCTCCTCCAGCTAGCCCGGCTAGCATTAGCCTCCACTGACTGGGCATTCTGGTTAGCATGCTAGCTAAGCTGTGGTAGTGAATCGGTCTGTGCGGCTGGTGTTTGTGCGGGGTATGGTCTTAAATTCCCGGGTGTTTCTTTGTCAGCTCCTGCTGGGGCTTAGAAGATGCAGCTTTAGCATCACGACGAGAAGCAGAGGTTGAAGGTTATCAGCGCTAGCCACCTAGCTAACGTAGCAACCGTTATGTTTCTTTGATATCCAGCTCTAAAAACCGTCCGCAAAGCGTCGGGTTTTCAGCTCGGTGATATTATCACTAACCCGTGTTTGATTTACGCTCACTAATGAAAACTGCTGCATGTATTTGGACAGCTGAGTGGCGCACACTCTACTTAAAAGCTAACTAGATAAATGTATCAGGACGCTAGTTAACATCCGAGAAACACCTGATTTGATTGACATATGAGAAGGCCATTGTGAAAGCTGCTGCAAGAGAGCGCCGACCAATGAGCACTCAGATGGGGCGGGACTATGGCTCCATGCATATGAGGGAAAAGCAGGAGTTATGGCTCCTGATTGTTCTGCTGTCTTTAAACACTCTGACTCACTGTGGCTGCAGACAGGGTCCTGCCTTTGGCCTCAGACTGCAGGACAGAAGTCTGGCTCGTTCAGTTAAACAACACTGTCTTTGCTTTTCTTTCCAACAAACACTTTGGCTCTTATTTGCTGAAACTCAACTCGCTCAGCATTCCAGGAGGGTTTTCCTTCTAAAGCTCCTTTCAGTTGAACTCGAGACCAAATCCTATTATGTTATTAATCATAAGGTTACTCGTCATGGGTATTGAGGCCTTTTTGTTCCTGCCATTGCACAACTCTTGTGACTGTGTTTTATTAACAGTCCTTCATTTGTCACTGCTTTTACTACTTTTGTATTCATCCATCTTACACTTCTTTGTCTCCCTTCCTATTCAGGCTTCCCTCCGTTCCCCAGCCCAACTCAGCCCTCGGTACTCCTAGGAGAGGATCCTCCTCCGTACTCCCCGCTCACGTCCCCAGAGAGCGGTAGTGCCCCTGTTATCAGCTGCAGGGTGTGTCAGAGCCTGATCTCTGTGGAGGGAAAGATCCACCAGCACGTGGTGAAGTGTGGGGTCTGCAATGAAGCCACGGTAGGTTTCTAGAAAAAACTCTGTAATGCAGTGTAACACAAACATAAAGTCTATTTAGATTTCCTATACACAAATGCTCTTTAAGGGTTATTTCACTCAGTGATGTGTGTTCTAACATATTTTTGTTGTTGTTTATCCACGTAGGAGTGTTGGTTTTATCTAAATTAGGTTCTGAGGTATGTGTCACTAAAATATTTGCCCCCACTGTAGTACAATGAAGGTGCATGGATATTTTGCTTTTTGTGCTGAAAACAATGACAATTCAACAGCATCTCCATACAAACTTGAGATTCCTATTACCCTGGGTAAATCAGAGTTCACTGATATTACATATGAAAATATTCCTTGCTTTTTTTTATTTTTGATTTGTGTTTAAACGTTGTGAAAACGTTTTAAAACTTGAGATGTGCTGTCTGTGTCAGTTTCTACTCTGCACACTGCCCACCAAGTGGAACTGGCAGTAAATCAGCTGGTTAGTTTTGTAGCATAAAGTGGTGCACAATGTCATTTGAATTTATATGTGCACCAAAGAAAGAGGGACTTACTGTAATGGTGGTATAGGTCCTATGATATATAGTAGAGTTATTGGTTTCCGATAAGAATGAAGTGTAAACAAATCACCAGATACACAGTTTGATTTGAATATTTAGTATAAAGTCATTGTTAAACTATTAAAGCTTGTTTATCTTATGCTCTTTTAGGTCTTCTTGGTATTTAAATGTTTTGAAATCCAGTCATCACAGTCTTGTCCCTATAATGCTGCACACACACAAATCTTATATAAGCTATTTGCACATCCATCAGAAAGACAAGATAGAGACTGCAAGCACCGGTAAGTGCTTGATTTGTTGATGCCAGTGGTCAGAATAAATTGTTTTTTGACCTGCCAATGCTATAAACGTTAATAATGGATCAGTGTGACAGGTCAGATGAGTGAGTTTGTAATACTGAGTGAGATTTTTTTGCAGCATAATTGGGGTTAAAGCTTGAAGTTTGGAGCAGATATGGCATTGTGTTGTCAGAAGAATCCAGAAGTTTTGTAACAAATAAAAGATTCACAATAATAGAAACACTAGACAGAACCCAAGGGTCATTTGGGCAACTCTCATTATGTTTATATTGTAATTACACAAGTATCACAAGCAATGTGACAATCAAGTCTGTAACTCTGTCAGTTGCAGCAAGACAACCAACCAACAGAAGCACAGCTGTGTTTTTGCTTTAGTAATTTCTGAAAATATAAACACGTCACGATAAATTTAATTGCCAAGTTTAATTATCTCTGTGGCCACAGGAAAAAAAAAACAAAACACGATGACTGGGACAATTTGACAGTTGTACTGATGATAACACAGCATGTAATTTCCACAGTCATCACTGCCAGATTCACAGTTTGAGGGTGCTCAACAAGTGTGCATCACTAGCTATGCAGATCGGTGTGCAGATGGAAGAAGAAATATGAGATGTGCCCAGATGTATCAGTATGCAATAGGAGGAATTTACAGATGGCAACAGAATATGTAGATGTAAAGAAATATGTGGATTGTTGGCCACAACCATGTAAAACAAACTGTGCAGATTAGGCCCTGATATTAACCTTGTTTATGTCAGGACTGTGCACTCCAGGCACAGAATTCAGCTAATATCTGTGGAACAGGGATGACTATTTTATTGAGGTAAATAGGTTTGGTCTAGTAGGTCCTTGTGTTAATGGGGTTCTCCTCTTCACGTTAGCCCCCCTTTGTAATAAGTTAGACGTATTGTGACATAACAATTTTATGTAGTCCAGTTTCAATTGGACAGTAGTGGAAGGATGACAAGTGTTATAACTAATTGTCAGTAAACAATATTAACAGTTATTTCACTGCTACTGATTGTATTGCACAAACTGTCTGTGACAGTCAAGGGTTGTAATGAGCTGGAACATCTTTTTCTCTGCCAGTCACTTTGTAACAATATGCACCAATTAATTGAATGAGATAACAGTTGTACCTGTGGATTTTTTTCTGACAAGATAAAAGGAATATGTACAGCAGTCATATTAATAACTCACTGACACGAAGCAGTTTAAGAGACACTTGTTATGTTAGTGATCATTCCCATCATTACCCCTCTGCAGTACAAACAAACATTCCACTCCCACAGCAGTTTGAAATGAAATTGATAATGCAACAGGAAATACACAGGACTCAATCTGATCTGGCTAGTCAGAGTTTAATGATGCAGAAAAGAGACCCATCAGCAGGACAGACAGCAGTCTGACAGCTGGATGTTATCTTAAGCCCAGAGGACTGTGTGATTTGTATAGTAGTAAAACACAGATTAAACTTTCCATTCTTACTGCAAGCTCAAACAATGGCCTCAGTATCTGAGTTTGGCTTGTGCTTGGCTTATGTGACCTAGTGAGATGATACAAAGAAGGATGCCCTAATTGTAAAATGCATAGTCCTTCTATGCTAAGACTATAATAGCATAAATATAAATGAGCTATTATGTTGCTGATAATGTGAAGTTTGATACATACTTCCTGGAGTGTCTAGAAAGCCTTGACTGTCCTCTCCCTTTGTATTAAACACATTTTAATTGCACCTGATGCTTCTTGTGTCAGTTCAAACCGTAACTTGCCTATTAACCTCCCATTTCAATGGATGTATAATTTTGTCTATAATTTGCAGAACTCCTGAACTATTAGGGATAACGAAGCACCAACAGAGCCCTTAGCTGTAACTAGTGCACAGCCCTCTCCAGTCTCTCTCCCAGTACCTCACTTCCTCACGTAGTGCTGGTTAATTCTTGTCCGTCAAGAATAATTGGCTTGTTATCTACTCCTATTTTAAAACGTAGTTCTACTGTCTTCTTATCACCTCCTCTTGTGCGTCTCTGTCTCCCTCTGCAGCCCATTAAGAATGCCCCAGCAGGGAAGAAGTATGTTCGCTGCCCCTGCAACTGTCTGCTCATCTGCAAAGTCACTTCCCAGAGGATCGCCTGTCCCCGGCCCTATTGGTGAGAAGACCTTTCTCTACTGTGAAAACTGCAAGAAAACTGTGTGTCTGTGTGAGAGAGAAGCAAAGTAGAGGAAACAAGGTGCAGTGGGAGCAACAGTCTCTCAATTATAGCTGTGCTCCCAGCGCATTTTACATGCAGTGCTCAGCGAACCAGATGAGGAAGTAACAGCCTCATTAGAGCAGCCACATCATGGGTTTCATTTCAGCATGTTATCAGTTTTATGGGAGGTGTGTCTGTATGGGTAATGTACTGTGTGTGCTGTGTCTTACTTCGGGCTATTTTATTCAGGGATGTTGGTTATGGGAGTTGAGATTTAATTTTCATTCTGCACCTAGCAGCTACAAAAAAAATCATAAAATCCATACATGTAGCTATTTAATTATGCACTAAATTTTTGTAGAGTAGCTACCAACCAAATGCACAGTGAGCAGATTCATTCACTATAGAATTAATATCAAGGAGCAGAATCAGTACAGAAGCCTGTTTAATACTGAACAAGTTGGAAAAGTTAAGTTGAAGCATAGTAAGTGTTATGTGGCATTTTTTGATTTCTCCAGTAAAGTTGGTGAAGTTTCTGTTGTCTTCTGTCAGAAAATCGTCTTAACAAAAAGCAATAGAACAACTTTCACAGGTCAAATAGATGCCAGTGTGTTGGGATTATTATCGGCAAAACACAAAGCTGATGTCAGTCACGGCTTTGGCAGCTCATCCGAATGTGGTGCTGCTGCAGCCGAGTGTAATTGCTTAGAAAGATAAGATTCCTTGTTTATGCCCGAAGCATCAAACGTGTAAGAGCAACATTTATATCCTTCCTTTTCCATCCGTTTTCCATCCATTTTCTATCCTTTTTGTCAGCTTTCCTCTGCTATATATATATATATATGTATATTTTAAGCACTACCTTGCAAAATCTCTTATGTGTTTGAAATTCATAATTTATCTGTTAACTTCAGTGCAGATCATAAGCTCAAGGCTAATTAGGGTTTGCATGTTAACTGGAGGCAAAAAAATAATTTCATGAAATGTCCTCATGTCTAAAAAAAAAAAAAAATCCCATAATTTGCCCTTTAAGTGTTTTATGCTTTTTAACAATGTGGTGTCTGAAGTGTGAAATTTCTCCCAGAGATATTTTTACAACGGGTCTAAAATTTTCACATACAAAATAACAGACTTTATCTTTTGTAGTTGACTAGTTTGTTTTCAGCTGTTCCTGAGTCCACTCATGGTTTTGCTACAGTTGACCAAAAGTTAGCCATGCAGTTTAGGCGATGCCCAATATTACTAGGCATATATATACTCTGCATTAAATTGCTCCAGACAGTTTATATGCTCCAGTGTCACTGCTTTGCATTCACACCAGACATGCTGACTAAACCACACACATTTCTGTGGCCCTGTCAGATCGGTGATTGTGAGCTACTGTAGCTGTCTGAGGAGGGTGGATGTGGAAAAGCAGTGTTAGTGCTAATGAGAGCATTGACTGATGATGGATTCCAAAAACTAAAGCTATCATCGCCCTGTCCACACCAGCAGAATGAGACGACTGCTCGCAGCATCAGACACTGATTGCACTACACTGAATAATATCTCAAGTTATTTGTGGTGTGTGGCTGATATGTGCGTCTCTGTCTGCTCACAGTAAGAGGATAATTAATCTGGGTCCAGTTCATCCTGGCCCAGCCAGTCCTGACCCGCAGCCGGCCGGGGCCCGTGTCTCCTGTGGGCACTGCAGCAACACTTTCCTGGTAACACCTTTCACACTCTCTTTTGTTAAAACAACTAATTAATAATTGAAACAATCTGACATTGGTATTTTTGGGAAATATGCTTGTTCGCTTTCTTGCCAAGCATTGGATTAGTAGATTGATACTACTCTTGTGTCTGTACGTCAAATGCAAAGCTGCAGCCAGGAGAAAATTAGCTAAGTAAGCTAATGGGCTGTTAGCTCCACCTTCATTTTTATTGTACAGACAGTGTCAGAGTGTCTGTTCTTATTTCATTCTCAGCAACAAAGTAATGTAACAGCATTTTGCCCTAAAAATTAGCATATTATACTGTATTTTTGATCCTAATAAAATACCCATTGGATTTAGCCTTCTGACTGCATTTTAATTACATTTCATAATTCAATTTATTTAACACTTTGGAAAAGTTTTAGATTTGCGAAAGAGTCATTTACCCTTTGCTCTGTGTAATATGTGTCATCAAATCCTTGTCCCAGTATTTTGAGATACAGTGCTAAACTTCCATAAAGCTAATTCCTGAACAGAGCTGTGGTGAGCAGTCTGATATTCAGATTACTGAAAGTGGCATCAGAGGTATTGGTTCCATTGATCACCCTTATCTCTATGGCAATCAGTAGTAGCTGGAACATCAGTGCAGCAGCTGTTGATCATGTCTGTGGCACAGCTCCCCTCCTCTTCTGCCTCTTTGAATGAGAACCAAGATCCACTGCAAATGTTTTTGAAGAGATTTTCTGTTCCTGAGCAAATTAGCAGAATAACAAAAGAGCTTTGGCCTTTGCTGTTTTGACTTTCAAATGAGGCTTTTATCATCTGTAGGTGAAAAACCTTATGACAGTTTCAGGAGGCCCGCGAGGTGTTTGTTGTGAAACATACTGTAGTGCAGCCAGAAAAGTGAATTACCGAGCAGCCAAAGCATCCTAGCACCAGGCCAAGTAAATGTTGAGTTTCCTGCCTAGATCAATAACCTTCTCAACTTTTTCTGATATATTTTGGCCATTTTGTGCTAAAGGGGAAGTAACATTTTAACTTATTGCTCCTGAACAATGTGTGGGACAGGTAAAAAAGGTTTTGGATATATTGTGAAGGGAGGAGGGTGGCGGTGTCAGACAAAGAAGAATAGAGCTGTAACACAGAGGAGATGGATGGTGCAGGGTGTTTAGCATTCAGCCGGACCTTTCCTACCTGTTTAAAGACAGGGTGACTAAATGAAAATACAAATCTCTGCCCTGGGTGGCGTAGCAGTGATCTCTTTGTCACAGATCTGGCGATAATGTTCTCTGTGTTTCCCATACAGAGTGTTCTATCAGAACAAGAAAAATGTCCAACATGCACAGTATATTCTGCTCTGCAAGGTTTACAAATGTGTCACATCCCAACGTCAGGATAAATTTCAGCACCCTGCGAGAAGACTGTATTTCTTCCTCATTCTTTTGTGTGGCACGCAGCACCTGTTGGCAAGAACTAGGATGGTTGCTTAAAATATGCCATCAATCCTTGCTGCACTGGGCATATTTAAACTAGACCATCTGTAAGGAAATTTCTCCCGCAGTTGTATATTTCCTGCACATAATGTATTTGCAGCCGGAGTAATAGCCCCATCAGTGTCAATGTTTGATCGATTGCTTAAGTTATTTATCAAAAAAAAAATGCTTCATCAGTTACAGTTTTTCTAATGCAGGATTGTTGCTTTTCTCAATTTTATGTTATTACAAATCGAATATTAGCGAGGTTTGTATTGATTAGCAAGTAACAGTCACCTTGCACTGAGGGAAAGCCTCAGAAGTAAAGTTCACCTTTACTGCTTCTTTCTCATTTCAGTGGACAGAGTTCACAGACCGGACGCTGGCCAGGTGCCCACACTGCAGGAAAGTGTAAGTCGCTATGAGCAATTTAGTCACACCACCACCTCATTCTCATTGTACTTTAACATTTTAGATTTATATCCTCGGGCCTTTCACTGAAGCTTTTATTCAGAGAAACTGAACAAAGGATGAGCAGGTAGTGGCTTTAGGCTTATCCTCAAGGACAGGACACACGCTGTGCTTTTCTGGGAATCGAACCCATCACATCTTGTTTTATGTCACGTTGTCTCTGATCAAAAGTGCTGCCTCAGTGTGTTAACGTATCTCATCACACATCACAAAGGTGTTTCTTCGTGTATGTGTGTGTTCAGTATCTCTTGGTCTTCTTTGCTACAAACCACATTCCTATATCACTAAATCCATAAGCGTCTTAACAGGGTGAGCAAAGTTCATTGGACTTTAGGGGCAGGAATTAGCAGCTTAACCAGATGATGCAGGATCAGTTCATGAGTTGCAAATATACAATATATTTCAAATATATAAATATGGAAAATTTGTCTTATTACAGGAGATTAAAGCTTCAAAAAGAGAAGATCTGTTTTTTTCAAAATGTTAAGTTTTCTGCTAACACATCCGTTCAATCGCAACAAGTCCTAGAGAAATTCTTCTTTCCAGCATTGAGCTTCACAAGGTGCTGAAAGACGATGTACTAGTTTATCATTTGTATTCCTGCAGTACACAGGTGTGCCAGTCTTTATGAACAGCTTTAGTTATGAGACTTCAGTCAAATCCAAAATAGCCCCAGAGCCTGGATTGAACCTGGACAGGTGCTGCTTGAAGTTGAATTTCTGCAGGCGTGTTCTCATCCTTCAGGTGTTATTTTAGTCCTGCTCTTCCAAAGAGTGTTTACCGGCTTTGGCAGCTGGACACCAACACCTATACATTCCCAAAATGTATGAACTAAAAATGATTGATGCTGGAGTTTTTTCTGTGCTGGTAAAAGATGTCAGATTCATTTTTAACGCTCAGCCCTTTGTTTAACAGGACTGTTTCACAGAACACAGTTTGACGTATCACAGTTGGAAAAGCACAGGTGTAAATAATGAAATGAATGGTGACTGAATTCCATGTAGCTGTTTCAGGTGTGGGCTCTAGCTGTTGTTTGCTGATTAATCATCACCTGAGTGATCTTAAATGTTATTAGCAAGACTAGATTTTTCTGGCTCTGACAAGTCAAAATGCCTGCTGTGAAAAAGAAATAATTCAATTTAATTAATTTCTTGAGGGATTTAATTTTTGCACTCTTCTCTGTTGGACCTGAAGCTCCTCCATTGGTCAGAGGTATCCCAGGAGGCGGAGCTTGTGGTGTTTTCTACTCTGCTTGCTATTCAGCGTTTCCACCGCCGGACTGATGGTGAGTGCACCTCAAAAGACACTGTGCTGACTGAAGAATGAGACAGAGGGCTCTCGTTTAGTATTAGAGAAACATTATCTATAGCCGACAAGGCATGAAATCACAACAGGCACTGTACAATTATTGTCTCATCTTTTCCTCTCCTTTCTGCTTTTTAATGTTAAACCTTTCAGCTGCAGATAAAACAAAGTCCACAGGAAGAAGCAATATATTACAATCTTCCCCTTTGTTGTCACTTGTTTAACATGGAGGGCGTGCACTTCGCAGTAGCTTTCCAGACTCCATATGACAGGCCTCTATTTGTCAGTGAGATATAGCACAAACACAGCCCTTTAACTGTAAGCAGTGTTCAGGTTGGAACAGCAGCTTCAACATGCACAGAATAACAAAACAGAATATTTCTGCCTAGTTTTGACCTTGTGTTTTGCCTTGTTTTTTCCTTTCCTCCAAATACATCCAGCCTTTCAAGTCTCACATTGCATTTTATATTTTGTTTTTAGTGGTTACTATTATTTGAATAAGAGTGTAAGTATAGAATTTATCAGAATTATACAGTAGGTCACAATTTAATGGATGATTAGTATGAAATGATGAGTGCAAACCTCTAAAAATGAACATGGACAAATAGAACAGATGAAACAGTCGATGTTCTGTTGTACAAACAGCAGAGGGTGCAAGATGAACAGCAAACAGCTCCAGCAGTATCCACACACTGAACACCGAGGACATGCCTTCCAGCAAAGTGCAGACATTAAATATGCTGTATTGACAGCATTGGGTAATGCTGGTGTAGTGGCAATAAATGTCACAACATGGACTCAGGTTGTTTAATTAAAAGGTGGGTTTAATTATAAGACAGGTCCACCATCAGGTGTTTTGACAGTTTAATCTTTTGAGGTGTGCAGTGCATCAATAAACTTAAATGGCAAGACAAGGAGCAGATCAAACTTCATTTCCAGGTTGAATTGAATTATAAATAGACAGCAGTGATTTTTAAATGAAACTTGCTCAGAAATGAGAGTAGTTAAGAAAGCAAATCACTCCAGCAGGACATCTCTGGATGTGTGGTGTGTCCCATCTCAGCGACATGAGCTGAGAGTTAAAACTGCCTGAGAGCTGCCTGTAAAACTTTACAGATCATTTACAGGAGCCAAGGGAAGTATACATTAAGGTTACAAATACTAGATTTTTAGTCACCAGGAGCTTTTTTTTGATAGTGTTGTGATTGTCCTCTTGCTTTCTCTTTAAATTGTAAGTAACGCTGACGAAGGGCATCGACTGTTTTTGTGTTGCCAACTACACAGACTGCACTGCCTGTTACATAAACCAAACCTGATCTGGAGTCTAGTTGTGGACAAAAACCTGCTCAGTGGTTCATTTTAAATAGCATTAACCTGCTGAAGCAGCAGTTTGAAGAAGAAGAAGGAACATTACTTATTGCAGGGATTGATGGTATTCCTCTGCAACAACATGTTGGATCAAATGCCTCTGAAGTCAGTTGCTTTTTTTTTAAAAAAAAGTTTTTATCTCCATTTTAGCTGTCCTCTTTGAGTTCATATTTTCATATTCTCAGAAAATCCCTGTGGGTTTTCTCAAAGTCACTTTTGCCATCTTCGTTAAACAATTTTCTTCTGAGCAGCTGCACACTTAATAGTTGATGGAGAAGCTATTTCCTCTTACTCCTCAGTCACTGTTAAATATTACATACGAGCTCTTCCATCAAAGATTGTGCCTTTGAATCTCTGTCAGTGCAACAGTCTGGTGCAGGTGGATTATTTGTTCACCATAGATGCGTCAACTAGACTAAACTAAATGTTTAGTTTTTGAAGCAGCTATTCTAATAATCCGACATCAAGTTCATTTTAAGTCAAAAGTGCTAAAAATAGATGTTTTTGATTCTCGAATTTTAGAACTTGAAACATTTTCTGACACTGCAACATGTTTAATATCTTTGGGTTTCAGATCAATTAGTTGGACATAAGACAATTTAAGTTCTGATTCTGGAAGTTTAATAGAAAAACAAAGGTAATGGTTAGTTGCAGCCCTGGTTGGATTAAATGAAACTGATGAGTAACCATATTTTAATCTGTGGAGATCCCAGGGTACAAGGCTGGAATAACGTGTGATTTTAAGATATAATTAGAATTTTGGCCTTATCTGTCTGGTTCCTTGCTTTTTGGACTGAGCTGTTTCATTATAATCACAGTAACAAACTCAGAATGTAACTAAAGTTTCCTTAAAAGGTTTTATAAGTGACATTTTAACTTCTGTACGTCCTCTCTGTGTCGCCGTGTCTGTTCAGGCTGGAACATGGGTGAAGGCTCAGACCTACCAGGGGATCTACGCCTCGTGGGCCGTGTTGCTGCTCCTGGTTCTCGTCACCCTGGCTCGGGCCTTCTACTGGGCCTGCATGAGGGTCAGCCAGCCGCTCCAGAACTTCACATAGAGCCCCCTCCAACTCCGCCGCACACTCTTCCGAAGCCGCCAGTGGCAGGAGGAAAGATGGCTTTAAAAAAGAAAAACACAAAAAACAGAATATTTATTTAAATCCAGCTCCAGAAAGAAAACGTTCTTCTCTTCCTCCTCCTGTTTCCCTCCCTTTTAGCCAGATGTGTTTCTAAAACTGGATGGCGGTGGCAGCAACAGCTATATATCTATCGGTAATTATGATGATGCGTATAGCCTAATGTACTGTTTAACTATTCTAATCTCGTGGCCAGTGTGGGATTCATTTAACATTTTAACACTTTTTCTCCTTCTTGTTCCCCCTCGCTGTTTATACGTTTTGGCATGAGTCTGTGGCACATCTGTTGCACTCTCGCAGTTTCTAAAAGGAGGGCTTAAAGCTAAGTCTTAGATGTGGTTATTGCCCTGGTTTCTGTGCAGGGACTCTCCCCTTGCCAATCCTAAATTGATGTTAGGTTTTGTTTTCTAGCATTTAACATTTTTTCAACAGCGAAATTATTTTGTGAAAGCAGTGATGAAGTGAGATGATGCTAACAAATCGATGCCAGTAAAAGATGAGTGGCTGGAGGGACATCAGCCTCTATTTGTGAATCAAGAGATCAAGTAGGTTTTGACGTGTCTGAAAAATTGAATTCAGCACTATGTGAAGGTAGGCTATGATGTGTCTGAACCCGGAGTTTATGCTGAGTGATCCCGTGGGACTGACTTTGATCCAAAGCAGCTTGAAAGCCTTAAAAGGAAGTCTGATAGGAGGATTCAACACAGGCACACACATACATACACAGCCACATGAATGCATACTGACACACAACAAAAGGAGGATGCATTTTCAGAGTTGCAACAGCTCAGAGACCAGTTTGTCCCAGCCTTTCTCTTCAAAGACAGACAGATTTTCTCCAGACTCTGCAGGACAAATTGACATGCAAGTCACTTTGCATGAGTGTTGGATTGTATGTTCTGGTCCTATAAGAGTATAATCACATCTACATTCCCTTTTCTTCAAACTATAGCGAACAGGTTTTTATCTATTATTGCTAATATTCTCCAAATTCAATCTGCATATCGTAAAGAACAAAACAGTGGCATACAGTGGTAGCGCCTGTGTTATGGTTTGACCTCACTTCTTCTTATTCTGCTTGGCTTTCCGAAACGACGTGAAGCATCTAACTGAATGTGACGAGCTATTGGCTCTTAGACATTGACATCTGCATTCTCATATCCACAAAGCCCTCAAAGGAGAGTTTTAGGTTTGTTTTCTGTTTTTCAAACTCCACTACATTTGTCTTGGGGAAGGATAAGAGCAGAATTTTAAGGTGTATGTTTTGTAAGCTGAGTTTGAATACAAAACAAGGTAACCTCAGAAATGCAGTACTTTAGGCTTTTATAGCTTCTGATGGCATCGCTAAATTTCTGGGATGTGCCACTAAATGCGTCAGAGCTCAGATAAGATACTGTGATTGGCGTGGATGCAGCGTATTAAAGCGTTTAAATTCCACTTGGGACCATTTATGGTGGAAAATGTGTCTAGTCTTTGTCGATGAAGACAGAGGCTGGTCTTTAGATTTCTTATTAGTTGTGTCCAGATGGAGCTTTCACCTTAAGGCCTTTTGAAATAAAGAGGAAAGTTCTCACACACAGTCAGAATAGGTCAGTAAGAAACACACACACACACACACACACACACTACATGTCACGTTCACTCTACTTAACTCGGTAGTGAGTTGTCCGTCAGTGGTTCTGAATGTAGTAGCATTTCTTTGGTTATGCGTATTATTTTTGTTTGGTTGTAAATATATTTGTTGTTTATGTACAGTGGAAGTGATTAAGTGAATTATGTTGCACTCCAAGCTCAACACTACTGCTGTGATCTGCGGACGTTTTCTTGTTTTTAAGAAGGTTATTTTTTCAGCTCTTTGCCTGATGCATATTTAATGATTTGATGAGCTACTAACCCATTAAGCCTCAGGACACCCGGTCGTGTCCAAATCTTCACATCAACAGACTCACACCAACAAACATAATGACCAAATTACATTCCCCATTTCTCAAACACACACACACACACACGTGCGCGTCCAGCACCTTATACAGTAGAAAAACACTGCATACACCAAGTAAGAATGAGATGAAGTTACTGTTAGACTCCTAGACCGAAGTGAAGTGGCACACAGGTCATATGGAAGTGTCATGTTATTTATTATACTGTACGTGCTGCAAAATGGGCTGATTTATCATTTATTAAATCCTGGAAATCTGATCTACAGCCTAAGTCTAAAGGTAGGTTTCTACTTTCTTCAAAAAGTCATTTGTTTTGTTTTTTTTCTTTTCTTTTTTTTTTTTAAACAGTGTAACGATTTCCCAGTTTCAGGTTATCGTCAGTACATTCATTTATTAAGAAAAAGATTTTAGGACATTTAGGATGAAAAGACGGCCTTTTTTCCCAGTGAAGTGATCATGTTTTATCTTGGACTGCAAAAGAAATCAATCATGTTAATGCCAATAATCAAGAATCTGGCTGATGCTCTTTTCAGAGTTTGTTTACACACAAATAAAGACATGATGATGTACAAAACGCATGAATCTCAGTTCACTTGACTTTTATCTGTTTTTTTATTTGACAGAGCAATCTGTCCCAATTTAAGGCTGATAGTAGAGGGAATCCTAAATATTAATGTAACAGAACACTCATTTTATGATGCAACATTACTTGAAGGTCAGAGTGTTGCACCATAAATATTTAGAGAAGCTGGGGAGCTGTATGCTGCTTTTGTTCAGCACCTGCTTCAAACTGGGGTTGGCTTTTAACACTAGCTACTCTTTGCTAAATGGATCAGTGTGAAATGACTTGAACTACCCCACAATCACAATCTTTGCATGTACCAGCCAACTTCCCCTGGTGTATGATCTACCCCTGCGTCTAGATTTTTAAGTGTAGTTGCCGGTTTTAAAATGGAAACTCCAATTGTCTAAAGAGTGGATTTAGTGATAAATTTGGCAGCTGAAACCGATGATTAAAGCTGTCATCCGTTCTCTTAACTGGGATAATTCATGCTTATTAAAATGAGTGAAACCAAACCATTCCTCTTTGAACTTGCATGACTCCAGTTTTGAAAGCACTAATTTAAAGCTTTGTGCTGTTCTTTAAAAAAAAAAAAAAAAAGCCTAATTAGTTTTATCTTTTTTTCAGAACAGCACCCTTTGTTATTCCCCTAAAATACTGGAAAGTGGCTCATCTTTTTCTCACACAGCTTGGCCCCTGTTGGCCTCTTGAGTTTCATGCGGATATATTTTTGCCTGGACACAAAGAGATGGAGGGATTAAGGACACTGAGAAACCTTTCAGAAACCACAGCTCCCTGAAGGGCAGCGTGAACCAGGGGAGGCTGAGAGATCGGAGACAGGAGGGGGGAAATGGGGGAAAAGGTAGTAAGGATGACAACTGGCCCCATAACCTTCTGTTCCTAAGTAAGAGGACTTTAGCCTGCTGTAACAACAACACACACACATATACACACACAGGCTCTTTTTCGCATGGACACCCACTCCCACTCAAACTGCTTCATTGTCATTTTATTGACTTCATTTTTCATTCATGATATTATACTGCTTTACGTCCTGAGGGAGCATTGCTGTCTCTACTCTCCACTTCTGTTCTCTCTTTGCCATCTTGATAGTTTTCCCTTGTGAAATACTTCAGTGACAATTCATCTGATGTGGGTCTCATAAAATGGAATAAGGCAGTAAGGAGAACGGAAATCTCATATCATCTAAATCTTTCTCTTCTTATCCGTGTCTTTTTTGGATCATGATGATCACAACGGCATTAATTTTGCCTCGTACAACCACTGAAGTATTACTATATTGTTGTATAGGATTTTGCAGACAATGCTGAGAAACCATTTGCTGATTTTCATTTGGCTAATCCATCACTCTGTTTAATGAAAATTATTTTTCTAACAACATGACTTAAGCCATTGAAAATGAAGCAGTACTATAAATCCAGTACAGAAATGCTAATTACACTTGAATCATCCACATTTCACAAAGCTGCTTTCACTTTGGATGATTTCACTGTGAATCTGATGCCAGAATTGAGCATTAAGAGAAGCTGCAGCCTAATAAACAAAATATGTGACCAAGTATGAGTTTGATCAAAGCTTATCAGTATGGTTGGACTTATAACATTAAGAATGTTTCTTATATGTTTTATCTCTTTATTACTGTACCTCTTTGCTCTGATTAACTACTAATGTGAAGCTTGTATTTATTTTTTCTATATATTTCATAAAACAGTCATTATCCATGCAGTCTGTTTCCTTCCTTTATCATGTTCATTTGTCTGCAGTGTCATCTCTTTATTCCATATTTTTCTGTCACTTCTTTACTTTGAATATCTTTTCATTTGCACAATCCAAAAAAAAAAAAAAAAAAGTTTTTCCACTTTCAGCAGTATGACAAATGTAATTGATGCTGTATGCAATGAACCGCTGACTTGTCTAACAAATCATTTTCTTAGATTTGAGCTGGTATAACACAACTTTCTGGAATTATGATATAATACGAGCAGATCATCACTCCAGAGAGTAGCTGTAGCTCACATGGTCAAGTGGGTTGTCCTTTAATTGTTGCCATATGTCGAAGTGTCCTTCAGTGTCACTGAACCCCAAATTCCTCCCAACTGGGTGATTTGAGCAAATGCATTTTCCAAATGATTGAATTGTAGTGAAATATAATCATGATACAATTAACTACTGAATTATCTCGAATCTCTAGGTTAATATCAGTGTACTTACTTTCCTAAGTGCTCTGTTATGATTTTGTTTTTAATGCAAAGCTACAAATATAAACCAGAGTGCAATATGTGATGCAGCCCAGAGGATGTCCATATAGTCTGCACAGCAAAACAATGTTGACGTCTTTATTGGAAACCATATAAGACCATTTAGATCCAAAACAGATCCTCCTGCGGAGCCTGTCGCACCTGCTGTTAGTAGCCTACACTAGTTTCAATGTAGGAGTTTATGCATGGCAATATTAATATAGATTGCCCACACAAAGTAAAGAGATTAGTAAATATAAGGATTTACACCCACTAACTGCTAATACTGTGTGTGTGTATGTATATATATATATATGTGTAGAATATGTCACTCAGTCATCATCTAAGAGTTGGAACAAGCTTATTCAGCAAATATATAAACACTACAATACTGTGTGACAGAGGGGAATGAAATGATTTGAACCCTGAGGGGAAACAGAGGCAGGTCGAGCTCTGGGCTGTGTTTTTCTGCTGGTTGTTTTAATATCTCACCTGCACAACCTGTCATTCTCTCATTTTTTCAACTTTGATATCGTTAAGGACGTGTAAACTGAGCTCAACCAAATCAAACTAAGCAGTTTTAAGCTGTTCCACAGTCACACACTGTTTCCGAGTGTCGGGTCTCACACACACACACACACACACACACACACACACTGAGCTCCTCTTGCACAGTGTCAGTGAATATTGCAGCAGTGAAAAAGGCAGTGCTGTGCTAAAGCCTTGATCCCTCTTACTTCTAACAGGATTTGACCCTTAAGACCTGGAGCATGACCCTCATCTGCTGCAATACCATCATCCTGTTTAACATACACTCTCACCATTGTCCTCCCCTCTCACACACACACGTACATGGACACATTTCCGGACCTGAAACCACCATCTTCCCACACACACACGCACCCGATGTACTGTATGATGTAACACCGCTTAATTTTACGCATAACACAAAACCTGATGGATCCAGCTGAATGTGAATCGCACACAACTGCTCCTGGCACTACAAAGAAATAAGAGAGAAATAAGGAGATGACAAGGGAAGCAGGATGAGGGAGAGGTGGTGGCGGCGGGGTGGGTTAACTCGCTGCGAGAGGATGATACGATTGAGTGAGTGAGAAAGAGAGAGATGAAGGGAAAAGAGAGGATGAGAAGATGCAGGCAGACGAAGGAGAGGGGAGACTGAGCGAGCAGCTAAGCACCAGATTAAACTCTGGGGTCGTCAGCTGTAAAACAAACAGTCCTTTTAGTGGGGATCAAATCCAGACTTAGCCCCACCACCAACACCCTCCTCATCCTCCTCATCCACCTCATCCTCACACACAAACACACATACCGTTCATCACAGAGGAGATAATGCTGCTCACTGAAGCTGAGAAGTAAAAAAATATAGGATGACAATCGTGGTTGAAAGCAAATTCTCGTCTCAGGGCCCGTTTATGTGTGCCTCTACCTAAATTGCCCCTCAGGGAATGTGAAGTCTTATTATATTTGTTTTTTTATTCCTGCACATCCTCAGTTGGTGATAGACTGGGCTAATATATGTGGCTCTCAAACACTGGAGAGTAAATAAGGCAGAAGAGAGGGTTTTCTTCTTACATTTCTGTGTTTATATTACATCTTTACAGTAATATTCCCCTGACAATCCTGCTCGCCTCAATATTCAGCCCATTTGTTTAAATCTGGCTCTCTGTCATCTGCCTCTGCGTGCCGGCCTGGGCGGCTCCATCAGTCCAACAGCTCAATTTTCAGACTGTCAGCTTTTATACTCACTGTGAAGCCTCTTCCTTTGCTCTGGATGTGTGTTTTGTGTGTATAAGGATATGTTTGTGTCCACGAGCAGCAGCAGCACCATCTTTCATTGTTTGCCGCTGCTTGTTCTTCTATCTTTGCGAGGACCAATCAGTAATGCAAAGTATTTTTAACGTGAAGTAATTGAGCTAAAAAAATTGCAGGGAAATCACAAGTGCAAAGATATATGTGTGTATGTGTGTGTAAGTGTTTGGCTTCAGACTTTCTGCGTGTGACCCAGGGTCCCTGAGCTGCTAAAAGCACAACATTCAACTCAATTAGAGCCATGCATAATTGATATCTGTCTGGGAGAGTATTTGTATTTACACTGGAATTAAAAGCCTCCGGTGTCAGCTATCACATCTGAGGGACGGTAAGTGTGTGTGTGTGTGTGTGTGTGTGTGTGTGTGTGTGTGAGCGAGCAAGGCGGGCATGTATAGGGATGCACATATGTAAAGCGTGGATGGATTGCTTCTCTTTCTGTGGCAGAGAAAAGTAAATCTCTGCTAATCTACATGCAAACACACAACTTTGTTCTAGTTAATGGTGGGAGTAACTTATCATAACCCTCATCTCTCTGAAATCACTTTGTCAAACAGCAGCGTTTTTAACAATAGCACATCTCAAATGTTAAAGGAATCACTCCACACTTGCTGAGAGCCACATGAGCAGATTAATGTTACTCGCCTGTATATAAAAATCATAGAGCACCTGATTAGCTTAAAGCCAGGAATGAAATATACGTGAGGTTTGTTGTGTTGAATAGTGAGTTTTAGAGGCTGTGACACTGTAGGTGGAGTTTATCTTTTCACAGGCTTATTCCAGTCTTTGTGCTATGACAGCTTAACCTGCTGCTGCTGGTTTTATTTTTACAGATGTGATACTAGAATCAATCTTCCCATATTGACTCTGCCCATTTACTTAAATGTTATCTAATCACAACTTAACCTAAATGAAACTGTTTCATGATAAATGCAGTGAACTTCTTTTATTTAAGTTATAGAGGAAATTAAGAAGCACTATTATTAATACCAGCCTACTTTTTATAAACAAAATTTAATTTGATTGGTTGTGTGTTTACTTCAATGATCTGACATAGTTTTTCTTTCACGATCTTGCACCTCTGGATTATTAGCTTATAGAGCAAAGCAACATCTAATATTACAGTGTTCCAAGTTGAGCAGTAATTAAATCTGAGCCTTTTCTTGATATGTTTTAGTTTGCTAATGTTGATTCTAGTATTGTAGCCTGCAGAAATTCACCCTCAGTTTCACTGGAGTGACACAAGTACTTGAGACTAGAGCACTTGAGGGGCTGCCAGCAGGACGTCAGCTTGAGCAAAATGTGTCTCCGCTGCCTCCACCTCTAACAGCCTCCTGAGCCTGTGCGGTAGAGTATTGAAGAGCCTGTTAACCTTGGCCAAAGTCACCACTGTCAAGAGAAAAGCAGCTGTAGTGGAGCAAAGTGTGGTATTGAGTTCATCACCTATTTGATTTAGCGAGAAGAAAACCTGCAGTCACCTTCAGTCTGCTCAATCATATCTTCCCCCTCAGCTCATTCTAATGCGCTTCAGTCCTGATGCAGAAAAAAATATCTTCACCTATTCTCTCACAGTTTGTCTTTCTTCTTTTTCCTTGTTCGTCTTTTCAGGTGGAACCTTTCACCCTCTCACTTGTAATGATGGTCGTCTGAGTGTGTTTTACTGTTGCCCTTTTTCCCTCGGGGTAATAGCAGCAGTCAGCCTGGACTTATAGCTTATAGACAGTGAGTATCACTGCCTCTCAGGTTTCTAAACAGTTCTCTCAACTGTTTTCCAATGGATTAATGTTCTGTGTTCAAGTGAAAAACGTTAGAAATTCTTCCCAAAAAACGGATGTCATTAAATTTCTTGTTTACACTGAAGAAAAGCAGAAAACATTTCAGGAGTTAGTCAAATGTCGATTACTTTTTTTTACGATTACGTTTTCATTTCGTTAATCATGAATCGAGCTGAAACAAAAGGAAAATGAATTAATATATTGATGATCAATTCATCATTTGAGTAATTCTTTAAGGAAAAATGTCAAATATTAGATTTGAATGCCTCACATGTAAGGAGTTTGAGGACTCACTGCCTTTTTAGTCATTTATGATTGTAAACTGAATATTTCTGATAAAAAGGGGAAATTATCAGTCAATTGAGAAAATAATTGTGAGATTATTTGATAATAAAAGTAAAAATGAGATGCAGTCTTTAATTAATTGATTATATTTTTGATCAACTAGTTAATCCTTTAACACAAGAAAACAATCTGGGGATTTTTTTTTATGTTGATAAACTGAGGTTCTTTTAATATCCTTAATCGAGAATCTTCTCAAACTGGATCAGTGTAATCAGCATGAGACCTTTTCTTTACTCTCTAATTCTGGGACGGGGGAGAGAGGGAGGGATGTTTCAGGACAGAGATGGAAGAGGTGGGAGTGTGTGTGTGTGTGTGTGTGTGTGTGTGTGTGTGTAGTTGGAGGTGAGACGAGATAGAGGGTTTAAGATTCGGTCCATCCATCCCTTCAGTCCTCTCAGACTTGAAGAAGGCCGACAGACAAACTGATCCTTGTTGTTCACCTAACGAAGCCGATTCTGCTCCAGTCAAGGTAAAAAGACCAGATGAAATATTATTACACTCAACAGGAGTCTTTAATTATGATTAATTGAGATGATTGAAGGGAAAGTATTGTAACTGATTAATGATTCGTTAAATCAGAGCTGAAAGTTGTTTCTTTGTTGACCATTTGTGCCTGACGGGCTGGTTGTAACATTCAGTGTAATTCAAGTCTCTCAATGGCCTGATGGACACACTTAGATTTGCATGTTCAGGCAATTAGCTGATGCTCTTATCCAGCAGAAAAGCTTTCACTTGCATTTAACCAACAAAACTACCAATAAAAAGGAAAGAGAGGAACATGACTATCAGATCTAAATATATTAATATAGAGATATATATATATATATAGCGTTTTGCTACCGAAGCATGATTGTATTTTTATTCTTTTCCTGTGTTTTAATATGTTTTCTGTTTATGTCTTCTGAAACTTGTCTTTGGCCCGGCTCTTCTAGTTTCCCAATAATGTCCCTTTGACCCTAGAGTGATCATGTGTGGGTGCAGTGCTGCATGGGAGAAGACAATAAAATAAAAGCTAAAGGGGAGACGTCGTTTTTTCAAGATAAGAGGATATTACAATTCGTAGAGGAGGAGAAGAGACATCGCTGAATGGGGGAAAGGGTTATGTGAAATAGTTCTCAAAGAAATGAGTTTTCAGCCTTCCAGGGAAGATGGTGGGTGTCTCTGCTGCTCCGAATTGCCTGGGAAGGTCATTGCATGTGTGGGTGGAAGATGTGTGTGTTCATAGGACCAAATTACAGAAAAATGTAGAAACTACTAAACAGTTTCTGCAGGAAAAATGATATTTTCACTGCACTAAACTCTGATTTGTTCTGATCACAAATCAGCAGTTGCATAAGCAAATGTAATTTCAAGCACATTATGAACTGACAGAGATCTATAAACCCTACATTTCTTTTCAATTACGTTGATATTGATGGAATATGAAGTGTGGGGATTGTCTTTGTTCTGGGTTTAGAGTTGTCGTTAATTTGAGATGTGTGAGGATGATTTAATTTTCTAAGTGATATTGAGGACAGAAGCTACTGGAATCTCCAACATCTGGGCTTTGTTGTGATGGCTAATTTAACCCATGACAGCTAATTAATATTTGGTTTAAGTGTATTTTTTTCTTTGTACTGAAGACGATCATGACGATGATGAAGATACTGACTGACTTTATCTGTTTGTGCTGTGTGTTTTCAGATGGAGTGCAGCTGCAGCTCTTCACTCGGCCACCTCTCGTCACCTTATTGGAGCAGAAGTAAGACTTTGGTTATTTACATGTGTGGGTTGTCATGGATCTGGGAGATTTTTGTAATTTTCTGTAAGAGTTGGATCGGTGCAAAGCAAAGCACTTAACATACAAAGTTTCTGAAGATTTTACACAGTAAGAGACAAAATATATCAATGATAGGTTAGTTTGCTGAGATAAATTAAGAAGGAGGCTGGAGGTGTAACACCACAAACTGTTCTGAAATATGTGTCAAGATGAAAAATCTATAAATATTTGTTTCACTGTGACAAACTTTGTTGGAAATTAACGTGAAGTGAACATAATGATGTTGAAATTGTTTTCTTGCAATGCAGTGATTTGTTTGTGCTCAGGATTGCAAAGCTTAATGGAAGAAATAATTACACATACCATATATTCTCTCTGAATACCCTGGATAATGTTGAAATAACTTCCCAGCAACTTCCTCTGCCAAAAAAAAGTTCAATTTTCCTAAGTTTACTCAAAATCCTAAAAAAGAGCGAAAATGTGACACATTTTTGCTCTAACTATTTAAACAAATGGGCAAATATCCATCATTTAGTAACGGTATAGTGATGATAATGCATCATTCATATATTAGTCATGTATCAGTGGCTTATAGTTTGCATGTGAAACTAAAAGTATCACAGCATAGGTGTGAGAATCTAGCAGCTGTATTCCAGGTCTTGCATAATGTCATGTGCTCACTTGCACCAGACAGCCAGTGTTACATATGTCCGTGTAAAATTTTAAGGTGCCATAACCCTTGGGTGCTCTGCTGAGAGGTTTAAAGGTCTAATCGTGAACTGTAATGTCTCCACTTTGAGTGAATGTGTAATAAACACATGAAATACTCAAACAAATAGTCCAGTATTTTAGGAAATGTGATTCTTCACGTTCTTGCTCTACCAGCAGGTGGTTATCTTAGCTTAGCATAACCAAATGTAACAGGGATCAGCTGCTCTTGGATGTGTCCAAAGCTAATTCCTCTTGCTTCTCTAGCAGTGCTGTTCCCTGACTGGGCCTACAAGCCGGCCTGGTCTCCTGGTTCCAGGCAGGTCCAGCTGTGGCACTTCCTACTGGAGTTGCTGGGGCGGGGTGAGGGCGGGGCCATCGGCTGGGGAGGGGAGTGGGGCGAGTTCGTCATCCGGGACCCCGAGAGGCTGGCCAGGCTGTGGGGGGAGAGGAAGGGCAAACCACACATGAACTACGACAAGCTCAGCCGAGCGCTCAGGTGATGCAGATGGTGCCAGTACTGTACACACACACACACACACACACACACACACACACACACACAAATATGGGTTACAGCTCTTTAACTGTGAATGAGTGTAATCCTTCTTCTGTGTGCGGCTTCTCCCTGAGGCTGCTGCTGTGAATAACATGCAGTCCTCACCAACAGATGTTGTCACATGAGATTTTTCAGTCTGTAGTGCCCACAGATGCAACACATGTCATTTGGGGAAGCACTTTTATCTCAACTGCCCTACAGGAACCTGAGTGTAAAGCATAGACACACATCAAGCAGACACAGTCAGAGTGTAGTCTCACACAGAAAACATTTCACTTCCAGATACTACTACAACAAACGCATCCTGCACAAGACCAAAGGGAAAAGATTCACCTACAAGTTCAACTTCAGCAAACTCATCCTGGTCAACTATCCTGGATACCCACCACCACCCGGCCATCAGGTCATCACCATGTCTGCACAGCTCATGTTAAAGGACATTGCTCTTTTGGAAACTGGCTCCTCAGTTGTATTATTTTTAATGTAAAATCATATTGTTTATTAAATCAACGTGTAAACTGGAATTTGGCCAGTTTTCCAAAACATGGGTATGGTCCTTTAAGAAGAGTTTTATTCCAAAAAAGCTCTGAGAAAAAAAATAATTATCTTAACTGTATTAATATTTAAACTTGAGCCAAAAACAATGAGCTCAGCTTTATCATTTAATATGAAGTTGGCTGACTGGAATAAAAATCATTTAAAGCTAAACTGACCAACTGGCTGATCCTCTAATGCAGAGAGGATTGTCTGTTTAAAGTTATATCACATTCACAGGCACACAAAGGACTTAGGTTACCTACTATCCTTTAGAAAGCACCACACTTTAATTATATGGTTAATCCCGTATAATAGGGATTAGCATGCTTTGTCTGTTAAGGTGGAATAGTGCTCTGTGAGTACAGTTAAAATATTCCATTATCTTTTGCAAATGGAAATCCCGCTTTGGAATAAAACTCGCAATATTTATTGTAATTAAGTTTTCATAAGTATTTCAATTGTAAATGAGATCAGCGGTGTACAAAATATCAGGAACACCTTCCTGTTATTGATTCACTAATGTTTTAATCATCTGTAGTGTTAATTTAACTTTTCATTTAACTGCCTGCTCTTAATTGATCCAAATAATTTAAAGTTAAAGCAGTGCTAGATAAAAACTTCACTTGGTGTTCTTAATATTTTGTGCACACAGTGTCAGGCTCTACAGTTTTGAAAGACCCATGTTTCCATTTCAACCACCCTCCCATCTCATCCTCCATGCATTCATCCATCCATCCATCCTCCAGCTGGTTCAAAGAGGCGCCCTCCCCGTGCCCCTCCTCCCTGCTGAGCGTGGTCTTCCTCTGTGTGGAGGTGCAGGGTCAGTGACGGACAGAGGTAAGAAAACATCCATCAGTGGTTTGTCTGTGCACAAGCTACATGTGCGGGGTCCGAACAGGTCTCACAGTGTGGCTGTCACAGTAGACTACAGTTCTCTGCTTTATTCTCTGTTTTCTCTGACAGTGAAGATGATGATGGCCACTGCCAGGAAAACACAGATACTGAATATTCAGTTCAAGCATAAAATATTTTTCTATATATTTTAGCAACACTTTAAGTCTCTTCATTTCTAAGAGGCAGATAGACTTTTAATAATTGGTTAAACATAAATTAATAAACACTGTTGTATCATTAATGTTTATTGTGCACTGTTTTGTCAACAATATGAAGAACATTTTATATCATAACTATTTTTTATCATATTGTCATTGAATAGCTCTTTATAGACTAAATGTGCACAAGAGCAAGCTGTTAACAAATACATCAATTAGTATTTACAGCATTATTACTATTATTGACTATACTGTTGAACAAATTTTGGATTTGTTAGGGACTATTTCAAGCAGCGGATTAATACACATTTGCTACTCGTGCGTATTTACAGCTGCAGGATTTATTCAGACTAAATATATCACCAGCATTAGTTTTTCAACCAATTTAATTTTAGTATGTTTAGTGAATTTAGCTTTTTATCTGCATTTGATATTAAAATAGTCGGGAAAGCCGAAGAGCAGTCATTGACAAGTCCCCTTTTCATTTTCCATTCTCATATTCATTCAGTTTCACATTACGTAAGTCACTGCTTGGATGCTACACATTCTGACATTTTCGTTTTTAGTTCCTGTTACAAGGAAACTGCATTTTTGTGGTGTCCTTCTGCTGCTGAATGTGTTTCAAGGTGAAACAGGACCTCAGTGGTGGGAGATAATTGAAGCATGCAGTTCAATCTTGACCTTGAAGACAAGAAAAAGAGCAAAAACTGCACACTACTGCTGCTATGCAGGTTGAAAATTGGAATACTGAAGGTTTTCATTTCGAATTTATTAGACCCTCAATCATTTACTCAGAGTAATTTTAATTTTGATCAGTTTGAAATAAAATAGAAACATCAAGTCCAGTTTCTTGTGCTTTTAACCACATGTCACAGCTTTCTTCAGCTGCCATAAACATGGCACAGTTTAAGGCTCCAGGACAGGCTAGAACGTGGACCTTGGGTTAAGATTTTTTGGTCAAACTACTGTTTTCAAAGTCAGGGCTGAGCTGTCATGCTCAAGATTTCTTTTTTTGCCCTTTTATTACTTTTGCCATAAAAATGTCAGCCATGTGTAAATTATATTTTGCAGCCTCAGTGAACAAGGTCAAAAAGACAGTTTTCATTTTGCTGTGAATGACTTAAACTTCATCTGAGGCTCATTCAGTGTTTTAGGTTCATTGGGGAAATTTGTTTTATTATGTTAGTATTGATACATGAATATGTACGTGAACTCCTGTTGTGTTTTCCACATGCATATTAGTACAAATCTCATCTGTACTTTGTGATTGATGTGACCCTTTCTCTCTTTCCTGACAGGGGTCCAGTCTGTGCCTCATCCCTTCTTGCTCCCTTGCAGCCTCCCTAAGCCTGTCCTGACGCCCCGGCCTCTCCATGGTCCCTTCCCCTTCATCTCCCACCCAGCACGTCCAGGATCCAACCCGAAGGAGCTGAGGGGGTCGGGGCTCCCACCTCCCACCTCAACGCCCCAAGTCGGTGCAATCAACTGGCCACTCAAGATCCCCGTGGGCTGGGATCTGAACCACATCAGTCACAGCCTGTTTGGAGTGAAGCAGACTGAAATTCAAGCAGAGGAGAGAAGGGCCGGGAGTGATGCACAGATGGGTGAGAGAAAGTGAAGAACAGATGGACAGCTTACCCTCTTCAGATCTCTCAAATACACACTCGTATTGTGTGTGTGTTTTTTAATTGTACAGTAGTAATTTGCTGCTTGAGATTTAAAATACTGTATATACTGAATGGGACTACATTGTGTGTGTTTCTGAGAATAAAAATGCTGAGAACCCTGCTTTTCTTCTGTCTCCACTACATCACACAGTAGGACAGTTTCAGTTGTAAACAATGAACTAACTCCATGGCACTTGTGTTTGACTTGAGTCTAAGTCTAAGTCTAATAAAGCAGTGCCCTCAACTTGTGTTGTCCAACTGTCTGTCTTGCATTTACACCAGGCTCATTTCAGGCTTTATGGAATTAATAAAGCCTCCGACACGAAAGGGGGCAGTAGCAGATTTGATGCCATAAACTTTTCACGGCACAGCTTTTCCCGGGAGAGACTACTGAGAGGTGTAAAATAGGAGGAGGTGCCACACTGACCATTGTTTGGGTACCATCATCCTGGATTAGTTTACTTTGGAAGCTGTGAAATGAGGCTTACTATTACAAATGTTGATTTTGCGACAGTTTTCGCACACACACGTTACTATAACTATCATTTTCTGGTGCATAACCAACATTGTTTTAGATGTTGTTCATTTCTTTCGGCAACTTCTTATATTGTCTTTGAGTAGTATATACCATTATAGAACCCTTTTCATAGTTTACAACAGTTTTCTTTCTTCATTTTGTTTGTTTTTGCAGTTATTATAAATCTTTTGATGCAATTTATCTTTACATTTACTGCAGTACATGGACTAGGTTTGTCGGAACATTTCCAGAAAAGAACATTGGTGTGTCTTGCTGGTTCAATTTGCAGGCCGAAACCGGCCCAGATTTCAGCTGCTGAGTGACTCATCTTGATTGTTGAGAATCTTTGAGTGCGATGTCATTTTGGCGCCGAATATTCCAAATATATTGTGAATTTACAGCGCGGGAGTTGTTGTTGTTATTGGTCCTATCGGCATTTTAATCGTTAGTCTTAATTAATTAAAACCCGGACGAAGGAAGAGTTTGACGACAACATGCAGCGGAGCATCGCGTAAGTACAGTAGTGGCTTCTTGCTTGGAGTTAGCTAGCGTTAGCTTGGTGACGTTTCAGTCTGTATCAGCGTTACCGAGCTAAATTGTGTTTATGTTAATTATAGGTCGTGTTTTAATTATAAGTCGCGTTTGTGGATCTTTGAGATGTCCACCAGAGAGTTGGCTAGACTTTGAGGTGTGGGTGAGGTTTGCGTTAACTGCATTAACGTTACCTCTAAGCTAAGATAGCATTCGCATGCTAGCAAATAATCCAAACATCCACATAATCCGGGGGGAACAAACATAACAAGCGCGTCGTTTTAGCTTCTCACCACGTCTATGGGGGGAAACCTTATCTGCTTTGGCTTTATACGAACTTTGTGAACCAAAGCACAAGCAGAAGCCTCTAATAAAGCGTGATGTGTTAGCTACGTGCTAACAAGATAGCAAACTGGTTTCACGCTAGCTACTCGCTGTCAATATTTATCGTCTTTAATTTGTTAGTTATGCACATTTCGGCTGTGTTGTAGTGTCCTGAGGTGATCCAGTCTGTAAGAGGTAAACTCCTTTTTTTTAAACTGTGTGTGTGTGACTGCTTCTCTCAGGTCTTTCTTTCAGCCCAAGAGCAAAGATGTTCAGAGGAAAACCACAGATGATCCGGTGAAAAAGTAAGTTTTTCGTCTCGGGCACATAGACATGCAGCTTTTTGCTTTATGCAAGAGGTTTGACATTTATCCCTGGGCAGATTATAAGAGAATGAAGTCAGCGTTGTTATTGTAAATAATTACAATTCCTACATTTGACGACAGGGATACCAGTGTGGGTGGGAAGACACTAAATACGAGCTCAGATATCAGCTAATTTTCAGACACATTTTTGTATTGAAACCCCCACTGATGGTTTTAGTGTGTGCAGATATCTTTATGTCTGCAGGAGCTATTATCTACAAACTCGATGGCAAAGCGGTGATGACTTGAGTTTGCTATCTCTGCACTGCTTTGATAATGTCATGTATCATCCTGTATCATCTTTAAAGTATGTCTTAAAACCCAAACTAATCTCCTTGTCTTTATGTGATGATCTTCTCATTGTTGCTTTCACACCTGTTTTATGACTCTTGCCTTTGAATGTGTGTGTGTTTCTTTTTTTTTTTTAATTGCTTTTTCTGTTGATGTTATCTTTGAAAGTACTTAATATAGCACATTGCTCCTGTGCTTTTGAAGAGCGTGTTATATGTGAGGCAAATGGGGTCTGTTTATTTCAATTGCACAATGTGTTGTGTGCTCATTTACAGACCTGTCAAAAGCCCTCTTAAGGTGCAGAACGGTGTATCAGAAGCAGATTCACCCATCAAAAAAGTTGTCAAACGCAGTCGCCAAATCCTGGACAGCGACGATGATGAGGCACCAGCTGTCAAAGAACAAGTTGCTACCAATGGTCAAGTAGATAAAGAAACTCCCAGCAAGACAGGAAAGGTAAAAGGCTGCTTATATTTCCTAATTTGCACATCAGAATCTCTTAGAATAGTTAAGTTTAACCACATTAAATGGAGCTTCTTAGTGACATTTGTGCAAAAATAAGCCGACAGTTTGATGTCACTTTGTTAAAAAAGCAGATCTCATATAATCTATGCCTAACGCTACAATTGTAAAAGATGAATTAACAGTGGACTTCCCTTTTCCATGCAGCGTAAGACTCATTGAACCAGTGTGTAACCCATTCAATGTCCTAAATCCACATTGTGACCTGCACAAAGAAAATCTAATAAGGCTGTAAGAGCTCCTGTAGGCTTATCAGTTCCTTTTGTTGATTCAGTGGTGGTAGAGATACTGTTACATAAAGGCACAGTAATTGTATGGTGAATCACAATGTTGAATGTATATGTCAATAAGCCACATAATGAAAGGACCTGATTATCGGCTTTGGCTGTTGCTCAACCACCTGTGGTTTGATAAACACTTCTTTTAACCACCACGTTCATTTTGCTTGTGAGACGTTAGGAATTACTCATTAAGTGTTCATTGAGGAAAGATGGAAAAATGATGTTTGTCAGCATGAGCCACCTTGCGTCAGTTTTATATGGTTGGTTATTAAAATATTTTTGGGACTAGGTAGTAATACATTATGAACAAAGGGCAACAAATTCCATGAGAAATTAAGGTTGCAACTAATTATTTCCATCAGTAATTAAGCTTTTTGTTATTCTGGTTGATTAATTATTGATTTATTTAATGTGAAACAAAATCTGAAAAATCACATGTACAGGTTGTAATAGTTCTGCTATACACTGAGTGAACTAAGGTAAGTGTAGAGACACAGAGAGGGAATTGAACATTTTCTTAACCGATAACTCGATAAACAATCCAATGATCTTAGTTCATTATCTGCTTTTACTGAGCAGCACAATCTTCGTTAGGGTGGACAACTTTTATGGTGCAAGGAGACTAGAAATCTTAATTCTTAAATACTTAAAAAAAAAACACCAGCAGCTCGTGTTTGTGTCTTATGAATGCTCAAAATCAACTTGGGGAGCTTGAGTTTCAGTGTTGTATCCTTGGTTTTTCTAACTGCTTTGCAAAGGTTTCTGCTTTTATTTGCATTCAGCAGTCCCATTTGGGATGGTCATTGTCCATAAACAAATGAATCCTCCTTTTTAATTTGAACAAATCTGAAAAGCGAATGCTAAAATGCGACATTGAGGATGAGTGGTACAAACAGTCCACAGTGATCCAGGTCATATTGTCCTGGACAACTATTACCATCAATGGTTTCATTTTCAATATCAGCTGCAGACTGAAATAGTCAAGATGTTGTCGCCTCATGTCAGGACCATAATCAGCTTGTGCTTATGCCTCTTTTTACAAATCATCACAAATACAAACTCTGCTTCTTTTTCAGAAGGATGATGCATCTAAGGCTGTTCCCACCCCCCGCTTTTCCCCACCACCAGCCGTAGCGAGCCCTGTAACCCCTGCCACTCCGGCTACCCCGGCCTCCTCGGTGTCATCGGGGACCCCCGGCACACCAAACTCCATCTCCCCCTCTGGGATCGTTAAACGCAAGACGGGTTAGTGTCTCCTCTGATTTGATTAATTCCTTCTTTCTTTATTTCCTTTACACCAGCCTCTCACCAGGGCTGTGGCTCTTTTTGGCTACAGCAATTTGAACTTTGACACCATCTAAGGATTGATAGTTTTTCTGCCTGGAGCTATTTTGCTTGATTATTTGTTAGCAGGAGCTTAATAGCTCCAAATACTCATTATTTCACAATGAGGGGGAAAACAAGACATTCATCACAAACCGAATGCATAAGAAGTTTGTTCACCAGAAACGGCTAAGTACACTTCCCTCCCTCTTGTTTCATTTATCTCTGGAGTCTCAACTTTTAGATTGACACCCACTAGATTAGATTGTGTTGTGGTCTTCGGCATTGATCTCATCAGCTGAACCTCGAGTGCCCACTCTCTATGTCATTATTTTTCTGAGTGTATTTGTAATGTGATAATGTTATTGCTGCAGCATTGTCTTGTGATGTGTTGTTTCTGCTGACTGGGCATTAATGGAACCAGCGGAGCAAGTTGTCTTATCATTGTAGCTGATTATCTGCGTTTATTTGGTTTGTTTTTTGGTTTATTACTGTATGTATTGTGGATATTATTATTATTATTATTATTGGCTGCTGTTTTTCTGCCATCCATATTCATTATCTATAAATTCTAAATCTAAACCTTCTAAATCTTTGCATTTAACATAAACTATAACAGCTCAGTGATTTTAATTGAAGCTTTGCACTTGCTGTATTTTTATGTCAAACCAAGAATGTGGGGTTTTGAATGGAGACTTTAAGCCATTTAGAGCTATAGTTTTCAAGCATTGCTTATTTGTTTTAATTTGCGCCGTCTCTCATTTCTTACTTTGTTTCCTTTATCCTACTTTTGCATCAGGGAAGCGGCTCATTCTCTTTTCATCATCTCATTCTCTTTGTGTTTGATGACTGCAGTGTTTTCTTTTAGCAGCGGTGCGTTGCCACAATAAGAGCCCTGCTACCATCACCACTGGAAAAAAACATCACATTAAAGTAACACTCTAATTTGACCAGAAATTGCATTCTTAATGTCCTGGGTTAATGCTTCCATTATCATATCTAAAAAAAAAAAAGAAGCAGCAATTCTACCTGTGTTGGAACCTTAACAAGGACCAACACAGAGGCAGATGTGGAACCAAGAGCAAAATTACCCTCGAGCACCGTTGCTGCATAAAATTACAGAGGAAATTACACTGGAACTATAAGCTGCTGTGCTGCATAATATCTTTCAGGATGGAATTAGTGTTTTCATTAGCAGAGTACGTATTTGTGATTCTTTTCTTTTTTTTCATTGCCCTACATCTGCAGTAAGAAAGCAGACTTGTCCTGTTTTCATCTCCAAATTCTTTTTCTGTTTGATCATGGCACGATTTCCGTTGGGATGGCTTTCACTCCCCCAACCCCACACCTCTTTTAATTTAATGTTTATCCTGACGTGCAGCGAGGAAGATGTTCCCAAAGAGGAAGCTTGATGAGAGCAGGAGTGGCAGCGAGAGTCAGAAAGAGGAGGCTGAGGTCGAGGAGGATCAGGGGCAGCAAAACAAACGACCTCGTGTGGAGAGCAGTGCCAGCAGTGCAGGTACGCTGTCATGTCTGCTGTGAATCAGGTCACAGTCTGGAAAGACTTGATGACAATGGAAAATTTACTGGAGATTTTCAGGGTGTTGGGAAGTTGGTGAAAATGAGGGGAAAAAACAAAACAATGCATTAAGTGTTTTATTAGTAAACAATTTCATGGATAAAATGTAACAATATTAATATAATTCTCCAATAATAAGACATCAAATGTCCCATCTCTACAACACTGGAGTTATTTCTTAGCCAATAATATGCAGATTTGTTTTGTATATATTTATTACTTAATTGCAAAGGCAGGGTTTCTGTGGGAATGCAAAGTAATTTCTCCACGTTCATGAATATGCAGCCAGTTTTTCTGCATACCCTTTATACATTTTTCCAGCATGGAAGTGGGATGGAGCTTAAATTGCATTGGAATTATCTAAAGTCTTAAAAAGCCTTAAATCTAACTTTATCAAAGGTGCAGAAACCCTTAACTTATTTCTTTGAATTTAGTCTTTTAAATTGGAAATGAAAGATTTGGGCTGTTGGTCAGACAAAACAATCAATTTGTAGATGTCACTTTAGCCTGTGTTAAATAGTGACATGCATTTTCTAAACAAAAAAAAGTTATATTAATCAATGAATGAAAATATTTTCTTTGCCGCCGTAATGTCTGAGACAGCTGAGGTGTTACGCAGAAAATAACAGGACGTCAGCTTTGGACATATGGTGGTACCTGCTATAAGCCTGTAAATAATAGTCAAAAAACCAAGTCAAATCAGCTTGATGTTCAAAAGATCTGAGTCACTGTTTGTGTGATGCTTGCCTTAGGTTGAATCTGTCTATTAAATGCTCTACCAGTGTCAAAATCCTGTTTTAAGAAATGCAATTATCGTTTAATTTCTTATCAGACTTGCCTTTGATTCTGTTTGCTATTTGTTTGCTGTCTTTATCCTAGACTACGCCAAGCAGGAGGTTGTATGTTTTTACCATCTGTGAGATCAGTCTTGGAAATGTACACCATCCCTAATCTACATGTTTACATGATGTCTTCTTCATGGTGAAATTACTGAAAGTGACAAGTCTGAAAGAGCAGTAACACTTTCTCCAGTAAAAAGTCCTGTCACAGCCCCTTTAATCCTGGTGGTAAAATATCAAAAGTACAGTTGGAATCACCAATCTAAACTATCAGTCATTTTACATGTGGATGAGAAAATGAAAGTTTCACATGTGACTCCTCAGCCAGTCAGTATGACCCCGGTTCTGTCTGTTGGGACTCGGTGCTTCTAGTTTGTCAATAGTCATTTCTCTTACCTGGCTCTCGGGTGAAAGGGAAACCTCAAAAATATAACCTGCGGCATTTATTGAAAGAAGGCTGTTTTGCTGAAAATCATCTTCAAACATGGGCTCACAAAAAAAAGAAAAATTGGGTCGACCTCAGTAAACCTGCTGGCATTTATCTCTTCAATGACTCCGCTCCCTTTCTGTCTCACCCTGTGCAGGAAACACAAGTGAACCAATGGAGGAGGGAGCAAAGGAAGAGAGAGTTGAAAAGGCAGTGACCGAGACCAGCAGCCCAGATGAGGAGGTGGAAAACAAGAAGAAAGAGGAAGGAAAGAAGGCTGAGGAGGAGGAGCAGGTGGGGAGAAAGAGCTCTGATGAGAAAGAAAAGAAAGCTGAGGGGGCGGAAAAGAAAAATGAAGCAAAGGAGAAGACAGATGATGAGAAAGGGCCTGCTGTTGCCAAGGAGGAGGCTGTGGAAAAGGACACGCGAGAAGGAGGAGACAGCCCAAAAAGTCAAACAGCGAAAAAGCAGAAAGATAAGGAGCCGGCCAAGAAAGCTCCCATCAGCAGTTTCTTTGGTGGGGAGGAATTTGCATAGCTCTATGCTTGCACAAAAAAACGTGTCTGAAAATGTGCTATGCTTTTATCTGTTAGAAAAGATGGCAAAATATTGCTCTGCCCCAACACCGCACTCTCTCCTCACCTTTCTGTTTATTTATTTCATTTTTTTTCAATAGCTCCTCGAAAAGCTGTGGTGAGGATGGAGAAACCAGAGAATGGAGGAGAGAAAAGCACGAGTGCAGAGAGGAAGAGTTCAACGGAGGAGAGCAAAGAAACAAAAGGGTAAGGAAAAGTACAACAGGAAGTTGCAGACAGCTGAGTTGTATGTTTGTCCGCCCGAATCTGAATGTTGCTCCCAGGAAGTCTGCTAGTGCTGAGGGATGTCTACATCCAGAATTCCTCACTCCACATTGGGCTTCATGCTTAACTTTTTTCATCTGTGAAATAGTAATATTCTGTGTGTAACACTGTTCTACAAATTTTTTTTTTTTTTTTGAAATTATCAACCTCCAAAATAAAATTAGATTAGATGAATTAGACAACAGGTGATAAAGTTGCTAGTTGGCTAAGGTTTTAAAGATATTTCATGATAAAGATTTATAGTTATCTATACACAGGCGAGTGTATTTGCCTATAAGGGAGGGGGTGTCTGATGAGCATGATGCCTCGTACCTTCTTGACAAAGTACTGTAGAACAATGAAAATGGTACCACATGAAAGTTTACAAATTTATTTTCACTTTGATAATAAAGATTATTACCTAACTGTAATTTGTTGGTTTTATTTTGATGCAGTTGAAGCTGTATCTTGGAAACTAGAGCCAATTAACACTCACACTTCATTTTCCTTTTAGTGACTCAGTTCTGGTAAAATTTAGCTACTGTCATTTCAGTCTTCTCCTTGTAGACCAGTGTTATGCATGAAGCAGGTCTACCATTAATCGTTTCTATTATTTTTGTTGTTGATTACTCTAATGATCTCTATCAAGGAGGTCATAGTTTTGGTTTTTGGGGTGTTTATAGAGATTTTCTAAAGACTTCTTGCTAGTGTTGTCTTTTGAGGTGACCATGACTTAGCAGACCGATTCTCGCTTGTTTGTTTTCATGAGTGCATGATGTGCATATTTAAGGGTTATGGTGGCAGGGACCAAATTCACTGTTCCACCTGACAGCACGGTAATCACAGTTTTACAAAATAAACAACCTGGAGCCATTTACCATTGCTCGGCAGTGAAGGTGGAAAAAGGATGTTGGGCCCACTGGGGTGATTTAATTTTGTGTTTTGCCGCTGACCTGAGGAAGGTAATTGAATGCTGTTCACTGATGAAATAAAATATAATGCGGTCATATGGTTTGAATTCGGCATTGACAGTTTTCTTTTAAGATTTGTGGAAAACTCGGTTGTAGGTCAAAGTAGACACGTAGAGATGTGGGAAGGCATCCCTGACCATGAGCAAAAAGATATTTTGAAACATCTTGGTCACATTTTCTCTTTGACATTTGCTTCCATTATATGATTATTACACAACTTTACAGAAGGTACTTATTCTTAAAGTGCTTTAAGGCAATCAATTTAAATTTTTCACCTAGCATTACCTTTTTATTATAAAAAAGCACTGCTTTATCTAAAAGTCAGACTGTATGTAAATAAACCAGTAGCCGTAGCAGTAATGCATTACTACTTTGTCATTTTGAGGTCATGTTAACAATTCCATCCACCAACTATTTTTAGCTCTGGGAAGAGGAAATGCATTTTTCATTCTCCTATTTATTTTTTTATCACTGCCTGGTGTGCGACTCACCTTGTGTGAGAAAAAGGTAAACATTTACTCAATTGATGCAGATGAATTAAACAATTGATTCAGTTAAGTAGTTGATCCCATTTGGATCTTTTTTTTTTTTTTTTTTTTTTCTTGCAAGAACCAGTTATTATATAAGAGTGCTAGTGTGGGAAATGCTCTTTTGTTAAATGTTAAGCTTTTTCCTAATAAGTACTTTTGAGATGAACTTTTCTGTACTTCTTCCAGAGAGAAGTAACCAAGGAAACTTTCAAAACCTCTTCCAAAACACTCATTACATTTCAAAGTGTCTCACTGTTAGTATAATAGCACATATCACTTTTTAGCTTCAAAGGAATCTGAGTTGGCTTCAGTGACTGTACCAGCTGTCACTGTATTGTTCTGTTAGGCACTAATTTGTTGTCTTTTTGTTGTGGTGCTCTTCAGTGAGTCAACCTCAGGACAGACAGACTATGATCCGTCCAGGCCGGGCTATCATCCTGTGGATCATGCCTGCTGGAAGCAGGGTCAGAAGTAAGTTGAATCTGCTCATTCTTGTCTTTCTCATCTCCTGCAGAAAGGGGGAACCCAGTTTTGTTCTCAGTGGTTGTGATATTTTTGCCATGTAGTGGAATTTCGATGGCTGCCCATCTTTAAATTCTCAGAATATGAGCGATGGTTGGAAGGGCTCACTTGATAGAAGTAATTCAAATGTATATTGTAACTTAAGTTAAAAAATGAATGAGGAAATCTGCTTGGATGACAGCAGTGTGACACAAAACAGGTGGACTTGATGTACGGGTGGCACACAGCTTAGTCAAGGTAGAAAAAAAGCTTTTATTAGTGGCTAGATGTTAAAAACAGGTATGTAACCTCAACTGCATACTGTCTTCTATATAACCACATATACCCAACATAAGACACAAACAGGTTGAATGATTACAAAAAAAGAAAACCAACACAAGGAACTAACACAGGGTGATCAGGCACCCACTTCATCAAGTAGACATGACAAGAAATGATTTCCAGAGTGAGCGAAAAGTTTTTAGAGAGCTCTTTCGTTGCGGATATTATTTCTCAAGCTCGATGCAGTTCAGTACTCCCAGAGTCAGAACCTTCTTGCAGTGTGACAGAGAAGCTCCATCACAGGTGATGCCAAAAATTGGATGTGGATGGTATGTAACTGTTGAAAAATGTGAACTTGCAGGATAATGGGAAAACTAACCTTTGTTTAAACCATTTTGTTTATTTTAATCCTGTAGACGAGAATGTGATCTTAAAGTAAATATGAAAATCATAGCCTGTCTCTGTGCCACACAGTGTAGACAGGTTGTCATGTGGCACCTAATTTCCATCTTTTCCTCTGCTGATATTTGTTTTCACCCCCACTTGTGAGTGTCAAGACAAAAATCCCAAAACCAATTTACCCACGAGACAGCTGAGATTTCGGATGCAAGGTTTTCACCCAGCAATGCCGCCAGCCGCTGATGTTTCGGAGGTTTTTTTTTTTTTTTTTTGGTTGTCATATTTTTCCTGAGTCAAGCTGAAGTGAAAACCATTCTGGGTAAACATGAAAAAAATTCTGAAGAAACAGTATTTTTGACCAGCATATACTTTGTAATGGAAAGTCATGGAAAAATCATGGAATTTTTCATCAAGGTCATGGGGCGAGTATACTGCTTCTAGCAGACTTACACAGGGGTCAACTACTGTGAACCATGTTCTTAGTAACTGTTTTAACCTGCTCTTAGTATGTGTCATAGTTCAAGTGTCATGCACCCACAGGTGCTCAGGGGGAGATGGATAAACAAAAAAAATACATATATTATAATCAAGTAAGCATTTTCATTCAGATTTTCTCATATTGCAAGCAAAAGTAATGTGTTACTCCAAAGAAAGATTTAAAAAAAACAAAACAAATTTCTTAGACTCACAGCTTCAGACTATTTAAAAATGTTTTAAAAGCCCATAGTTTTTCTCTAACTCTACATATATTTTTGCTTTTCTCTAAAAACGATTGACGCTCCACCAGATGGAGCATGATAGATTTTATTTTTTTATTTTCTTCATACCTATCAGGCTTACTCAAGAGGACACAGTTTTCCCTGTGACTGGTCTTTGTCCTCCTCACTTTAGTGGTGTTTTGATAACCCAGAATCAAAGCTGATGTTTTGTTGCACTAATTGCTAGTTGCCCTGAACTGCTGAGTCAGCTCAGTGTTGTGAATTATAATCGTGTTGGTGTGGATGCTTCACCTGCTAACTGCGTGCTCATCACTCTCCAGAGTGCCGTACCTGGCGGTGGCTCGCACTTTTGAGAAGATTGAGGAGGATTCTGGCAGGTAGGGGCTCCACATAGAGGAAACTATGATTTTTATCTCAGATTGAGGTGTAGCTCACACTCACAGTTTGGGAGAAATTCATTGCTTTTCTATTCAAAGCATATACATGTCCCAAAGCATTCTTATAAAATTACCAGCCAGGCTTCCTGCTGGGAGCTTTGAGTATAATTAGACCGTGTTCCCGCCTGGGAAAGTAAGGACCTTTTGGTTAATTTTCCCAAGCGTGAGAAACTTGAAGAAATGGGGGCAGTTTGTAGAAATGTTCAAAAACTTTTTTCACACTTAAATTTAATTGAGGGTTTTGACTTTTCTGCTACTGTCTTGGAAACCTGGCTGATGACTTAATTTACATCTCTCGAGCCAAAAGTGGGCACTAATAAGAAATGTATTTTTAAAAGGCTTGTGTGTGAGTTCTGCCAACACACAGAAGACACCTTTATGGATTCTCATTTAAACTTTTGAGGATATTGAAAGAAAAATGTCCTGGTAATGACTTGTGTTTTTCCTACCCACTGCAAATGATGTGTAGCCCTTTTATAAATGAACTGTTCATCTGCCTCTCGAGCTTCCATTTCTGATTAAAACCTTCAGACAAATCTCATTTCTCGCCTCCTAGTATTTACAGCATGGCTTTAAAATTCGTTTAACTCATCTTCCTTGTCTCAAAGCAATGCTGTTGTCATTTCCTAGGCTGAGAAACATCGAAACACTGTCGAACCTGTTTCGCTCTGTGCTGCTGCTCTCTCCAGGTAAATGGTATTTTATCTCTCCCATAATGCATGCTGATGTAGCTACACTGGCAGCTGGCTGCCAGCCACTCTATCATGGAGATGATGATGTAGCCAGGTTGCACATAAAAGTGGGAGGATGAGTCAGTTCATTGATGTGTGTGTTTGTGTACGAGCATGTACCTGTGGGATATTTATTTATTTATTTATTTTCTTTATAAAGGTATTGCTCTGTGTGTGTGTGTATTTTGTTGGGTTATACAAGTTTTTTTTTTTTTTGGTCAGTCTGTGTTTGTGTGTGTTTGGTTTTTTTGGTGTGGGGAGTGTTTGCGTTTTCATGTCTGTTTATGTGGTTGATTAGATCTGTTGTCTGTTTTTATGTCCCAATTTGTGTCTGTCACTTCTGTGTCTGTCCATGTGTCCTTGAATGTGTTGCTGGCTGACTGCGCTGTGCTTTTTATTTCTGTTTGTGCTTCTCTTTGTAGACTTGCGTGTTTCTGTGGTTTTTGTGTCTTCATATATGTTGAGTGTGATATGATTGGATTCCTGTCTTTTTCCAGATGACCTGCTGTGCTGTGTGTACCTGTGTTTGAACCAGCTAGGTCCTGCCTACCTGGGAATGGAACTTGGCGTTGGAGAGACTGTGCTAATGAAAGCAGTTGCTCAAGCAACCGGTAATGGCCGTGCTCACACAAACAACCGCATTGCTGCACCAAAACACTTGCTTGTGCATTCCCAGCCCAACTGCTAGGAACACTCTTCTGTGCTCAACTGGCAAGACAGCTGCTATTTACCGTTTTGCTCTTGTTTACAGGGCGACAATTGGACAAAATCAAGGCAGAGGCGCAAGAGAAAGGAGATTTAGGCCTCGTGGCTGAGAGTTCCCGTAGCAACCAGCGCATGATGTTCCAGCCGGCCAGTCTGACTGCAGGGGGCGTGTTCAGGAAATTGAAGGAAATTGCCAGCATGAGTGGAAACTCGGTGAGCCAAGGAATAACATTTTCATTTGAGGAAAGCAGGCTTGGGAAAATATTGTTTTCACTGTGTTTGCTTCTCAGTACTGGGTTCAGGGAGAGAAAAGAAAAGAATCGTTAATGCAGTTGTGTATCTAACAAGGAGTTATTAGTTTTGTGAGGGGGAAGAGGATCCAGAAATGATCCTTTGAATAATTTGAATAATTATTTGAATATCTCAAAATCTTTGAATAATTTGTCACCTGTCTAGACTCTCTGAAGCAATTAGTTCCTTTTTCCCCCACTGCCACTGCTATTTTTTTTTTTTTTTTTTTTTTAAGCGTTATGGATTGAACATGGAGTTACTACTTGCTGGTGACCTCAGTCTTTTTGCATTCTATGTCTTCTCTCTCTGCTTCTGTGAATCTCAATTTCCTCCCCCTGCCTCAGGCCATGAATAAGAAAATTGACATCATCAAAGGCCTCTTTGTGGCATGCCGCTTTTCCGAGGCCCGCTACATAGTCAGGTAAAATGGCACTCTCTCACGCACCTACAGACAGAATCGGCTGTGTGTATGACCAAAGGCATGCACATATCTGCGCGTATGTAGACACAAAGAAATTACTCCATGTGAGTATGCTAAAGTTTTTCTCATGGGCATCAGGTGTCAACACTACTATTGGTTTTGACAGGTCCCTTGCTGGGAAGCTGAGGATAGGCCTGGCTGAGCAGAGCATCCTATCAGCCTTAAGCCAGGCTGTGTGCTTGACCCCATCTGGACAAGGTAGTTTTGAATTTTTAACAATAGGCTTAAAAAATGTTCGCCTTAAAGCAACAGTCAGGTGCTCGTATGTACATTGAACCAGGTTTTGTTTGCTGTATCATTCCTGTTGTTGTAAAACTGTGCAGTACAAGTTTATCTGAATTAAATATGAGGCTTCAACAGTCTGAATTAAACAATTCATTTACCCTCCAGAATCCCTCTTGGTGTCACAATCCTTCCACCATAGCACTGCATTTTGTACTGGGAATACAAGCTATCTATGCTATCATATTAGCTTCAAATAAATTTTGGGATATATTATAATTATGCATGAGTTAGGGACTGTGTTTGGAAGCCTCCAGACTTGTAATAATCAGATGCTTCTGGAATTCACTGAAGGGGAGGAGGATGAAGTGTTAGGGCAAGTCATATTGAAGGAGCACTCATTAAAGCTGTGTTAAAATATTCTTTGCAGTTATTAGAGCTGTTATAGATTTAATGTGTTAAAACAGTAAAGTTTAATGTAGACTTTTGAAGTTAACACATCTCACTAATATGTCGCTGAATTCATCAGGATGCATTGAAAGGATATACAGTGGGTACGGAAAGTATTCAGACCCCTTTAAATTTTTCACTCTTTGTGTCATTGCAGCCATTTGCCAAAATCAAAAAAGTTCATTTTATTTCTCATTAATGTACACTCAGCACCCCGTCTTGACAGAAAAAACCAGAAATGTAGAAATTTTTGCAAATTTATTAAAAAAGAAAAACTGAAATATCACATGGTCATAAGTATTCAGACCCTGTGCTCAGTATTGAGTAGAAGCACCCTTTTGAGCTAGTGCAGCCATGAGTCTTCTTGGGAATGATGCAACAAGTTTTTCACACCTGGATTTGGGGATCCTCTGCCATTCTTCCTTGCAGATCCTCTCCAGTTCTGTCAGGTTGGATGGTGAACGTTGGTGGACAGCCATTTTCAGGTCTCTCCAGAGATGCTCAATTGGGTTTAGGTCAGGGCTCTGGCTGGGCCAGTCAAGAACGGTCACAGAGTTGTTCCGAAGCCACTCCTTTGTTATTTTAGCTGTGTGCTTAGGGTCATTGTCCTGTTGAAAGGTGAACCTTCAGCCCAGTCTGAGGTCCTGAGCACTCTGGAAGAGGTTTTCTTCCAGGATATCTCTGTACTTGGCCGCATTCATCTTTCCCTCAATTGCAACCAGTCGTCCTGTCCCTGCAGTTGAAAAACACCCCCACAACATGATGCTCCCACCACCATGTTTCACTGTAGGGATTGTATTGGGCAGGTGATGAGCAGTGCCTGGTTTTCTCCACACATGTCGCTTAGAATTAACGCCAAAAAGTTCAATCTTGGTCTCATCAGACCAGAGAATCTTATTTCTCATGGTCTGGGAGTCCTTCATGTGTTTTTTGGCAAACTCTATGAGGGTTTTCATGTGTCTTGCACTGAGGAGAAGCTTCCATCGGGCCACTAAGCCATAAAGCCCCGACTGGTGGAGGGCTGCAGTGATTGTTGACTTTGTGGAAATTTCTCCCATCTCCCTACTGCATCTCTGGAGCTCAGCCACAGTGATCTTTGGGTTCTTCTTTACCTCTCTCACCAAGGCTCTTCTCCCACGATTGCTCAGTTTGGCTGGACGGCCAGGTCTAGGAAGAGTTCTGGTCGTCCCAAACTTTTTCCATTTGAGGATTATGGAGGCCACTGTGCTCTAAGGAACCTTGAGTGCTGCAGAAATTCTTTTGTAACCTTGGCCTGATCTATGCCTTGCCACAATTCTGTCTCTGAGCTCCTTGGGCAGTTCCTTCGACCTCATGATTCTCATTTGCTCTGACATGCACTGTGAGCTGTAAGGTCTTATATAGACAGGTGTGTGCCTTTCCTAATCAAGTCCAATCAGTTTAATTAAACACAGCTGGACTCCAATGAAGGAGCAGAACCATCAAAAGGAGGATCAGAAGAAATGGACAGCATGAGAGTTAAATATGACTGTCACTGCAAAGGGTCTGAATACTTATGACCATGTGATATTTCAGTTTTTCTTTTTTAATAAATTTGCAAAAATTTCTACATTTCTGTTTTTTTCTGTCAAGATGGGGTGCTGAGTGTACATTAATGAGAAATAAAATGAACTTTTTTGATTTTGGCAAATGGCTGCAATGACACAAAGAGTGAAAAATTTAAAGGGGTCTGAATACTTTCCGTACCCACTGTATATCTGCTCTCAGAATTGATCTGATCTTCTTTCATCAATACCAGCTTTAATATGTTTTTTTTGACTTGTTAGTATTTGTGCCTTATTCTCTACTGGAGGTATGCTTTAATAAAAGTCAATTAGACCAGAGGCTCGGTGGGGAAATATACATTGATCTGTGGTCTAGTCTGGAAATGTTTTTCTTAACATTTTTATTTATTTATATGACCATTATTTAATCAGGCAGGTCAACGAAGAGCAATTTTTTGCAGAGCTGAAGTGGATCATTACGATTAATAATTTAGTTCAAAGTCATGTTTTAAATATATTATAATTATTAATGTTAAACTGGGACACTAAATAATTCATGTAGCATTCAGTTCTCCATTATTTTAAACATTTCAAACCCGGCGTGACTAACACTACATGTTTCGATTGAGTTCGAGTATTACAGAAAACAATGAGGTGCAGCAAGTATTTGTGCTACGTATTTCCTGGCCTTTGAAATGCGTCTGAACTTTCATCCAACAAGTGTTCAGCCATACAAATATTCAGACTGAGTTCAGACAGATCTGTTTCAAATGTATTTTTTTCCTCCATTCTTGTAGGTTTCCCTCCTGCTGTGATCGACGCAGGGAAAGGGATGAGTGCTGAGAGCAGGCGGGCCTGGATCGAAGAGAAGAGTCTCATTCTCAAACAGACTTACTGGTAACTGAAGCCTAACAAACCCCCTCGTTTCACTTTGCAGTCGCTCCTAGGCGCCACTACAATACTTCATCCCTCTTAAGCCTTATCGCTCAATCTGCTCGCTTTCATTTTGGATGATATTGATTTTTTTTTTTTTTTTTTTTTTTTTTTCTCCTTTTGTTTTTCTTTACACACTTTGCCTCATCTCTCTTTCACATCCAACACTCTTTCCGTTCCAGCGAGATGCCCAATTACGACGTCCTCATCCCTGTTCTGCTGAAAGAAGGCATAGACCAGCTGCCCAATCACTGCAAACTAACTCCAGGTAAGCCAATCAGGCAGCATGAGGGATATTTCATCCAAAACAGTGACTATTGTGTGTGTATCGATCGTTTCATTGAAGATGAGTCAGTTATTTTAGTAGAGTCATCTATCACAGAAAGATAAAAGATACCGCTGAGCTTGGGATTAGCTCCCAATTACACTGTTGTCAAGCTATTTGCAGTGAGGAGCCTTGAGACCAAGGTAGGAAATTAATAGCAGCCACCATCAGAATGGGACTAAATTGGGAAAGTAAATTGGCAGTTTTTGGTCAGTTAAACAAATCGAGCAGGTATGTTGGCACGTAAACGATCATTATTCACAGGGCTGTTCTAAAATGCAAGCTAGTTCAAAGAGCTGGTCAATTTTTGGCTAACACCCGCCGGTTTGGACAAAACATTTACTGCCCTATGTCTGGCTCGGTGCTCTGCAAACTGCAGTTTAAAAGAAATGATTTGGTAAATTTCATTATATCACTTCTCTGCTCCTCTTGAAGCTGAGCAGTGTTAGCCCAAGGGGCTGTGAGTCAGAGAACTTTCATATGAGGGCCAAATGAGAATGCAACAAACAGATTTTAACTGTGATTTTGCCACAAACAGTTGTGGGTGTGATGCTGATGTGTCATGTGGGAATGTGTCATTGAAGCTAATTTCACAGCTTCTGGGTTTTTTGCAAACACATCCAATATCTGTGTAACATTCTCGTTAGCTGGAGGCCTGTTAGCCCCACCCTTGCTTTTCCCCACATGCAACAGAAAGTGTCAAAAGAAGAAAACTTTTCCCATGCTAACTCACTTTCAGCTGTTCAGCTATTTATGATTATTAAGAATATATGACTTTTTTTTTTTTTTTTTGTATTATTTTCAAATTCTCTTTCCACCTTTCTCCTCCCAGGTGTGCCGCTGAGACCCATGTTGGCTCACCCCACCAAGGGTGTCAGCGAGGTGATGAAGAAGTTTGACGAGGCAGCGTTCACCTGCGAGTACAAGTATGACGGAGAACGTGCACAGGTCTGTATTGGTGGGTGGCAAAGGGACAGAGTGCAAATGTTTGTTTTTTGTTGAGGTTTGGCAGCGAACATATGCCTGCTGAATTTTGTATGCATATACCTTTTGGCTGTGTTCTTTGAATATGAGTTATTGCTGTTCTCTCGCTATGTGTTCGGTTCTCTGTGCACGCACGTGCTCGGTGTTTGTGTGGTGTGTACGTGCATGTGACACTGCCTATTCTTTTGAGATAAACAGTAGTGGCGCTTTTGCCCTGGGCTTGTAGGCAGAGCAAGCTACTTCTACTGTTGAGGACTAGATAGATCGAGAGGGGAGGGGTTGCAGATGGAGAAGTGTAAGGAAAGAGGCCAGAGACAGTGAATGCGAGACATAAAAGAAGAGGGAGACAAACACGAAGACACAACAGGAGACAGCAAAGGGAATGAGGAAATTTTGAGCGCGAGAGAGAGAGAGGCATAGAGAGATTGTAATGTAAACCCCTCCAGCTGTATTGTTAATTTTGGACAGTCATGCCAATAAAGTGCCTTTGAACTGAGTTGAATTGAGAAGAACAGAGATGAGCAGGGAGAGAGAAATGGAAGCAGAGAGAGAGGATGGAGACAGTGAACAAACCTTATGACGTCCTCCTCTTCTCTGTTTTCTCTCTCTGTGTCCTCACTGCAGTGAAGTTTACTCCCAACAGCCAGCAGAGGGACTCACGGTACACCACTCTGTTAAAACACTCCCTCTGTGTAACTCTTTTCAGACTCGAGTATCCTTAGGAAAACGTGAATCTGTGTGTGTAGAATTTGATCAGTCTGACATGGGTATGTGTCTCTGAAAAAATGTTTTCCCCATATAAATGTGATTGTGTGTATTATTATTATTTTTTTTAAGTTTAGTTTATTTATCAGATACATTGTTAAATGATCAGCTGAAAAAAGAATTGTGCATTTGCAAAAATCATTTGTTGTCCCTGGAAATGATGTATGCATAGTAGGAACATTATAAAAAAATAATAATAAAATACAGTTAGCTACTCCCACATTAAGGGATATCATCACACCAGGAAAAGACTGATGACAAGATGGTGAGTGGGTATGAGAATAGGATAGAAAGTAATCCTCACATTCATTGAGATTTATAAAGAGGAACTTAACATTTACAATTCCTGAAATAAATAATCCCAGAGGAGCCTTTTTCTCTAAAATCATCCTCAGGGATATCAGTAATTCTGTCTTGTGAAAGTATCTAATCCATCACAACATCAGACTGGCCAAATAGGAATAATTTGTTTGACAGTCAAAAATTCAGCAGTGCTAAAAATAAAAAAAACCTCAAAGATTCAGTTAAGAATCTAAATTCACCCACCTGCTGTCCAAACACCCTGCCAACCAACTTCTTTCTAAACGTTTTAACTTATTTGGAAGTGGATTTAATGAGAACTGTCATTGTTTCACTCCTATCAGATATTTTTCCAAAATCACTGAAAACTGCACTTGTTATAAAACGACAACCTGGATCCTGCAATAATAAACCACTACCAGGCATTTTCTAATATGTCCTTTGTTTCTAGAAAATATTGAGAAAGCTGGTTTGATTCAGTTTAATTCTTTAATATTAAATGGCCTTTTAGGCAGATTACAGTCTGGTTTAAGACAACACCACAGCATTAGAACTGCACTAACTAAGGTCTTCAGTGACATTTGTTTCAATACTGAGCCAGGTCAGTTTTGTTGCTGCTTGATCTCAGTGCAGCTTTTAATACTGTGAGCTGTACGATCCTCCTAGACAGACTGAAAACTGGGTCGGATTATTGGGTACCGTCCTCAGTTGGTTCAGGTCAGTTCTCTGGTTTGCGTTGGTGATGATGAATCTGACAGCATTACAATGACATGGAGTCCCCCAGGGTTCAATTCTTGATGTTGTTCAGGCTCTGGATTTAAAATCATACATGACAGTAATGTTGCTTATCACAGTTATGCAGATGACACTCAGATTTACCTATTTTAGAGATTTACGGTGCTATGGGGATGCAATTAAATTTTCTAAACCTGTCAACTAAATACCTTAAGGAGAGATATTTAAAAGACTGTTGATTAGTTGAAACAAGAAATCTAAAGATGTCACTGTAAGTCTCTAGGTAATGATAAAATTCTGACATTTCATGATCCTGTAATGAATCCGTTGCTTTACTCCTTCACTGCTTAGTGACCCAGTGTCACTTTCCATCAGAAACTCTGTTTAACTACATGTCTCTTGGTCAAGTCACAGCATTGATGACTCTATTACCACCTGATGTCACAGCGAAGTGGCCTTCTCTAAAGAAATAAATATTGATTAGATTGATACAAGCATTGCATGCATAATGTAATATATATGACTCTAATTGCCTAATCCTTCTCTCTGTGATCGTCTTATCTGGCACTGATCATTTTAAAAGACAACTGGTGGAGAATTCCACCCACGTGTATGTTTTATGATTGTTATTTGTTTTTTTTATTTTCTTGCTACAGTACAGGTGTTATTCACACAGCCATCTGTCCGATTCGATCATGAAATCCAATCTGTCATCGGTAGTATTAACAATTTAAACAGACTTTTTAAACTAGACCAATGTGAAATTATAATTCATTGTGCTATTTTTTTTTTTTTTTTTTTTTGTATTCCCCCCACCACCCCCACAGATTCACATTTTGGAGAGCGGTGAGGTTCGAATATTCAGCCGCAACCAGGAAGACAACACCAGCAAATACCCTGATATTATCTCTCGCATTCCCAAGGTAAAACTCTTGAACACACAGAGCGCTTCAGCTCAGCCCCTGGGAGAGAGTAGAGTCTCTGTGAGCTGTGATTGTCAAATGAGGGCTTTTACAGCGGTGCGGATAACAACCGCACACATTTATCTTGCTCACTCTTATCTTTCATTTTGCTGCTTTTTCTCAACCTATCTTTCATCTGTCTGGTTTCCTCTGTCTGGAGTCTCCTCCTCTGTCTGTGTCTCTCAGCCTGAAACCTGTCTTCAAAGTTTGTTTGTTCCGTATTCCTTTTCTTCTCCCTGCCCTTACCTATCCTTTTTCACTAATCAAGCTCTACCACTAACATTTTTATTTTTTTTTCAAATGTTTTTTCTTCAAAGAGGATATATATTATATATTATATTTTTTTATAAAACTGTATGTCCCCAGTAGATGCCAAAAACAGTAGCTGTGGGTTGTCTTGCCAATTAGTGAGAATCTGCTTGTGTGGGGAAAGAGATCACCAGTACCTGAAGCTTTGGCAGTTGGCCTGGGGTTATCTGAGCACACTCGCCACTTTGGTGCCTGCTGAGTATGGTCTTCTGCTTTTTAAGGAGCTGCAATAAGGTACCAAATAAAGCTGTATCAGTTATCCTTGTTCCCAAGACTTTCTCTGGTACATAACCAGCACTAAAACATTAGTATGATTAAAAGCAATTTCCATGTGGCATGTATTAATCAGGGCAGGTTATTTAGTCGAGGAAATTCTCAGAGTAGTCGGAGAATCTTACTGATGAGTCCCTTTGCTGGATTTTATGAAAGCATAATTATTGGCGTGAATTAGTAAGAGAAACCAAGTGTTCTTCTCCTGTGCTGATAAGTTGGTGATCACTTAATAAAAAGAACTGCAGTTTTTGTTGGGTTCCTAAAACAAATTCAGAACAGGCAACACTCCAGTGGTTATAAAACGAGTGTCATGTTGTCTTGATCATTTAGTTGAAGTTTATTTTGAACTAATGGACTGACAAAACTGCTGAGGCTTTAAACAACCGGTTTCACATAATGCTTAGAAAATATTTTTTCCATTTTTCTACAATGAATGGATGTTTTTTTTTTTTTTTTTTTTTTTTTTTTTTTAAGGTCCAACTAGTCTGAGCTGAAACCATAACTAAACTTAGGGTGCCCCCCATTCGTCACACGGTCTTTTACAGAAATGATGCATCAGTGTTGCATTTGAACATTTCCTAGTCTACTTTAGGTGATTATAAATAATTGGGTTTTAATTGTGGTGTTTTTTTGGAGAACATGCACTGGAAGATGTTGGTTGGTCTGTCAAGATCAGTGGTGAGAGGTGGGTCAGATAGAGCCTGTTTTCATCTCTCTCTACAGATAAATGCACCCATCCATGCTGTTGTGGTAAAGCCTGGTCGCAGGGCTGCTTGGTCCAGCCTCCTCACTCAAACCAAAGTCTTGTATTAAACTGGCTGAACATTTCGGTGGATATGTTGGGCGCTGTTTCAAAAGTCTGTTCAGCTCACATTACACTCACATGGTTGCTAGTGAACCTTTCAGTTTGACGTTTAGCTTAATTTCTGTTAATTTATTCAAATCGTCTTGTTTTGGCTGGTTGCTTGTGCTGATCTGTTTGAACTGTAACAAATAGCTGTTAACTACAAACTGAACATTTACTGCTGCACAACCCAAACTTTCCACTGGTTGAGCGCTCTGGTGGCCTACTCTTGGAGCTTGAACTGCCAGCACCCCTAGTTCAAGTTCAGTATGGTGCTTGGGTTACATGTTTTTCTCTTCTCATGTCCAGTCATTTCTCTACTGTTAACTCTCCACTAAACCCATAAAAAATGTCCCAGAAATACCATTTAAAAAAAGAGGCTTTTATTGTGAAGGAGCTATGTATACAGTGGGTAATGCAACGGATTTGTCACCAGGTTATCTTTATGAGCAGCACCACTGTTTACACAACAAGATATGGAATTAAGTGTTACCATTTGGTCAGCAGAGCAGTTTCATAAATTTCAGGGAGAAATGGTCAAAGCAGCGACAGGCAGAGAGATTTTAGCGATATTCTGCGTTTACCTCACCTTGCTGTCTCTGTGGAAAATCAATAGCTCTGACATAACTTGAATGGTTGCTCATGGCTCGGCTTGGTGCAAGTGTATCTCCCCCCCCCCCCCACACACACACACACACACACACAATGCACACTATATTACTCTACCTTTCAGTGCTGCCTGCCCCTTCCTTTAATTCTTCTTCACACACTCTGGTATCTCATTATTTTATGTAACTTCTGCCCTCTGTTTCTCTCAGACTTTTTTCAGTTTTTTTGCACCTTTTCTTTTCATAACTTTAAAAGCTACATGGCTCTTTGTCCACTTGTCTCTTTTTCTCAAGACTCTCTATCTAATCACTCCTTTTTTCTTCATTACTTCTTCATAATGTCCTGTTTGCTCTCTCACTACTCACTGCTCTCTTTCACCTCTCTTCTACCTCTCCTTTCACTCTGGTTATATCCATCCTCCTCTCATCTTTTTTTCATCACTTTGATAAAGCTCCTATGCAATTTCACCTTTTTGGTCTTTGTGCCTCCCCCATCACCACTTCTCTCTCTCTCTCTCTCTCTCTACATACTTCCTTATTGCTTGTTGATGCTCCTGTGTGCTGTCTTCTCTCACATTTTGTCTACTTTATCCCTGTCTCCCTTCCTACCATTTTGTCTTTGCAGTCCGTTTTTTTTTTTTTTTTATTTTCACTTCTCCCTCCCCTGTAAAAGCTTTGATTAGACTTTTTCTTGCTTTTCTTCATTCTCTCTATGCCCATTAAATTGCATTTCTTGTAATTTATTTATTTATTTTTTTCCCTCTTACCTCTCTCAGCACTTTCACCTTTTACCACCACTTACCTCCATCTATACTAAAATTTAGTAAGCAGAATGAAAATTTTGGGTGTTTGTGCTTAATTTATACGATGTAAGAAAGACACAATTTTAATGAATTTTATTATAAATTTGAATTAATTTGATTTAATTTGTGCTTAGATCTAATTTTCTTGTTTATGTAGCAACGTTTAATGTACCCGTCAATTGTTTTAATGACGTTTTTATCTCAGAGATCGATTGGTGATTATTAATGTGGCAGACTATTGGCTGAAAAAATTGCTTGAATTAAAATTTTCACCCGTCTGGACATTATGTTGTCATGGCATCATCTGTGTGCTGACACATTCTTGTGAACACAATAAATGAGCAATGCCTGAGTGAAACTTCACACTAACACACGTTGCCTGCATAGAGGAAATGGTCTGATGAGATTTTACAGCACCTTGCTGCATTATTTTGCATAATAATGAGCGAAAACTCATTTTCCCTGATGCTACTATCACTTCATAATGCTTTAAATTAATATTAATGCTTTTATACATTAATATTAATACAAATATGTGAATTGGTAATTAATGCATTACTTACCCTAATGACCTTATGAAGATAGCTGGTTATGCTTGATATATTATTCTGTTTCCAAACATCCCGTTACCTCTGATTGGCTTTCTCTGATCACCTTTCACATTTCACTCACTAATCGGCTTTTACTGTCAGCTCAGGATCTATTTTTTAACTTTCAAAAATCCTGGTGGCCCTGAGTGACCAGGAAGTAAGAGATTAATCCTCACACACAGGATTTGGTAGATTAGATAATTAGCAGCCACTTAGTGTGATCTTGAACAGCAGTTGTGATGGTCAATATAATCTGCCCATGAGCTACATGTTTTATCCCAAGCCAAAAACCCGTATCACAGAGAATAACTCCGAGCTTCCAAAGCCTTTTACTTAATGCTGAGATAAAAACACAAATTGGGAAATAAACAGAAAGTGTCTCTAGTGAAGCTTCTGGCATTATGTAAGCATCCGTCCACAACAGGGGAAAAGTGTTTAACAGGTTGCTAATTGGTTTAGGAGAAAAGATGGCAGCAATGACCATGGCTACTCAAGAATAGCGATAAATGTAGGGGAGAAAAAAATGTTACTGTGTTGTCTTTCATAGACGTTGGCAACAAAGTGAAGGCAGCTGCAGGTCCTGAAACAGCCTGAACGTGCCTTCATGCTGAATGCCTGTATTCATGCATTTTAAAATCTTCAGGTTAAATCCTTAAATGAGTTTGAGTCTATGGGTTTTGTTGTATTTACTGCAGTGAAACTTTCCAATCTTGTTTGCTACAGCAGATGTTGCTTATGAGCAGGCTGCCAAATAACATCATCTAGCTTTTTTAAATTCTGAAAACAACTTTTCATCATCTTTCTAAGTGCAACCGCTTTATGTTGTCTTTTTTTCCCCCCTCCTTTGAATTCCCCTTTGCTGTGTTTTTATCATTTTTCCCATAGGTAAAGAAGGACTCTGTGGTATCCTGTGTCTTGGACTCAGAGGCAGTTGCCTGGGATCGTGAGAAGAAACAGATCCAGCCTTTCCAGGTTCTCACTACTCGTAAGAGAAAGGTATGAAAGGAGAAGACTGAAATAAGATGGAAGAAGGAAGAATAAAATGCTCCTGGTGTCAAAAAGCTAGAGACTAGCAGATGATGAGAGGAGAAAAAAAATGAAAAGGTTGGCGAGTGAAAACAAGACTGAGATAAGGACTAGTAGGTGGAGGAGAAAGATAATAGAGTGAAATGATCCGGCAGACTGAGGGAGATGGACAGAGAAAGAGCAGACAGACAGAGGGGCAGACTGATAAGTAGGAGATGGAGGAGTCAAATGGATCGAGGAGAGAGGTGGAGGGTGTGAGATTGCAAATGTCAGCTAGGTGTTTTTTCAGTTTTGATCAGAATAACGGCATCTTTCCACCACACCAATCACATTAGAGGGAAACTGCTCCTGTCTGTATGTATGATAAATTGGGAAAGGAGGAATTAGAGCACATATATGGACAACATAGTGAAGAAAATTGCTAAAAATGATCTCAATTTTTTTTTTTTGCGGGGGGGTACCATTACCGCCACTATGAAATGATGATTATTTATAATGAGCATTTAATGCACAAAGTGATTGTACTGCCCTTCAGGCATTTTGTAACATCTCTACACTTATACACACACAAGCTTTCGTACTGAAATGACATTTCAGATAACATGAAACCAAATATGGTATAACACCATTAATGAACGGAGGGGACGGTAATGAGGGAGCATGAAGGAGAAGAGGGATAAACCAAGAAAAATATCTTTTTAAGTTTTAACACCAGAGGTTTTATTCTAAACACTGCAATTTAATTTTGTATTTCTGATCACATCTTTTTACCATCCGCTGCTCACAAAAGTTCTGGGATAACATAAAATTTTGGAGAACTCTACCAACTCTTTGTAACATCAAACTTAGTCTAATTAGAATTAGAAGTGTACAAATTGTACTAAGTGGGGATTCACGCATCACTAAATAGAAATGGGCTGCACCACCCACACTAATTCTTATGTAGAAATTACTTGTTATAGCCCAGTAAATGCCAGATTAGTTGGATTAAGTGCAAGATTAGATTGATGATCCACTGCACATTTAGAGTAAAGAGTAGGAAACATCATGCACCTGTGTCAGCACACCTTATCCACTACACTTTAGCACAGTTTTGATATTAACTCTGAAGTATTTACTTTTCTAGATGCGTACATATAATTAAAATAGTAACTGCACTTACAAATTATTTGCCAGTGAGTTGAATAAATCACAGGCTGCTTAGACTGCTAATGATAAAATATGTCATGCTATAGTGGCTTCCTTTCTGCTTTCATTCTGTGGTACTAACTGTAATGTATTCAGTGTGCATTATCTTCTCTTGACAACATTGGCAAACACAATTTCATGTTAATTTCCACCTGCAGATAAGTGGAAAAGTGTGAAACCATTGGTGAATCTAGTACATCTCATTAATAAAAACATTACTCCTTAATGCAACTACAAGTTAAATCTTAATGATGTAACCTGATTTAGAAAATCACTGGCTTGCAACTGGGAAGGGAGAACTTTACACAATTCAGTATTTCTTCAGCATAGTTTCAGAAAAGTTAGGGACTTTTGCATCCTTGGTGGAAACCAGGTAATAGAGCAGGCTGGAGAGTGTAGGGACTGACAGGAATAAACAGGATTAGGTAGAGGTAGAAGGGAGACGAGGAGATGGAGAAGTAGAAGCGGTTTGTCAAGTGAGTCAGGGAGTAGGAAGTGATATGTCGGAAGAGAAGCATGAACAACGAGGTGTAATGCTGTTAAAAGGGAGAGAGAGATAATGGGAAGGCGTGGTGGTTAACGTTCAAGATCAACGGGAGAGAAATCAAAGAGCTCTTTGTAACAAGTCCCAAGGTTGGATGTAGCGATTTGTGAATAAGATGCGTTTATTTGCATATTTTTGTCAAGGGAAAAATATTAAAATGTATGTATGTGTGTTCATGCTTCCCTGCAGGATGTGGATGCCTCAGAGATCAAAGTCCAAGTGTGTGTGTATGCCTTTGACCTCCTCTATCTCAACGGCGAGGTAAGACCTGGTGATGAGGAAAATATTAGCCTGAGATCTCCCTGAACACTCCTGTCATCATTTAAAACCAGCTTGTGTGTTTGTGTTTATTGTTTGTGAGCGTGCTCGCATGTTCGTCACCCCACCGAGATGCCAGCAACATCCCTGAATGCCAATGATGGTGCTACTGGAGGCCATAACTAGATGATGATTTTAATGCTCATTGTAATTCCAGTAGAGTGTGTGTGTCTGTCTGAGACTCTCTAAGTCTGTGTATGAAAGCACAGTCGCTGCATTTCTGAGGCTGTGGTGACGATGATAATTGTCACTGGGTGTGGGATCGAGCATGTTCTTTCCATCCAGATAATGCACATTTTTAAGCAGATTTTCTAAAAGTCAGCAGAAGAAGAAAATGAGAATTAGTGAATGTTTCCATAAGATAGTGCTATGTCTGTTTCCTTAAGTGGATGGGGACACAATTACATAATTAACAAGCCCAAGTACCTTTTAAGCAATGACAATTCATGACTCCTACCTAATGTGGCTTTTTTTTTTTTTTTTTTTTTAAATTTTATGAACTAATATATGTATGTCCATATCCATTCCAATGTATACATATATATGCGTATATTGCTGTTTCCCTTTTTTATTCATTTATTTATTATTAATTTCTGATTTCTACTTATCATTGTCAAGTCTGTTGTTTTCCTAAGAGGGTCTGTGCAGACTATCTCCATGAGATACCTCACTGCTGGACCTGCACAAACAATGGAGATATCAAACTCATGTCCTTGGCACTATTTTTTGGAATTTGGTCACTCTAATATCTGAGAAAGGTTTTACTGCACATGGTGTTTTTTACAAGACATTTTTGACAGAGTTTTTGCAAAATATAAAGAAAATTAAATAAAAATGTCTGGGTTTTGTGGCGACATGACCATTAAGGCAACACACATGTATGACATGCGTCAAAACACAGCCACCCAGTGTTTTCTGTGTCTCAGCCTGCACACCAGTGGTATCTTGATGCATGTCAACATGTCAGAATATGCCATTGTCTGTTCCCAGCAGTGACATCCTTGAGCTCTCCTGAAAAGCACCAGTTTTATCCCCTTCTCTCTTTGGATTGGCCTCTCTTGCCTAGTGTGCTCTGAGCATTTCTTTTGTCTCTAAAATGTATTTGATCTGTGCTGCAGGCATCAGCTGATATATGCCAAATCATTTGCATTATTAACGGCGTGTGTTGAACTTAATTTGACAAAAAGATATAAAATATAATAAAACATTTGATTAACTAAACAAATGGGAGAAATACTTTTAAGAGGATTGTTTGTACTGGGGTAAATCACTCATGACTGCAGGATATAATCATGCTATGGTCTATGCTATTGTTCAAATAAGACTATGATGCCTCTCTGGCTTCCCACACAAAAGCATGATCAGTAGTTTGTTTGAAGCCTGACACAGTTTGTTTTAATTATAGGTTTTTATTTATTTGAGAGCAGTATGTTAGTGCTGTGTCTGTACAGATGGAAATTAAGAAAAAGAAGGAATGCAGTGTCGTCGTTAATTGGTAAAAACTGCATCCATTTACTTTTTGTGCATCATCAGTGCAAGTGGGTGCTTTTCTACTTTGGCTTCTTTTTGAAGGATTCACATTTTAGTGCACAAATGCATTAAAAATACAGTAGGTGGTTGGAAACGTGTTGATTGTTCTTGTCTTTGTGTGTGTTCATGCTTGCAACCAAAGCCGTGTGTGTTCTGCATCTTTGAGACTGTTTGCGTGTGGGTGTTTGCATGTGTCCAACCAGAGCTGTCGTGACTGTGTGCATGTGTGAGTATACTCTTGAGACTGTGTTTGTGTGGGTAGCTAGTTGAGATGGCATTTCATCCTTGTCACCGCAAGGCTCCAAGCTACGAAGAGGAAATGGTTGTAATGACGTGCAGTTTTGCCGTTTGTAATGATGTGTGTGTTTTGTGTTTGTGCGTTTGTGTAGTCCCTGGTGAGACAGCCATTGTGTCGGCGTCGGGCTCTGCTCAGAGAAAGCTTCTCAGAGGTGGAGGGAGAGTTTGTGTTCGCCCGATCCATCGACTCCGACAATACCGACACCATCGCAGAGTTCCTGGAGCAGTCTGTCCGAGGTGTGTGTGGTTGTGTGTCTGTGAAGGAGATGGAGACAGGCTTGCTTACTTGTTTTCCTTCTTGCTGTCTCCTTTTGTGTCTTGAACTTTTTGTGTGTGTACTAACTGTGTGCTTGTTTCCTCGCCTGCTGTCCCTGTGCATCCTTAACCTATTTATGTGTGGGTGTGTTGCGTGAGAGTCTCATTTCATTTGTGCCTTTGCCTGCTGCCTTCATGTGTAAATTGAGTGTGTGTGTGTGTGTGTGTGTGTGTGTGTGTGTGTGTGTGTGTGTGTGTGTGTGTGGTATGTGTGTATTTGTTTCCCTGCCTGCTGCCTCTTTGTTTTGGCCTGGATGTTGGTTGTATTGTGTTTTTGTGTGTGAGACATAGACAGAATCTGTGAGTTGTGTAATTGGGTTTTCTTGTGTTGTGTGTGTGTGTGTGTGTGTGTGTGTGTGTGTCTCTGTATATGGGAAAGAACATAGAGATGTGCTTCCCCATGTGACTTGTGTGTATATGAGTTGGATGCCTGAAACTCCTTCGTCTGTGTGTCTCAGCCGCAGACAAAGACCTTACATGTATCTGAAAGATAATCTGTTAATTTCCTTTCTGCACGACTAGAGTCGTGTTTTGGGGTATTAATGTACGTGTGTGTGTGTGTGCGCGCGCGCGTGTGTGTGTGTAGACTCCTGTGAGGGCCTGATGGTGAAGACTCTAGAGAAGGATGCCACCTATGAAATTGCCAAGCGCTCTCATAACTGGCTGAAGGTGTGTAATGTAGTGAGCGAGGTCAGCACTGTGACACTGTAGTGTTTGTAAACATGGACACACACTCACCTTACGTTAGGTACGTTAGGTGTACCTAGCTAAAACGAATGCCCATGTTCAGCTTTTGTTCAAACTGTTTTAGACACATTAATTCAACATCAACGATGATTTTAGAAAATGTAGTTTGTTCAGCTGTTGAACTGTATTCTAATGTACAAAGAGCTTAATCTGGCCTAGCATCACTGATATAAATGTAGTCGACAAAACTTTCACTTACACACATATGGTAAGAGACCATGAAGTATGTACAATAGACCTCTAATGTACAGAAACTATTTTTATTCTTTAAATTGTATTTTTAATTTTAAATCCAGAAATAAAGCCTTTAAATGTGTTTCATTCATATACAGCCTAATTAAGGCATAAGAAATGACTAGTCCTCATTAAGATTAAAGCTAGAACTGATTTCTCCAGACAAGAACATTTTTAAAACTATTAGTTTTCAGACACTTTTCTGACAGGTCATATTGTTGATAAATGACATTTAATTAAGTCCACTGGGTGTGATATTTGACTGGATTTTACTAACAGAATTATTGGTTTTAATCATGCTTATATGGTGTATATGTATGTGTGTGTCTGTTCTCCTCCCCAGTTGAAGAAGGACTACCTGGAGGGGGTAGGTGACACAGTTGACCTGTGTGTGATCGGTGCATACCTGGGGAAAGGCAAGAGGACAGGCACCTACGGAGGCTTCCTGCTGGCCTGCTATGACGATGAAAATGAGGAGTTTCAGTCTGTCTGCAAGGTTTGTATCTGCGTGTGTGTGTGTGTGTGTGTGTGTGCGCGCACGCGTGTGTGTGTGTGCGCGCGCGTGTGTGTGCGTGCGTGCGTGCGTGCGTGTGTGTGTGTGTGAGAGAGTTTGGTATGCTGCAGGGCTGTGGGTTGTTTCACCAACTCAAATAATAATATGCAAATAGGGTTATTCAGTTTAACCATTTCTTAGTTTGTGGAAAACCTTATAACCGTATAATTCAGATTGTCTTTGCATAAGACAATCTCAAGACAAATAGGCCAATTCATCTTTTTTTACAATCAGGTCCATATTTACATAAAGCTTTATTGAGGAACATGATGGCTAGATGTTGTATCCTTAATTTCTTTATTCTCTCATAACAGCCAAAGGTCAGCAACAATTGCAGTATAAATAACTTCTGTCAGACCTACACATTTCAGCTCGTCACGTTTATCAAGATACGGTTATTTATAGTCCAAACGTTGCTTTGAAGTTGTCACAAATGCCTTCTCTCCATTGCAGAAAACCACAGAACTGTTTAGACAGACAAGTCACTTGGGAGAAATTATTTTATTGTGTTGTATTTATATTTACTTTGAAACTTTTTACTTGTACTGTAGCGTTCGGGCGAAGGTGTGCTTTGATGTAGCTGCATTAATGCAAGTAAACATAAAGGAAATTTAAAGAGTCACACACTTAGAATATGTGCTGGTCTTTATGTTGCTTATTTTACTAGCAAATGAATAATGCTGTGATGAATGCTGTTTCCAGAGCTGTCCAGGTCACAGGGCAAATGAAACATCTTCATATTTCCGGCCTGGACATGTACGTCATCTTTGCAAGCAGCTGTTGAAAATATTAATCCGTACTTTGCCCTGTTGTTGCCCTGTAGTTCACATGCAGCTTATAAATCAGTGACAAGGACTGTTAATTAAAAAATTAGTTTACGGTGTGACCGATGTTCAGCTCCAACATGGAATATTGCATCTTTCATGGGCTGTTACCCCTTTTGTTTGTCAGCTTGTCTCTCTTCTTTGCAAAATGGGCTTTAGGTCTATTGATTGAGGTGCTATAGTGTTAATAATGTGCATATGTGTTTGTAGTGTCTGTGTCCTGTGGGGTGTGTTTCAGATACGTGTTGTTAAGTGTGTGGATATACGCAGTAAACGTATTGGTGCATGTTTGAGAGCATAACATCGTGAACAAGGCTGAGTGTGATTTCGCTGCATAAATTCTGTTTCTTGTCTGACCTGCTAAAACCTTCCATCTTTTTTTTTCTTCCCCTTCTGCAACATTCATTTCTTCATGCATGGAAAAAGGATTAAGTGAGAAGCGACCACACGTTTCCCTAGCACCACCATTTCACTTTCTCATACTTCTACACTTTCACACCTGGGAGCTCAGTGGTACAACCCCAGCACTCTGCTGTTGCCCACTGAGCAGCACCACTGGAGCTGCTGGAGGTTAAAGTGGCTGTTAGATTAACATGTTGGTGTTCCAGACAGTGCTGCTGGTTTTTGTTTTTTTTTTTTTTACTATAACTAAAATTTCACAGGAGCATGTTTTGACACATAAGATGACTTTCCCAGGGTAAGTGAGACTAGGCTTCATGTGGGCTTAAGTTATACGACAGAAGACACCATTCAATGAAAATCTTTTGGATGACACAATAACTCCTGTATTTTTTCTGTTATTGATTTTCTTATTCAGCCGTTTCTCTGAATAGCTGCTAGCTGCAGAATTAAAGTCCTTCAGTTGTCGTAACATTTGATCAACACAGTAGTTTTTTTTTTTTCAAACTTTCTGGTTTCTTGCTCTGAACAAATGCTGACTGAGCTGCAGAATGGACAGATTTGTTCACGGCCACTTTGTCTGAAATTTACACTTTCAGCTCAGGTTTTGGCCACATTAAGTCAAAGTTGTCATAGCAAAGCATTTTTGTTTGGTCTCGGTTGTTTTTGGCAGTCACACTTTGGTTTTTTTTTAAAGTTGAGTTGGAGCATCACCTTCCCCATGCACAGCAGCTCCTGTAACATCTTTAAAATGTACTATATCGCCTCATACTTTCCACAATCTCCTAATTCAGTTTATTTCATAATGAAGTGGCAGGCTGACTGACGTTTCACTCGCTAAATGTCATTCAATCTTCTACTCATGCTACTAAACATAACATATTGTGGATATTGCAGAAAATGTACATGCAGTTTTTGAGAGCACTGCGCTGTTGGCCAGTTAAACATTTAAGAGACCTTTTTTTTTTTTTTTTTTTTTCTTTTCTCCCTCTCATCATAAAATATCTAGATGAACTCTTTGATAACTAAGAGGGAAACATGTTTTGCGTATGCATCACACCAACACTGTTAATCCATAAGTCTGCGTTCCTCGACAAATCTATTTTGGAGTCCTATATAAATAATCGTGGAATATCTGCCTCTAACAGGAAACATCTTCCTAGATGAAAAGAATCAATTACATGTTTACACAGGAGACATGGTGTGAGCAGCATGTTAGCAGCAGCAGCAGCTTCAGTGCTCAATCTGTCTACACAAGATGCGTTCAGTCACAGTGTTGAATGCAGGTCGCCCACATTTTGGCAGCTCTCGGGGCCTAACTCAGTCACTAAAGTTAATTGTGTCAAATGGAAGAAAAGGGATGTAAAAATGTTCTTTGGGCCGTGTTCAGAAGCGGAGGTCAAACATGAGCTGTTCATCAGCCTGAGTAGATAACACTGGATTGGTTAAAATAGACGTGTGTCAGATGGACAACTGTAAAATGCAGCTCATACTGTTTCTGTGTACATACCAACATAGTGAGTGCCAAACAGTTAGGGTCATGTGACTACAGCATCCATTTTCATGTGTGCTTCATGCCACGTTTCCTTTCTTTCGCTCTTCAATGTCAGCGATAAAAGCAGAAAGTCATAGAACAAAAGATTGTTGTCCTTGATATGGTAAACTTTAGCTGGACCTCAGTTCGAGAGGCGACACTGCAGCTAAAAGCAGAATTTAACCCACATTTCCATTTCCCTGAAGTCATCTCAACTATATGTCCTGCTGAAACGTCCTTGAATGAGACACGGGTCCTAAACAAATGCAGGAGCAGCACTGGTGCCGCAGTGAAGTCAGGCAGATTTCCCTCATAGAAACTCAGAGGAACTCAAATGAAACTGAACTGACAGTTGTTTATATTACAGTTATTTGGGGGCTTTGTTTACAAGCTATTGTACTGTCTGTTTGGCTTTGCCATAGCTGTGACAAACACCCCCCACAAGTTGTAAAAATTCTATGAAATCACAAAAGGCTATTCTTCTGATATTTGGTTATTGTTGGTACAGACATGCCGAGAAATGAAACCCCAGCTACTCATGTAAACACCTGTCTTGTTTACGTGTTTGAGGCTGTTTTGGCTCAGTAGAGCTGGCAGTTTGCTGCCTTGGTGCAACAGGAAAGTCCTCTTACATCCTTTGATGGTGTTCATTGACCATCTGAGCTGATATTATGGGAGGCAGGAACGACTCAGAGGAGCGAGCTTGTATGAGCATTTGTTTCAAAGAAGAAAAATCGAGAAGCATGTTAAATATGTGAGAATCAGTGGCTCAATAAAATTCAATGTAGTCTGCTTTGATACAGAATGAACAAGAAATAACAGCAGTTAAAGTTTATGTTCCCTCAGTACTAAGGCTGGATATCAGCACTGATCTCCAGAGTGGATTCACAGGGTTCAAAAAGATTTGGCTCTTGATGATTTAATTACATCAGTTAAATACCAGGGTAGTATGAAGTACTACTCAGAATTTATTCTGGGAACTTAAATGTCTTCTGTGTTGAACAAGTGAGCAACTCCTCTGTTTCCTTGAATATAAAACTGAATAAAGTGCACATCACTGGCTAAATTATAAACACATTTTCTGGTTATAAAAATGTGAACAAAGGATTTATTTCCCTTGGCAGATAGTAAAGGACCGAAACCAGGCACATCTAGATTTACTTTACAGCTACATGTGCAAAACAGCAGAGCAAGAATAATCGAAAACAACATGCACCACTTACTTAACAAGGTTATTATTGTGCATATTTCAAAAAGGGAATGCTTCCCATACAACATCCTTTTCCTATGATCCTTAATGTGACGCAGCCAGCCACACAAAGGATGTTCTTGTCTTTCCTTGGTTATAGCTCCTCCAGGCAGCCTCGTCAGTCCTCAGAGTGGAAATAAGAGCTTAGGGACATCCTTAATCATCGTGGACTAGAAGGACTTCTGGGTTGACCAAGGAACGATAAAATGAGGGAATTGGGATTCAGCCGTAATGATCAGTTTGACCACGGAGGGGCAGAAACTGAAGAGCTGCTCAGTAATTCATCTGCGCTGTTTGTTTTCAGCAGGTCTTTAAATAAAAATCATCAAGTATGACAGTGGACTTTGAATGTCTGGTTAGGGATGATTCCTTCTGCTTTGATCAGATATTTCCTGATCTAAATCACAATCATTAACTCAGGCCCAGAATGATATAATAAAGCATACGTGCAGTGTAACAACTTCTGCTTTAACTACTTCCTTCAGGGCAGCTCATTATTTCTTACAAATAGCAGCACAGCTGGTATCAGTTTAGGTCTGGTGAGATAAATGGAGCTGAACCCATAAAGGAGATACAGATGAATGTAACCTTCCAAACCTTGTGAATGTACTAAACGCAGCCTTGGGAACATTAAGCTTCTTTTGGGCGCCTGCAGAATACACCTTTAGAAAACTTGTGTGAGGTGGAAAATGCTATATGTGCATGATGTGCCAGCCTCTTTCTTTGCCTTTATGTGACTCTCAGCCAGTTACGTGATTCCCGTGTGTCAGCAGGTTCAGGTCTTTTGAGAGGTGACACGATGCTTCAGGCAAAGCAGGTAGACAAGGTGTAGGGGGTGGGGGAGGCATTTGCTTGCTGTTCTGTGTTCTGCTGCTCGCTGCCAAATGTCTTCTGTCTCACCACGAGGGAGAGTATATGTGTATATCTGTGTGTGTGTGTGTGTGTGTGTGTGTGTGAGTCTTATGACTGTTTGTCTGTTTCAGATCGGGACAGGCTTCAAGGATGAAGATCTGGAGCAGCATTACAAGTTTTTAAAGGTAAGCTGGTGCCGTGTGACTCTTGCACCTACTAGCTAAGGGAAAAAATGCAGCCTGACACTGATGTCATTTCTTTTTAAAATCATAACTTGGGCTTTGAAATTCAGCAGCTGCAGGTACTTAGACAGAATCAGACATTTTTGAGGTTTAAAGAGCCAGAATGAGTGTGGCTCAGGTCTTTGGGGCCCTTTCAGTGTACAAATAATCATTGCCTCATTTAATTCTTAATTTATTCCACCTTTTCAGATATAATAGAGATATTCAAACCAAAATAATATAACCAGCGTGCAAATGTACTCCAAAAATACAACTCAAGTACTGCTGTAATTTTGTCAGTGACTCCTCCAGGTACTTTTAACTTGTGTAAATGAGAGAAATCACAGAAATGACCCCCCCAGGCTTGCCCACACAGTGACTACTAATCTGAATGTGCCATGTATGCATTTATTGGCTTGCAAATGTGTGAACTTAGTCTCCCTATTTGGAAATATTGAGTGGAGATCATAAATTACTTCTTTCACCAATAAAAATATGCATTTGGAGTAAGTGTGCAGGCGTGCTCTGACGTTTAGGGATTTAATTGCTTTTTCAATTTACTTTTTAAGAGGTTCGTTCCAGAGCAGCAGAGCAGCAGCATTTGAAGAAAATGACAACTGCTTTCTGAAAATGATCGCTGTTGTGAGAGTCAGAATTCATTTGAGTGCTCTGTTGACTTTATCGGCTAAATTTAGACCTACTTTTACAGAAATAACAGGCTTTTAAAAGCAGTCATCTGTTTGTTAGATAACAGTGAGTGTGCAAATCTGTGACACTCTGGTGTTCTGAAATCAACTAACCATAAAGTAATATTTTAAAGGTTAAGGGTTTTGACTCTGTGGTACAAACTGCTGCATGGTGCAGAAACAGTGAAACAGTGATTGAGAAGGTGGTGTAACCTTTTTTTCATTCTCCCCAGACCAATACAGCCTCCCCACTGTAGTGCTTTGTAATGAAGCCCTCCATCTGAAAGTGATGGATGGTGAATTAAGGCAAGTCGTGTTGCTTTAGCTGCAGTACCGCAGGCCGATGGGACTCCAGACAGGGAGACGATTGGCTCTGTTCACAACCCCCTGGGTGGTGAGGTTCTGTGCTGTAACAAGGAACACACTGATCCCTTCTTTCTGCTCTGGATTTTATGATACTTGAATTGAGGCTTTTGACCAGTACAGATTTTTTTTTTAATTATTATTATTATTATTATCTGCCGCTGTTCTAATCATTGATTTGTTAGTAGGGACTTAATAAAAAGCAAAAGCTTCTCTTATGTGAATATTTGCTGGAATTCTTCACTCAGTGCTCGAAGGTATAAATACATTCAATCCAACACAAATAGTTTTATTACATTGAAATAACTCCCACACATTTGCTTCTTTAGGCTCATGTACAGTGTTATTTTAATGTAGCAGCTATTTCAATTAGTACTTGTTACATTTTCTAACCATATAGACTTAAACCATATTTAATGGGGGTCAGTTACATCCAGCCTGATACCTGACCGATCTCATAAAGCGTGCAGGTATATTAGTGTGGAACTGAGGGGCCACAGGTTGAGCCCTGACAGAACTCATGTCTATGAGCTGCAATCTTTTAAAAGACTCTACACGCCTACCAGTGCACTCATTGTAATTCATTCTGGGTAAGTGTCACTTGAATGCCTACTGTATAAATAATGTGTGTGAGAAAACCACCAACAGCACTGCTGCTAGAGTTAGCAGTTTTCCCAGCATTACTTAACTATGACCCAGTTCTGTGGGCACCACTGCAGTCGAGTTACATTTCGCTGTTTGTGAGTCACATCTGCTGAAATGGATGTTTTAGGCCAAAACAGAGATGGGTATCATTTGGTAAAAATGTGACACCTACGCTGACAGAATGATTGCCAGTGTCAAAGTTAAGAAAGCACTGGTAAATATTGTACAAGCTGCCAGTTTTCTTGCAGAATAGAAGTGCTCTCATTTTTTCTTCTTTACCATAAGAGGTGAATATCAAGTAACAAATGTGCATATCAAGGTGTTTCTGAATGAAGTCTTTCATGTAGGTGTAATGTGGTTCAGAAAGCAGCCTCTCCTGTTGCCCCTCAGGCGAGCTGGAACTCTCTGAATATGAGTGTTGAAACTCTGCGTTGTCTCTTGGGAAATGATTGTGAGGCAGAATCCAGCAGGACGACCAGAGCCACTATATCACTGTCTCTGTGAATGCACTGCCCTGTATGTGTCTACAGTGGATATATACACTCCTTCATGTGTTTACATTTCATTTTGTGGCTCTTTTCACACTATTGTAAAGTGAATGTCTTTGTTTTAGGTGTTTGACAACTTTAATTAGCCATTTTCACTGTTTTCCTCTCATTTACACATTGAAGTTGAGTATAATTGTGAATGCAAATAATTTGTTCTGTGTTTTCCAGGAGCACCTTTTGCCCAAGCCACGCGCCTATTACCGTGTCGACCAATCAGCAGAGCCCGATGTGTGGCTCGACGCCGTGCAGGTTTGGGAGGTGAAGTGCGCTGACCTGTCGCTGTCGCCCATCTACAAGGCTGCGATGGGAATGGTTGGTTCAGTCTGTTAATCCCCCGCCCTCCCTTTTCCCACATTAGCTTCCTTGGCTCGTTATGGTCTGTTGCTTACGATGAAAAGTCACAATTTAGCGCCTCTTAATTAAGTTATTAAAAGTGTTGTAAGAGATGCTGTTTTTCTTTTTTGTTTTTTTTAGCTGTGGTTTGGCTTTATGTTGCCCACAAAGTCCCACAGTGAATATCAGTGTTTGCCATAATCTAAATACTATGCAGCCTCTTTTTAATCAGTCAGAGAAAAAAGAGCACTAACAGATGCATTTGGAGTGTGAAAACTAATTATAGAAAATATTGCCTCTTTTAGCTGAAGGTGAAATGTTATATTTGACGCTTTTAGAATCTTTATTGATGAATCTCTGAATGTAATTCATTAATCATTTGAATAGGTGTTCCCTTTCAACCTTCCTTTGTTTTCAGAAAGACCTGAAAAATGTGCAAGACATTAATTTCTGGAGGTGTAATAAGATCTTGAGAAGCTGCCGAATTGTTGGGCAGAATCACAGTTTGTGGAACTGAGAGAGTGTGGTGTTTTAAACCCTTGAACTAAATGAGTTTTCATAGCTTTCAAAGCGTGACAGTCAAAAAATGACTTCACAACTCTGTCATTTTCAATAACAAAGGACCAGTGCTCACCAGCAGTGGAACATATGCTGATTTCTGACCATGTCTACATGTCTACCCTCAGGTCGATTCAGTGAAGGGCATTTCTCTGAGGTTCCCCCGCTTCCTCCGCATCAGAGATGACAAAAAACCAGAGGACGCCACCACTGGAGCGCAGGTACATCCCGCCACCTTACTCTAGTGGTGTGAAATCAACACAGCGAAGTACAAACTAATGTCTGAAACACAGGTTAGACATGAAATACTATCTTTGTTTTGTGTGTGAAGGCCCTGGAGTTCAAACAGGCCGGCCTTCTGCAGTATAATGACTGTAAACCAGTAAAAATTCAATCAGATGTTTGTTTGGCCATGCTACTTTGAAGTGCCATATAGACATGATGCATTATGATCATGGCCACTTCACAAGAGCTGTCCTGTAAAATGCGAAGGTTGAATGGCTCAGCTTTTTCTGCTGGCATTGGCTGATATAGTGTCCTCCCACTGCCTGTCGAACAAAGCTGTCAGGATCTCGAGTGTACTGTTGGAGTCTGGGTAATATATAGTTAGGCAGCAAATAGTGAAATATATGGTACAGTAGGGTAGCGCGGTCAGCTTCACCTGTAAGAACACGTTCGTTCATCGTCCTGTGTGTCTTCTCAAGAGAGACGATCTTAATCAGTCTGTCAAATTAAGTTTCAGCTGCTTTAATTCATAATAAAACAATGTTTACACACATGTCTCTGACCTGCCCTCTGACCAAGAAGCACATGGTTTTTTTATGAGTGAACCCAACCAGCCTGTATTGTCAGTCCGTGCACGCTTCACTATGCTACTATAAGTGATACAGAATACCTTATGCTGTCGACAAACAGCTCTTCTTTAAAAATATGAACCAACACTGCACCTCAGCAGTGAAACAGTCGGACAACAAAACACGTCTCATCTTTGAGAAATGAGATGAGCAACAAATCATCAGACTGGAGAAGCTGTTTGGTCTTTAGCTTGAAAAATGTCCTCAAAATGACCAAATATCAAAACAGTTGCAGATGAAGTTTGACACTGAGTTTATTGACTAATCCTTTCTGCTCTAAAAATGATTCAGTTTTTCATTTATGAAGTCAATTGAACTAAAAATGCCAAATATTCCCATCTTCCATCTTCTTTGACTGCTCTTTGGACAAAGAGTTGTAGAAAGCTGTGGTGGGTAGAGAATAAACAAATTAGCAGGTAATTTTAAACACGAGTCCGATGTTTTTGTTGATTTATTCCTGGAAATAATTCAGTGATTTGGGATGAGTGATGTTCCAGTAATGTACTGTAAATGCAGGGGCTCATTTGGCTGTTTGGTTGTGTTTACTGTAATGTTTACAGAAAACATTACATCATCCTCTGGCCTAACTCAGTCTGAAGATGCTTTTATGTCTGTGAAGCAGACGAATAATCAGTCCCTGAGTAACCACCTCCTCCAGCCACACAGAGCTGGCAGTGTAGCTCTCACTTGTAAATACTGCAACCACTTTGTCAGATAACAAGCTACTGTTCAGAAGTTTGATTCCCTAATAAAAATTTTAGCGCACTGGTCGGCATCAAGAGTTGCTCTGGAGGTACAGAGTCAGGCTGATGTCCAGAACCTGTCTCCAAAATCAAAGCCAGGGATCATGCAACCATTGCTTATTGTTGCATCACACTCCACATCCTCATGTGGGTTTTTAGCTTTAATAAGGCCCAAACATTTTAACTGGAGCCTGGATGTTTCTTACCTGAGCTCAAACGGTATTTATGAGATTCCCTGTTGTAATGTCAGTCTTCTTGAAATAGATTCATCAACCCTCTGTTACCTGTGGAGTCTGGTTTTGTAGTTGCTACAGTTGTGAGACATCGGCTGCATTTAAATGTGGGTTTTAACTGTGAGGATACACACATACTTTCACGACGTGTGATTCCACGCACTAATTTCAATGAAGCCTGACTCGATTCCCGTCAGCAGGAAATAAGAAAACGTGGAGCCTGAATGCGTTGGCACCAGTCAGTGTCAGGCTGGTAATCAAAGCTTTACCTTGATCCAGTGTTGGAGAATTAATGTGATGTTTTGTTGTTTTGCTTCTCACTGTGCTGCTCCACCATAATGGCAGTGATACTGTTGCTTCTGGGTTTGCCTGGTGTTCACACATTATTCATTGTGCAACCCCCTCAACTGATGAGCTCCAGTGAACGCACCCTCCATCTCCCAGTCAGCAACTGGGAGTCACCAACTTGAAAGCCCGAGATATGAATAATCAAACTGTTATTTTTAGCCTTTCCTCTTCATGCTACTGACCTGACTTTATGATCTTCTTGCTCTCCCTCCGTGCCTCCTTTGTTCTCTCTTTCTTGCTCCCTCTTTCTTCTGTTCAATCTGTCCATCTCCTGCTCTTCACAGATTGCTGATTTGTACAAGAAGCAGCAGCAGATTCAGAATCAGGGGGAAAAAGCTGACCTGGAAGACTACTACTGATTGTCTCTAGTCATCACCAGGGAGTAATAAATAATGGCAATTGCAATGTAATTGTAAATAGCTTTTTTTTTTTTGTAATGTTGAATGTTGTTGAATGAAAATAAAGACTCTTTTCAGCTCTATCCCAGTTCTAGGCATCTTGTCTTTTGATTTATTGAAGCTGCCTCTTTACTGACTCAATTTGAATAAATATCTTCCTGCATATGGAACAACAATTTCCAAAAAACCCAAATCGACTTAGACTCAGTTAGAGCCTTACGTGATGGTAATAGATCCCTGTCAAGACTTCCCTCTGCAAAACTGCCCGGCAAAACATGACATGTATGGGCGGCATACCAATACTTTCAGCTGACCTGATTTCTGCTGGAGCACTCAAAAGGTGGCAGCAAAGTGCATCCAGTGTGTGGTAATAAGAGGACAAGCCAAGGAGATTGCCAGCTGCCTGAAATGTTATTAGAAAAGGAAAAAGACGTGGGCGCTGACAGTTGCTTAAACAGCAGGACAAAGGAGAAGCACTCACAGCTTCCTTTAGATGATAGAAACCCACTAACTGTCCAGCCTGAATCAATCAGAGGCTGTCGGAGATGTGTGGAGGGGAAGGGTGGGGGTCAGTTTGCGAGGCAAGGACGAGCAGTTATTACATGCAGAGGCAAAGAGGATTGAGAGAGTGAGGGAATTGTGAGGGTGTGTGTGCAGTGGCGACGCACATTGAGCTGTTTGGTGTTGGCAACCTGTTTTGTGCTTTTATCTGTAAGAGCCCTGAGCAACTCAGAAGCGCATTAAATGCCAAATAGCGTGAATATGCAGGAAATATTTTGTTGACATTGGCAGACGCTGTTTGAGAGTTTTACTTTGCATAGAGGTGCATCAGACCAGTCTGCATTAGAAACAGAACTGCTGCAAATAAGACGTGGTGGTTGCTGAATTTTAAGTTGCAGTTTCTCTTAGGGAGACTGAAATGCTAGATGATCCAGACTAGTATCTTTTAATATTGGACTCATAGCCATATAATGTGGTACATATGTCCAGAGTTACTTGAGAATGACAGAAGCAAAATAATACAAATTTTAAATATGCAAAAAAGTGAATAATAGTGAACTTTTCAGTTTTCACAGCCTGTAGTTCTATGAACTATAAATGAGGCCAGTCAGGACAAGAGAAGCACGGCAAATACAATCTTTATCCTGACGGTGTAAATACTGCCATGTACTGTGTGCTACACCCATATGAGCTTTTACATTTTATTTGTTCTGCAGCCAAGAACCAAAAATAAAACCCTAATGTTATAAGACAACAGTTATCAGTTATAAAAAACTATTTCTCTTTCAGATCTTCTGGATGCAGAGTTCTCCTCTTGGAGATTCATTTGCATACTTATTGAGTAGTTTGATCCATGTCACCACCTCCTCATGGTTTTGTAATCTGTTGTACAGCACAGAATGACACTTGAGGCTGAATGGCCGTGCAGCAGATGACTTCAAATCGCTTTTGCAAATGGCACTCTGCTGTTCCAGGAGGTAAATCACCCAGAGGGTTGAAGCTAAGACACTGACTGATGCTCCAGGTTTTGTGACTTGTGAATGTGCTGGTTTACCATACAGCTGCTACAGGGAACGTAGCCGGCCAATCTGTCTAGACTTCTCTGGGTGGGAACAGTGGGACCAGAAGAATCTGCACATACTAGATAAGGGCTTTCATTTCTTGCTTTGCAGTAAGAGAACAGAGGAGGGTCCATAGAGGAGGTTGCACACACATGAAAAACCCTTGGTGAATCTATAGTTCTTCAGCTTTCTTGGGCAGATTCGAGCCAGGCAGTCGGACAGGCTCTCTCCTGGAATATTCTGTACAATTTTTTGAGCCTTTAGGGCAAAATCTTCCAGTGTAGAAACACTTTAACCTCAAAACAGTGAGTAGAGCAGCCCTTTCATAGAGAATACTGTCTATTTATGGGTTCTCTATAAAAGGTTCTTAGAATCTGTGCACCCTGAATTCATTCAGTAGAGTCCATGAAACTCCACAAAAGCATGAATTCATAGTGAGTAGCTAGTAAAGATTTCCACAATTGCTGATTTGTCAACAGTACAACAGAATAAAAAACTGCTGTATCTTCAACAGCTTTAGCAATGTTTTTTTTCATAGTGACGAGATGCATTTCTGATGTAACAGACTGAATGTTTATATTAGGGACTTAATAAAGGCGTAGTGGTGTTCAGTTAGGTTGGAAGTTGTACTACAAGTAAGTGTCAGAGGCTCTAACAGCCTGTAACTGGAAGCTTGTAGGTCCAGGTGGTTTTTCTAAGGACTTATGTATCTTAGGGAAGACAAGCAGGAAAATCTTTTGTCAAAAACCTCATTTCAACTTTGAGCATATTTTGAGTCAAGAAAAGAAGCCACCTCGTTCTTGAATACAGGATCATTACTGGGAAACTTTCATTGGCACGTTGGGGACATGTCTCATTATCATGGGACTTTTAATTAATCTGAACAATCCCACTCATGGTTTTCAGTGTTGTTCTTTCTACAGCTGCTGTATCTTTCATCTTTTTTTCTCATTATTGGGTCAAAATTTGCACCAGTCACATCCTGTTTATGACCAGTACCTGCAAAATGGATGTCATTCCAATCAGCTAGGTCAGAGCTAATGTTAGCATGCTAGATTAAAATGATGGACATTGTTACAGCGCCCACATCATAACGTCAGCAAGTTAGCATTGTCATGGAGAACATATTACTATGCTGATGTTAGCCTGTGAGTCAAAGCGCTGTTGTGTCCTAAAACAGCCTCCCAGCAGCCAGCTGGGCTGTGAACGGGCTTGTTCTGATCTCTAGGGATGCACCAGGTGATCAGTAATGTGTTGCTCCAGGACACAGCAGGAAGTTGTGCTGAACACAATAAGATGCAAGAAATAAATTACAAGCGTCGGCAGACTGGCACCCCTGCAGCTGCACGGTGGCATGCATCAATTGTGTACAGTGTTGGCTTTTCTGCAGGATATTTGCATGTGAAATGTTGCCAATTCTGCCGTGACTCTCACTGCATGTGGTATACTATCGTTACTGTTCCACATGCAGAGTGGTTTATATTTCCTATAACTCATGAGATCACTATTTGTTATGCTATCTCTGTATGCAAGTATGCATACTGCTCAGTTGGTGGTTTGCCTGTTATGTGTGTGTGTGGGCTGTCTGCTGAAGGCGAGTTTGAGAAGGACACCATTGTGTTCGAATAATTGTGGAAATTCAGAAGCCAGAATGGCTTGCCCTTTTCATCTGCCACTGTTGTTTATCAGCACTGTACACTTTTTATGCACTTCCTTCCCCTTGTGAAGGTTTAAATGTGTTTTTTTTCCCTTCTGGTTGCTCCTGCACATTTCTCTGGGTACATCTGACACTCATCTTGAATATCATCATCACACCTCATCTATTTTTTGAATAGAATCGAGGGACTTGCTGGTGTTACTAAAATCTGAATTTCAAATAGCAGTTGTCAGCTGCACTGTTGCTTTAGAAGTTGGCTTGAAACAGCAAGTGTGAAAGATGCAAAAGGCCCTAACGGAAATCAAACAGGCAGCAGAGCATGAAATTTTGAAAATGTAAATATGTAATTCTATATCTTGTGTGCAGCGTGACCCAAACTTTTGTTGTGAAGGTTAACTGCAGCAAGTGTTCAATCTGCCTAATTTGTATACGTGTGATTGTGATTGGAGGTGTGAAGTCATTGTGTACGTTTGTGCTGGGTGCTGGGTGTGAGTGCCAGCCCGCTGAGACGTTCCTGTATTTGTTTCATCTTTTGTACAAGTGTGAATGGGGTTGTTTTTATCATCTGTGTGAAGATGTGCGTGCCTGGTTAACTGCCCGGTGTGTGTGTGTGTGTGCGTGTGTGTGTGTGTGTGTCACTGATGTTTACAGAGGGGGCAGCTGCCGCACATTACAAGCCTGTAGGGCATTGGAGCACAGCAGCCTCAATCTCCATTGAGGTCGCAGCCCCTGTTCAAACAGCTGTGCTATTAGTTCACATTGAGTCACCCGTACATGCCGGTTCCTGAGGGGGAAAGTTGAAGTTGCAAACCTTCCAGCTCACCTCCTCTGTTGAACTGTGTTTTGCTGCATGTTAAGGAGCGTTGGGGGCTCTGTGTGTAGAGCATGATTTCGAAATATGCCCCAGAACTGATCTTCTGGTGTTCTGACAGATGAAAGGCAAGCTGAAGATGGCTTTTCTGTGCTGAACCGGTCCCTGCTGTGTTCCTCTTTAAAGGCTTAAGAAGTGTCCCCTAAAGCCGGGTTGTGGATTACCACCAACTGGAAAGAAAAAAAGGGGGCATCTATAAAAAATACCAGGTTTCACCTTTTTCTGTCCTTTTGTGCCCCTCTCTCTTCCCCCCACCCCGTTCTCCCACATAAGCTATCTGTCTTGTTCACAATACCCCTTTCTCCACCCTGAGAACAATGTGTTTGTTCTCCTCCACCTCCTCCTCCCTATCCCTCCATCCCTTTCTATCCTTCCATCCATTTGTTTGGTGCTCTCTGTGACATCTCTGCCATGCCAGGCCATGAGGGAGAGAGGGAGGGACAGGCCCTGCCATTGTCCCCGGCCGAACCCCCGGAATATCAATAGTGTTTTTCTTGAGCAGGAGTGCCGAGCGTTGGCCAGTAACCTTTCGGATCTGATGATGTCAGGCCCCCTCGTTTTTGGGCCCTTTATATGATTTCTCTCATCCTCCGGTCGCCACTCAAACAGGGTATTAGGTCCTCGACACAAGAGACAGTGCAGAATTGTATGCGTTGTGTGACTCATCAGGGCACTTCATCAGCTCAGTTAAAGTAGTACAAGTTGTGTGCGACTGTGCCAAGAAGTCTCCCAAATTAAACATCAAAATGCATCGTTTGTAATCGCCTTCCGCAGCGACATTTATAAGCATTTTTTGATCGGCTGCTCCAGTCAGCCAGACATCACGCCTGTGCCCTGAAACTATCAGATACTACAGAAAACCTTTGGACACTGATGTGGTAAAAGTCTTAGGCACAGAAACCACCTGGTTGTGGTCAGAGGTGATGATTTGGATTAAAATAACACCACGTTTGAGGAACAGTAGTGGTTAAAGAAGCTAGTGTTCATGGGAAAAAAGCAGCGATCTCTTGTTTCAAAGTCGGAGGGTTTGTTCCTCTACAGACTCTACGGCTCTGTAACAACATTACACACTTTCATCCGCTGCTCCCAACAGGCCGATTCATCATTTCTGCAGCTGCTGTAGATGTTTGTCACTTGAACCCAAATGTGTCATTTTTGGTGGACACTTTTCTATTAATTTTAGCAGTTTCACATTAGTTATCTGTTACTTTTAGATAAATATTTCAACTACTCTGCTTCTTTGCTAACTAGTGGCTCTCTGACTGAAAATGAGAATAGATTTCTAATTTGAATAAAATGTGTTTTATCAAATAACTTAAGCTGTTCCATGATGTTTCCATAAACCTCTCAGCAGCTGCAGAGATGCAGGCACCCCTGGTTGGAAATTTGAGTTCTATAAGATGAACTGTCTAATTTCTTGTGTCAGCTTCCCACTTTAGATCATTTATTTTAGTCCGTGGGTTGTTAACCTGTGTCGTATCAGGAAACGTAGATGGCATAACGCTGCTGTATTTATGTTTAATCCTGCCTTCTGGCCTTAACTTTTGACAGTTTTCTGGCCAATTGCTCGCCATGGTTCATTTGCCTTATTTGGTTATGGAAATGTTTTGCTTGATTATCCCACCCCTGCAGCAAAACTGTGTGCTGATGTGGTCGTTTATGAGACTGCTTTATGATTGGTGTATGATGGCGGTTGTTGTTCCCCACTTGTCAGCGACTCACAGCCTGGCCCGCATTGTGAGGCTTGTGCTTAAGGAGGTGAGACTGAAGCACACTCCACTGGACCGCTGCTGATGATCATTGGTCTAATGACCTTCGTGTGAACCGGCCTCTGTGGATGTGCGTCTCTCCTGCAGTCCCATCTCAAAGACGCTCTGCGTTCAGACAAGACGTCCACATTTCGAAGAAGACGTTCCCCTTCTCCACATCTGTCAGTCTGCCTTGTGATCAGGGCTGCACTCAACTGTGACAAACACACTCAGCGCTGCAGAAAAATTAGACATGGATAGAGTTGACAAGAGCCCCTAACATCTACAGCTCGGGACGCTTTCCCAGACTGTGATTATCTCGGGTCTTTTGGACTCTGCACTTGGTATGTTTTTTATCATCCCATTGGAAATAATTCTATGTCAAAGAAAATTACAATATCACAAGAAAATATGCTCTGTAAATTTCTACGGGTGTCTAATGACATGCCCTCGCCAAATGCAAATGAGTCCCGTGAAAACAAGCTTGATGAGTTATACAGGCAGACAGTGGCTGAGATGGTTTCACTCACACTACGGCTGAAGCTGGAGGTACTTCGCGTATTCAGTCATCTCTAATAACACCAATTGATATGAAGCCTTTTCCACCTCAATATCACTGAAGTGCAGATGAGGACTCATGTATAATTTCACAAAAATCTCTAAATGGCTCTACAGATCGAGTTTTCTCTGTCTCTTTCTCTCTGGTACCTCTCTTCCCTGTTCTCCCCTCTCCTCTACCTCTCCTCCCTGTATAATTTAGCAGCAGATAAGCTCTCCCGCTCCTACATTAGTGTGCTATATCACTGCCAGCTGAAGGAATGGGGGCCTCTGCTCTATATGTGATACAGTTTCTGCCTGCCAAGCACAGCCACTGCTGCTGCCATCGTCACTCGGTGCTGACGAGTTTGGGTGCTTGCCACATTCTGCACCTGCCAGGCTCATAAAGAATCCCCCTGTTTCTCTGCGGCCTGAAGGCAGGATCTGCCATAATTGTTAAGGATGTCGCGATTTAGATGTTCAAGCCAAAGCTTAGACAGTTGATGGCGCCAACAAGTTGGCAGATGGTCCGTTTTGTTCAGCTGATCCGTCAGTGGGGTATTTGAGGTGTTAAGATGAATGAGTGGATGCGATTAGTCACAAGTGGTACAAATTCATGCTGTGGTCTCAAATGTAAGCAAAAGTTGATCTGTGCTGCTGCCGTCTGGGCCAGGTACCTGCTGCAGAAGGAGATCCTTAACTTGTGGCGTGGTCATGGTCATCCCTGTTGCTTCGCTCTCGTCATGTGTGTATGTGTGAAGGGGGTGGGAGGAGTCAAATTATGATTGAGATGGTAAAAACTTCATATTGACTATGACTGAGTTCAGTTTGTGTGTTTGCTGAAGCTGAAGGAGAACCACAGACCATTAATTTTTGCATGTATTCACTATTACTCTGCCAGCAGCTAAGTGAATGCATATTTATGACGTGTGACAAAATGATGAAATGAGGCCTCGAGAAATTAGGCTTTTGCAGAAATTCCACCCCAGCGTGTCTGCTCATACACACCGCTGCCTCTATTCTCATTTGCTCCCCTCACGTCTTCCCCTGTATCTGCCGCTGCCTTGCTCTTGTGTCTGTGTCTTGTCCTGTCCTCATATCAACTCATCTATATATAGCAGGTCTCTCCCCACACACTAGCTGTCTGTGTTACTGGAAGACCGAGGAGTGGGCGCTGCACTTTGAATACACAGCTTTGTCTGGGCAGGAGGAGAAAACGAGGCAGGGAGAAAGAAAGGGAGAGGCCGAAGAGGAAGAAAGCACCATTGACAGATGGGCAAACACCAGTCAGCCCCTGTCCCCCTCTCTCTCCATTGTCTACAAGTGCTAGACGTCAGCAAATGAGAGGAATCTGGAGAGAGGGAGGAATTAGAGAAAAGGCAGAGCGAAGACTCGGGGCTTTGTTTGGGCTTCTGGCCTCAAACCCAGTGAAAGTGCAGGGAGAAGAGAACGATGCATGAGGGATGGGGATGGAGGAGAGAGCACTGGACTGACCTCGCTGTAGGATCCTTGCCTCCCCCCCGACTGTAAACAGACAGAAAGAGGCCGAGACACTTCCCACCCTTCCCCATGTAACATGTACATATGAACCCTAATCACATACAGAGCGACTGCAGATGGTCATGATTCCCTGTCACACACCCTCGCTGGCGCCTACATGCTAAGCGTTGATTAGCATTCCCTCTCAGCTCAATCACATCATGGTGAGGGTGTAATCTAACACATTACATTCATCATGATGTAATGCAGCACAGAGTTTGCAAATTCGCCCCAAGTCGCCCATTGTTTACCCAATTAATTCACCAGCTACTGTACAGCAGGTGCCCCTCGCCTGCGTTTTTCTTCCACTTCAAAGATAATGTGTGTAATTTGTTTCAATGAGGGATGAAAATGGCAGGAGGGAAAAAGGTGGGGGGGGGTACCGAGAGGAGGAATGGGGCCGGGCCGGGCCGGGCCTGGGCGAGGGGTGTGGTTGGGTATAAACGAGGGGACAGTGAGTTTTCTGTTGTTGTCCTGTTTTGAAGCCCTCTGTCCTGGCATCCTGCACCCCGCTACTCTCTTTTTCTCTCTTTCTTTCTTTCTCCTCCTTCCACTCACACTCCCTCCACAGTGGGACTCTTCCTCGACAAGATCCTGTTAGGTTTGCGGCATCAGTCTTTTGGGAGCTCCAGAGAAGCCTGAAACCATGCTGACGTTTTTGGCACTGGCGTCGGTTGTCCTCCTGGGAATAGGTAAGAAAAAGCAAAATCTTCTTTTAACTTTTCAACAATATTTTGGCGAGGACCACGCTGAATTCCAATTACTAAAACTGGTGTGGGGTTAAAGGTCAAATGAAATGATGATGAGGTCTTTTTCTGTGATTTCCACTTCAATTGTTGCCTGAAAGTTAATGGAGTTGATGATAATAAAGAGTCAATAGGCTTAGTGGTGAATTAATAGATCATTCACTGAAATGTGGCATCTCCTTCTACACTGGATTAATTCGAAACTAACGAACTTTTAATTGATATCCTGCCATTTGCTGTATTGATTTCGCCCAGAAAGGCCATTAGAGCACCTGTGGGTAATGTAGTTCCTATTCAGGTGCATTACGGTAAGTGGCCAAACAGCATTTATCTCTGTCCTCTTGTAAAGCAGGTGTCTCTGTCTTCAGACTTGCACAGTTAAAGACCACTAATATTATGACTTCTAAAGTGAGTGTTGGCAGAGTTTCTGCTGTCAGGCAGCCGGCTTTCCCTGCTCCCCTCCTGTCAGCCATTTACAATTTTTGTCAGAATTTTAATTAAAAATGTCAAGCGTGATTTCATTGACAAGTTTTGCGTGGGCTGGCTGCACTAACAGCAATTGCTCAAGGACGCTCGCGAATGAAAGCTGTGAACTTTACTCCCTGGGTGTTAAAACAGGCAGGAAAGCTGAAACACTTAGGGGTGTTGGTGTTTGTGTAGATGTAAGAACACGGTTCTCTGTGGTGGCCCGTTAATGTCGTTTAACTGAAACTGAACTATACAGAAACTTTGTTCTGGCTAATATCAGGGTGGCAGTGCTGCTCAGTTCCCAGGAGTGTTCATGGTTGTTTGAGATGCTGACTGCATTTTCTATGGTAATAAAATATTGATTTTGCAGCCATAACCAAATTAATATTGAACGCTAAATATTATTCAAGCATAAACAGTGTACATGATTAAGCCAACATAATCCATATTAATGTTGAAAATTATGTTCCTATTTGAGTTCTGGAGACCAGCACCAATATTCCTGTAATATTCCAAATATGTACTGAGTGCATGTCTGATCCAGTGGTGGATCTAACGTTTAACACGTGTGTCTGGCTGCAAGTATTTAGGATGTGTATATGTTCTGACTTATTGTAGGAGAGAACTAATAAATGGGACTGCATACACTGCTTTTATGTGTCACGATTCCAATAGGGATTGAGAAATATTGTAGTGATTTAAGGAAAAATGCATTTCACTGAATTCACATTAAGAATTGAACAAATGGTGTGTGTTTGTTTACTGGCCCCAAACGTCTCGAATAAAAAACTTTTACAGATCGTAAGTGGAAAAGTTGCTAAAGACATTATTTATCTTTAAACCAAAATCACATTGAATCAGTGGAACCTCTCATGCTGTCGGTGTGAATTAACTGCATCCACCCGATTTGTGTCTCCCAGTGCCTGAGAAGTCCCAGGCCATAGTGATTTACACCGGCTGGGAGCGCCACGCCCTAGTGGGCTCCGACATCCGGCTGTCCTGCTCCTTCTTCTCCTGGCGCTGGACCTCGGAAGATGTCACCTTCTCCTGGACATACAGGCCTGATGGCTCCCGGGACAGCATCTCTGTAATGCATATATACACACACACACACACACTAAACATTATCAAACGCTCCAGATTTTGACCTCAGGTGCTGACAGCTGTTTTATCAACTGATCCATATCATAATCCTAGAAAAAATATGTATTTGTCACAATCCAGCAACCTGCAAAAAAAAATCAGTGAAGCTGTACAAAAGGATTTAGTTTTACAACCTGCATCCTGGACCGACCTTCATCACCTTTATCGCTGACATTTTCAGTCACTTCAGGCAGTTTTTTTGATGCAGTTCTGTTAAACCCATCGTCCATTCTCCAGTCAGCACCAGACAACAGGAAGACTAAGTTAGTGACTAGTTGAATATCACAGAGCAGCATTTAAAACGAGAGCCAGATATTTTTGCATAAATCATTAAATGCAGATGCAGCACAGAGCATGGGCGTTGTGTGATCCTACATAAAGTTAACCTTTACCACCTTTATCAAGCTGCCATGAATATATATTTACAAACTTCTGCAAAAATGCAGCAGCAGAAATGTAGACACCAACAGAGGCCACTTGTTCTATCAATAGACTTTTTGTATTCACTATCTCTGCCACACAAAGAGGAACAAAAATGAAGTCAGAGGAGGGAAGGGAGAAATAGTTCTCAGTGTGGGATCATTTGTGTCCATGATCATTTTCCCTGCAGGCCACTCAGTCTCATGTAATCTGAGTTTTGTAGCGGACTCTCAGTAAACAGGTTTAATCTGACAAATGCAAATTGTCATCACACACTCAAACTATATTCACATCTATTCACTAAGTGCAGTTTGAATGCATTAAGCTACTGGAGGAAACAACAAGCACAGAGAAACGTTCTCTCCTAGTGTCTCTGGCTGCCTCCTGCTCTTTAATTTCACTCTCCCTGCCCTTATCAACCAGCCATCTCTCTAATCTCTCTATCTCTCCGTCCTGACTGCCTCCTTCTCTCCACCTCCCTTAATCTCCTCCTCCCCGGCCATGCCTTCTTTGTCCCTCCCCTCCTCTCTCATTATCTACTCCCCACACCTCCTTCACTTTCATCTGTCTCCCTTTGAAACTAGATGTCTCTTCTCTTCTTTTCCACTCATCTTTTGTCACTTATATCTTCACCTGCCTGGACAGATTTACAGTTTCATACATCTCTCTGTTTTCATGGTGCATTTGTCCTTTTAAAATGTCACTTTTGATTTCTGACATGATTATATCATAAGCAAGGGCAGGTGTAATTCATGGAACCTGCTTATGTGTTTCACAGGCCTTAAAGCTTCAAATAAATAAGTTCTGAACGCCACAACAGATTTCACAACAAATTCAGCCCTGCACAGTCTGGGTCATCAGCTCTTACCCCCTCCTTACACCAGCTACAACCCTCAGCCTATTTAGGCTTAGAGCAAAATCAATTACCATCTGGTTAAAAAAATCAATTCTTCACACTCTGGATTTAATATGTGTTGAAACTTTTCTGTTTATAAGCCTTTCAGGTAGTGCTGAGACAATATCTGTGTTTCGATATGATGCCAAAGCTACACTTTTTAAAATGATCTCACTTTAAATATATAACTGTAAATATGTAAACATCTTTTTGTCTTTTAAGAAAATCTACAATATTAAATCTCAAACAAGCAGCTGCAAAAGACCTTGAACTATAATACTCTGAAATTGTCCTTAAGCTGCTCTAATCAATATTTTATATTAAAAGTGGATTCAGTGACTGTGTGTAACATTGCTCTTAGTGATGGACCCACAGAGAATTGCCACCTGGCTTTGTATAGTTTCCCTCAGCTCCAAAGCCTGGAATTTGTAGAGCTGAAAGCAGCTGGACACAGTCTGCCCAAGACCAAAAAGCACACAGATGCAATTTGCAACTATCTGGTGAACACAGACACAAAATCTTTCCTGAACATTTAGTGGAAGCCAGAGCAGTTAAAAGAGCGACTGCTGGCAAATAAAACTGCAGAGGAATGTAGCTCCACATCTCCAGCACTGTCTTATCTCACCATCAACACCAATCTGATCTGATTGATCCCAGGCTCATTGTGCCCATGAAGAACCCATTAGAGTTCTTGAAGATGGTCTGACCCCACAGAGCCCTGATCAGAGTGGAGTCACACACTGGTAAACAATATGTCGTCCTCTCTGTCCCACAGATTTTCCACTACACTGGTGGTGCCGCCTACCTTGACAACAAGGGCCCGTTCAGGGACAGGCTGGAGTTTGTGGGGAACCCCAGTCGCCGTGATGGCTCCATCCTGATCAAGAACCTGGAGTTCAGCGACAACGGCACCTTCACCTGTGATGCAAAGAACCCTCCTGACATAGTGGGCCGCCCCTCCAGCGTGCGCCTGTTGGTCTTCGAGAAAGGTGAAATGGGAGGGAGTGCGGTGAGACCTGTGGGGGTTCCTCAGCAAATCAAATCCCTCTCGCTGTAATGTCTAATGCCTGCATTGTCTTACATCTGTGTCTGCTCATTAGCTTTCCACTGAGCCCATATGGCACATTTTGGTGAATTTTTTTCATCAGAAGCCAACTGTTCTCAGTTGCTGTTATAATCATTCCAAACTCTGAAATTAATCTCAATTTGTGTTGTGCATCAGACTAAAGCTAAGGCACCGTGTTCAGCCCAGTCGTCTCACTGCCTCATTTAGAATTCCTTGCACCTTCTGGTTAATGAAATCAATTACAATTTTATCTCTTTCTCTATTTGAGATTGTTATCGCTGCTTCCCTTTCGCTGCTCTTCTCCCTCTCACCTTCTCCTCCCATTTCTCTCTTCTTTCCTATTTCTGTCTGCTTCCAACGTCTCATCCCCTCTGCCACCTTCATCTTCATTCAACTCTTTTTACCTTATTTTACCTTTGTTTTCTTTTTCGATTCTCTCTTTTTTCCTCTAGTTTTCTTCCTCCCCTTCCCTTTCATCCATATTTCCTTCTCTCTCTTCCCTTCACTGTGTCTTTGTGCCTCATTGTTTCTTCCTCTCCAACCTCTGTCACTTGCATTTCACCTCTGCCTCCTGTTTATTCTCAAACTCTCTGCATCGTGCTCTCTACCCTCTAAGACTTTCCTCCTCTTGTCCTTTCCCTCTCCACAGTGCCCATCCAGGCTGGCGTGATCACAGGAGCCATCATCGGGGTGGTGCTGGGCCTGTTGGTGCTCATTGTGGTAATCTACTACCTGATGAGGTTCCTGGTGGCACGCCGCGTCTTCAGCCTCAGTGTCAGGTCAGTGCGCGGCCTGTGGCCGGCAGCGCTCTGCCATTCGAGTCTGTGCCAGGGACTGGAGCTGAGGCCAGAGCCCATCCCTGGCACTGACACCTGTGTGGCCAAGCTGGCATAGCTGCTGTGCCACAGTTTGATTTGGTTAGCTGTGTTAGGTTTAGATTTGAAGTTAGTCAGCTGGAAAGACACAGATAATGATCTCTCATTTAGATTTAATCTAAAAACAGAACTACACAGGACCAAAGCAAGATGATTAAATTGGTGAAGCAGAGGCGTCTGACTGGATAATCCACTCGATCATGAAGATGATGGATGCATCACCTTGCTCATACCTTTCCAATCTTAAGAGATCTTAACACATCTAGCACCTGGGAGCCATGTTTGAGAGGCCGGTAGATTAAGTTGATGTTCTCTTTGTGACGGCTGCCAGGCAATGCGCCCTGTGACCACTGGAGGGAGAGGTAGATTCGACATCCTGACATTGTCTTTCTTTTGTCCCTTCCAGCAAACATGGCAAGAAAAAGAAAGAGGGATCACAGCAGAGACAGGCAAGTTCTCCTTTCCTTCCTCCACATCCCTTCTTCCTCCTCTTCCTCTGCCTCTGCCTGCTCTCCTCACACAGTCCATCACATGTGCACTTTCACTCGACAACACCAAACGCAACAGCTTGGTTGACTGTCATTTTCAGGCGTTCAATAGTAAAATGACATCCTTTTGCAGAGATTACAATGGCATTCAGTGTGGAAACATGGCGTCAGAAGGAATATTCATCTATTCTGCAGCAGCACAGCCACACAATAGCACACATCCAACATGACAGTGCATAACAGCAAAGTTTTATAATCGCATTCCCCAGTGCCAGTCCAAGCAGCTCCGATATGTCCGCACACTTAGCCAGCTCCTCCTCCAGCAACATATAAACAACAAAATAACATACCATTCAAAGTCTGCCCTCCAAACACTAATAACAGTGTTCAAGCTGTTAAAATTCTAGTGCTGTCTCAGTGTTTGAGGTGCTTTAAAGCTCGTACTGTCCCTTCGCTCTCTCTCTTGTGGCCCTCACCCTTCCTTCAGCGCCCTCAGGGGGGCCAAACAGCTTGGTGAGAGTAAACAGCCACAGGGCAAAAATCAAACCAGCCACTGTGAAATGGCTGAGGCCAGGTCACACCACTAATGCTATTGCTGTATTGAATGGGACAGTGATTTGCTCGCAGTGGGGAAATGGATGGGAGCTGCTGATTTCGCTCACTGGGAGTCAAATGAAAATCACTGGGTTTATTATGGTTTGCGCTGTTATCAGTGGTTTTACTCCGCCGCACGCCAAGGATTTTGGGAATTTTTTCCCCTTCTGTTCCTCATGGGAGTGTGATAGCCTCAAGTGGTGGATTAATCAGACATTTCGGTGCCTTGTATTCACAAAAGAATACAAGGCACCAGGGCAAGTTGAGTTTGATTACTGTGTGGTGATGTGGCGGCAGGACGGTCGCGGCGGTGTATTGTAATTGACTGTGCACCTTGTATGTTGATAATGAAAAAAGAGATGTCAAGGGATTTCAGTTAAAGCACTTTCCTAAATCAAAAACCAGCTTTGAAATGAGAGGCGTACAAAGATATCCGAAGCAGGAGATCAAAGGTGTTATTGTGCCAGTGAGCCACTTAGCCACAGGTAGAAACTAATATGAGAGTGAGGCAGTAGCGGCGGCGGTGGGCTTCTGTCAGCAGTTAGCAGTGCACCACTATGCCCCTGTGGCTCACACCTAGAGGGCGACACCAGTGAGGGCCAAGCCTTCCTCCTTCCTCAAACAAGTGTGTTCATTCAAACCTCCCCGGAGCCTCTCTACCTCCCTCTGTCTTCTTCTTTCCTTTCTACTGTCGTTTGATTGTCAGGTTACTATTGAGCTGCAGTCAGCTGCTCTCAAGTGCCTGCGGCGGGTGACAGTGCATATATGAATAAATAACTCACCGCCAAAAGGACACTGAAATATTTGACAATGTTGTCATTTACAGTTACTCTTATGCAAGGCCTGGCTCTGAAGGAACGTACACAGCAGAAATAGCGGGTCCATCTCAGCTCACATCCCCTTATTTTTAATGTTTATTTATTTTTTATCCTCAGAGCAGTTCTTCTCTTGTAGCTTCGCCACACACAGGGGACCCATGGGATTTTATTGTGTGCTCATAAGTGGTTGTTTGATCAAATAGCTCTTATTAGAAGGCTCTGCTGACACACCACAATTTGGTATCAGCTTCACCATCTTCGTTACTTTCTGTTTGCTGGGCTTGCACTACAAATCTTCAAAAGGCTGTGGGTGAGGGAGGGAGTGAGACAGACAAGACAAAGGAACCTCGCGATGTGTGCTACTCCCCATTAGGTGGAGTTGTGGGAGAGGAGTTTACCCCACAGCCGAACACATAAGGAGGCTCGCAGGACCGAGCACACATACACACACACACCGTACTGGAATGATAATTGAGTGCGTTTGGTATTGATCTGCACGCACACGCACACACACACACACAGACACAGACACACAAACGCACACAACCCACTCCTTCTTCACCCAACCACTGCCCCTCCACTTCACTCCCCCCACCTCACTCTCTCATTCACATTCCTTTTATCCGGTCCCTCGTCTCCTTCTCTTCAGTCGCAACCTCCTCCTCCTCTCCTTCCTCAGCTGCCACCTCTCCCTGCCTTTGACTTCCTCGCTGACCATGATAAGCATCCATCTGTCTGTAATTCCCCCTCTCCTCTTCCCTTATTACTTCCTCTCTTGCTCTTTCTATCCACATCTCATCCAGCTCCCCCATTCCCACCACTTCCCACCACCCTTTCCAGTTTCTCTCCTCTCCTTCCTCAGGTCTTGTGGGTTCTGATCAGCTTTGGTTCTGGACAGAAAATCACTACCTCTCACTCTTCATCTACCTCTCAATCTCTGCCCCCACCTGTCACAGTCTCTTTTTAGTATGCAGCAGGGGACTCAGCCACTTACCCACCTATCTACCTCCCAACCAGTCTGTCCTATTTTACCACTGTAGCCACATTTCCTTTGAAGTGTGTGCAGCCCCCATAACAAGGGTGGATCTGCCTTCTGCCAAAGCAAGCAGGAGTGTGTTTATGAGACAGCCCCCTCATTAGCGTGGGATCTCATTGCAGCACAAACTGAGCCTACTGTGGGATGCACAATACAGTGATGTAAGAGACAACGTAAGTATGATCGAGGGTAATGACACCGGTTGGGCTGCACAGCTGCCCCCGTCATGCCGGATACAGCTACAGTGCACAACCTCAATTGGTGTCATCAGAGTGCATGCTGTTCTTACGCAGGGCATAATTAGAGTAGCTACATTTTCTAATGCAATCAGTGGAGTATTATTAGCTGAAGCTTCAGTGGGAAGAAGCAGCTTTCCACTGTTGCCTAACAGGATGTGTTACAGTAGAAGTATTTCATCTTCCAAACCTTAGGTCCAGCCTGATTCCCATTCACTGCATGAGTTCTGTGTAACGCTTTACAACAGTGTACTGGCCTGTAGTTCAACCTGTGGAAGTACACAGCATTGTGAAAACCACAGGTTCCATCAGGCCATTACATTATGCACTTGTGATACTTTTCAATAGGTTAACTCACAGGTTAATGCACTGGGATAGAGCTATTGTAAAGTTAAGTGTTGGCTTGACCTTATCTTCACTCTGTCCAGTCCTTCCTGGTGGATTTTTTGTGCTCAAGTGAAGCCTCACCTTACTTCCTTTTTCCCTCCCACCCTTTCTTCCTTTTATAGATTTCTTAGAGATGTTTTTAGATGTTGCACCGACAATATACAGAATGAGTGGGAATGAGTGGGTCAATTATATAAGTGCTACTTGGGTGAATATTTGAATCTTGTTGGCTTTTTAAAAATATCACAAGGCCAGTAAAGCAGGTCTTTCCCTGACCACAGCGATAGCAAAATGGTTTAGAAGACCTATACTGAGAGATTTATTCCCCTGCTCGCTTTCATTATTTATTTAAAAGCTTAGTTATATGATTTGTAAACAACTATTTAATCTCCTGGTAGTTCCCCTCTCTAAATGTAATGGGGTATTGTGCCTTAAAGTGCATCTAGCTCTTAAACAATTTTATTTTTATGTGTTTCAATTAGTTACCCTGAAAGTCAATGGAGACCCAGTATGCATAGCTGTTGATTTGTTGTTGATGCTGATTTGCCACGTTTCAAAGAAATTACACAGGACACAGGATCAGTCCCAAGACATTTTCCCCCAATTTGCACACAAAAACACAGGAACTAGTAGTAATAATGTATAATTTACTTTGACACTAAAGTAAAACAAAAGCATAAAAGCAGGTGCAGCTTTATTTCAAAACCGAAAAAGGCCAAATTTAAATCATTCAGATAAAGAGCAGATTTTATGTGTTAAGTTATTCCCGTGGTGTCAGCTGTATTTAAATGACTATGTCCACACTGGACACTGTAATATGGTCATCAAAGTGCTATTTAAACAACAATTCAAATGTAATATACTGCATCACTTTTCAGATGAGTTCATTAGCTCTGTAAACTTTAGCCTATTGTTAAGGTCACACTTACTGTAGTGGGGTCTGTCCTACGTGATCAATTCAATAAATAAAACAATATTAATCATTCAAACCAGTATTGGTCACTTCCCAGTTAAAGCCCTCCTTGATATACAGTTTGTGTGTGCATGTTTGTATGAGTGTGTGTGAGTGTGTGTTATTGATCAATTGTCACTCAGTTGTCACAGGTGTATGGAACCTGCCTGCCACTGTGTCCCATCCTAACGCATGGTTACCTGTTTTGTCACCCCCTTACAGCTCTGGACACCGCCCCCTCTCACTTGCTACCCCCTCCCATAAAAGGACTGTCTCTCTACCTCCTCACCCCTCTCTGTATGTCCGACTCTCTCGCCCCCCTAACTGTGTTTTCGTCTCCTCTTCACACAGCTCCACCCGTCCTGCTAACCCCATCTCTCATCTTCTCACCTCTAATGCACCCATCTCACCCTTCCTTCCCTACCTCCCTGCCCTTTCTCTCTCTCTCTCTCTCTCTCTCTCTCTCCCTCACACTCCTTTCCTCCTGAAGTGACTCTCCTCCCCTGTTCTCCACCCGACCCCCTCTCCCTCCTCCCCCACAGGGCCCCGTGCCTCCCGCCGACCCCTCCAAGGTGAAGGCGGCTGCCTCGGAAAAGAAGAAGCAGGAGTCACGCAAGGATAAGAAATAGGATACGGGGAAGGGCTGGGGCGGGCTCGCCGGCCGGCTGCTCCAGCCCATGCACCAGGCGGTGGCAAAGGTCCAGCCCAAGCAGCAGCCGCAGCAAACTATAGTCAGAAAGGCAGAGAGGATGGGGGGTGGAGGGGAGGAGGGCGCGGGCCGGGTGCTGATGACCATCGAGCTGGAGCTAACCCGCAAAAATGGGGAGGAAGGGCTCAGAGGTGAGGGAGGGACAGGGAGGTTCAAACCACTTGACCTCCTCTCCCACCTCGCCAACCAGCTCACCTTCAAATAGTAGTTCAGCAGACGGGGGGGTGGGGGAGTCCAAATGGGGAGGGAGCTGTTGAGGATAAGAGAGTGGGAAGTCTGCTGAGGAGACAGCAGGAGAGTTAAACCACAAACGTTACACCCACCACAATGCCAACCTGAGTCCATGAATAAATGAGGCCAATCTCTGCTCTTGCCACAGGCTGATGACTGTAGGTGCAGCAGCTAAATGGGCCCAGATGTCGTGATAGTCTCTTACACCAGTCGGCACCTTGAATACTTTTGTCAGGTCATAAGATATGTCATATGAAGCGAGACACTACGATGCCTGGGTTTGATAACAGAATCTGAAAAAGCTGCTCCCTGGGTTTTGCCTTTCCGGTTCCTTTCATTGTGATCGTATCCGCCGAGAAAGCTTTCTCCGAGTGCGTCCAATATGTGTCACGAATCCCCAGCTACGGGGACAAGCCAATTTGTTTTTTTTTTTTTTTTCAGGCTACTTGTCAAACTCTGACTCTCTTTCCTCAAACTGATCTTTATTCCTTTTCCTTCTTGTGAAGTTCCTGACTTTCTTGTTAATTTGAATTACAAAAATGATTTCTATGCTAACTACTCTGTCCTGTTTCTCTTCCTCTCTCACTTCCCTTCCCTTTTTCTTCCTTTTCTTTCTCCTGTAGATAAAGGTCTGACTTCTCCATGACTGCCTCCACTCCTCTAGTCTGCTCCCTCCTTTTCTGCCCAGCCTGATGCAACCCCCATTATTTCCCATTATCTCTACTCTTTCAAGACAGCACTGGCTGTAAGAATAGTCCTACTATATCAGTGGCAACAGTCAAATAATTTTTACGCCTCATCAGAGACCCTGTATGCGTTCATTGGGCAAACTGTAAAACTGTTTATGTCCTAACTAGACACATAACTTCTGTAAGAGGAACCCGGAAGACATCTCTGTGCATTTGAGGGTTTTCTGAATCTTTCCCCTTAATGTTTACGACTCAATCACACACACTGAGCAGGGCAGTGAGTGCACTGTGGACTTCGGATAGAGAAAAAGGAAGAAAGAAAAGGGAGAGGAGAGTGATAGTGAGAGAGAAATATGATTCCTGCTCTCAGCCGGCGTAGATAGAGGTTCAAGCCCTCGAGCTCAGGGTGATTCAATCCTCTCACATTTGAGCTAATGGAGGTTGTCGCCATGTCCCTGCCCTGGCTAAAGGGGGCTATTTCTGGCCCTATAAGAGCGTGCAGGCTTACTGTAACAGCTGCACATTTTTCAGCCAACAGTGGAGGGTGGGGGAGAAAGAAGCAAGCAGGGCGGGTGGTGAGGAGCTTTCGCTGTGCTGTTTTTGCCTGAGTGCATGAGGGCTGTCCGCTGTTGACTCGACGGCTGGCGACTGACATCCTAGAATGACGTCATGGCCCTCGGGGGCTGACACTCTCAGGACTCTGACACAAGGGCTTACCAGGAAAAGGTGCAGCTTCTGTGCTCTCAGAGTTATTTTAGGTCCAGTTAATCCGCTCGCACGTTTCTCCTCGCCAAGCCAGGGTTAATTATTTTGGCACGTGCTGGTAAAGTGACATCTCTCTCTACATCTGCCTCCCTGCCTCGTCTGCTGTCTCCACTCCTCACTTATTCACTCTTCATCTCTGCTTCCATCTTGGGATTCATCTCCTCTCACCAAACCCGTGTTTCGTTCTCTCTGTCCTTACGTCTATGGTTTTCTTTATCTCTTCCTCTTCCTGTCAGTGACTCTGTACTGCATTAAACCTCCACAGAAAAGGCCTATACACAATTCACTCCAATTTTTAAGTCTCTCCTTATCTAACTGCCAGGCCTACAGCTCAATGCGCTGTTCCTCTCTCTTCTGTCCTTCCTCTTCCTGCATGTCCTCCTTCTTCTTGTTTACAAGCTCGATGACGGACATCTACTTTCTCTCCCTGTGATTTGCCCAATGATCGGCAAATGCCCTCTCACTTGCCCTTCAAAATGCCACCTCCCCTAAAGGCACGTCCCCTGCCAGCCCACCTTCCCTCCTTCCTCCAACCCTGTACTGTCTTGTTTCTGCTGGTTTGAATGCCCAAATGCTTTCCTCTGCCCCCTACTGGCAAGGGAAGGAAACACACAGGCAGAAATCCGCCTTTAGTGTTCACTGAAGACGCCAAACAGAAACTTTAATCTAGCTAGCTCTTCTCTGGTTGCAAATACGACGTGTGTTTTATGTATATGTGTGTCTAGTTAAAGAGTGTTAAAAATGAGATTTGATATAAAGCAAAAAGCAACAATATATCACCCCAAGTAAAGCAAATAATGTTTTCTGAGACATGTTCTCCATGTGCACACTCAAGAACACATGGAGAACATGTTTGTCGAGGTAGGGAAGAAATGTAATTGTATTTTAGGGAATATGCCATTATATTTCTGACCTTGTGTGTTATGGAAGGTACTGTGTGGCTGCCTCTTTGGTGCAGTTTTATTCTGAGATGAAAGGAAATCGAGGTTGTCATGTTGTGTTGGACAGAAGATGAGGGGTGGATAAGGGTTCGGTTAACTTCAGAGTCAGTGCTCTGTGGCTGGGGAGAAAAAAGGGGAGGAAGGTGCTTGCTGTGGGAGAAAGCTTTGGAGGAAGAGACTAATCTGGTGTATTTAGCCAAGCCAAAAATCCATATGTATGCTACAGATAGAGCCTGCTCTTCCCCCAGAGGTTTCTTTTAAAGGTGCTCCTTCCCCAACCCTGAGCCAAAGATGGTTTGCGATCTGTGTGCTTGATATGCAGGGTGGATAGTGTAGACTTGAATGTTCCTTTAAAATTCATAACATAAATGGATCATAAATGGAGGTGCTAAAATCCACATGTTTATAACTGGAGATCTGTTTCACTAGTCGCTGTTTAACTATCCAGTCAAATGGATTAGTTAGAATGTTTTCTTCTTTTTCAGCAAAGCCACACAGACACCTGACATAAGATAAACACCATTAAACTGCCTTTTAAAAATGTTTTGTTTGTATGTATTATGAACTGTATTAGCCATAGTTGCACAATAACATTCCTTTCTTTGAAATGACTGGAGCTTCTTACATTTTTTTACATTTCTTTTAATGCTTGTGATAATTCCAGAGCACTAACAACATTTGATGACACTGTATAATATGTTGTAAAGAGAACGTAAATAAAAATTAAAGCCTCAAGCGCAGCTGTTGTCAACAGGAAACAAAGTAAACCCAGATGAAAACGGTTTGCAGCCTTCTTTCTTTCTGTTCCAAGTCCCAACCATTGTGTAAATCTGTCACGAATGTGTCTGCCAAGATAGACTTTCATGAACATTTCAAAAGAAGAAATTCCTTCCAAAATGAGATATCCACCATTTGAAATATTTGAATACCCTGATGGCTGGCATGAAAGTAAAACTCATTATAGAATGGCGATAGCTTTATTAAGTATCTGAAGACATTTGCATACACAATAATAACATTTTGAAGGATGTAATCAGGAGGCGTTAAATGGTGAACACTGACCACCAGGTGCTTTTCTTTTAAATACGAAAGGAATTGGGTTATGGAATAAAACTTTTAAACTCTTTTGCTCCATAGTGACAGCTCGGAACTAAATTAGTTTCATCTCATCATGCCCCTTGCTACCCAAAAAGTAATGATGATGAACTGAAAATAAATGCTCAGTAACCATTTACAACCTTTTCACATTTTAAAGGGTGACAAAGCGAGGTGTAATTTTCAGAAAGACTTAATTTTTTCTGACTTAATGTGAAGACTGGGTTCAGTGAGCATACATAACCTTTTCAAAAATGCTCTGATTCATATGCAGACAGTTAAACACACACAGCACAACCACAGTCTTTAACTGATGCCCACTGACCTGCTCAGCTGTAGCGCTTGAGTGACAGGCTGAGGGGATGCATGCGTCGCTGTAGGCCAGTGTCTGATTTTTGAGACTACACCACTAAACTCCAGCAACGTCCTGCACACAAGGGCTTTATAGTTGCTGTGTATAGAAGATTTGATTGCAGGTGCATTTGCTGTGTTTTTCTCTTGGTGTTAGATAAGATTCGCCCTCATATGTTCATATATGAAGCTGGTGTCAGGAGACTCTTAGCTTAGCAAAAAGACTGGAAGCAAATGGAAATTATGCCTAGCAACCCCCTCAAAGCTCACTAATGACATGTTTGTATCTTGTGTGTTGATTTTGTAAACAAAGATGAATATAAAATAATAATTTGTGGCCTCAGAGGGATTGACGTGGTGTGACTCGTTCTTGACAAACAATAGCTCAGTGCATTGACTTCCACCATGAGGTGGTCAGACAGCAGCACATGCCTCGCCCTAAAAACACAAGCGAAGATTTATTTCTCTGGGTGTTCAGATTGACACAGATAGGTAAGTGTTAAATAATGAGCTTTCTTTCATTTTAAACAGAACTGTTTGTGTTCTTTTACACTAAGATGTGCATTAATATTTTCCTCCTGGTATTATGGTGCAATTGTGTCATATTAAGAATAAAGTATTTACCAGTTTGCTACTTGTATATAGCAGCAACATCAAAATCCAAGATGTAATTATCCTGGGAAAGTCTTTTTTTTTTCTTTCCCCCCTGAAAGTTCAGGCACTAAAAAGTCTGGAAGTTATAGCAAAGTCTGCTGTTTAAGGTAATTAAGGTTTGATTTCTATAGCCTGGATATAGATCTATATTGAACAACTGCTGTATTTCTAGTTCTCACACGTTCAAGCAGTAAAAGCACACGTCAGTCAACAGTATTATACTTACAGTTTACTGCATTGGCACACTGTAATTTTTCTTATTTTACTCTTCACAAGAGAGTGAATGCACATATTCCCCAAAACATTGAACTTTTCCTTAAACTGAAGAAATTTGTTTGTAGAAGAGGGAGTGAATCCAGGTTTAGTCCTTTCAAACCTTTAATCACCGTCTTATCAGGATGAGTGTGTAACGTGTGTGTAAAGTGTGTAACTGTAACTGTGTAATCTGCCTTACCAGGCCAAATAAGATTGAATGAGCAAAACATAAAGTGGAATGTTTAAAAATTGACTTTTACCTGTGAGGTAGTCTCCATTGAAGTTGGAACCAAGAGTATTAGCACGAGCCACTGTTGCTCCTTATTGTAACTTAAGCCAACGTTAGCTTTGTCTTTGCTGACCTGTTTGATAGTCTCTAAAGCTTACACTGAGAAGTAAGTCAGCCTGCACCCTCCATTGAAATGTAGAAATAGGCCAAATGTGAAATGAACTCTAAAACGAATTGGCATCTGTTAAGAAGACATTTGGTCCTTATGTGACACAAGTTCATTTGCTGCATCTGCTGTGTGGGTGAGTGGTGAGGACCTGCCTTATGTTCCAGATATATTGCATTTTAAGTTCATTTCAGCATTGTGCTGCTTCCTGATGACTTTGAATTCAAACAGAAAAAACGTTAAATGATATTAACAATATTTGCAATGAGCTGATAAATTCTTAATCAGCGCAACACATTTGGATTTGCAGAACAGAGACGAGGCTTCATTTTATGAGTTAACCTTCAGGGCCAACATTAGTCCCTCATTATCACGTTTATTATATAGACTGCAAAGTTTTTTTTAAAACTGTCCTGTATGATTGATGTGTTGTTGTTCTATAAAGAATTATGTATGTCTTTTTGTGACGACTGTGGGAGGGCATTGAGCCGGTGCAGGTATGCACACACAAACCCCCTACGTGGGTGCATGTGTGGTGCTGGGGGGGTAGGGGGGTAAAGCCTGGCTGCAGAGAAGCACTGGGCTAGGAGTGGAGGTAATGGGGAGGCATTGGGGTGGGGGGTTGTATGGCTCAGGTTACCCTGACAGAAGGGATATGAAGAGAGGGAATGGGATGGTTGGTGTGGGGGTGTCAAACCCAAAAAAATCCACCAGTGTCTTCCAAACGTAGAGACAGGAGGTCTCAGCTGCGACAGGGCCCTTGTGCTCTTTCACTTTATAACCTGCCAACGTCTGGACGTCCAGCATGGGGAGAGGGGTAAGTTTTCTTCATTCAAAAAGAACAATCTCAAACGATCCTTGTCTTAATGAATGGATGAATGTGACTCAGTTCCTGTACTCCTACTGTAGCTTATGTAGAGTAACATATGGCACGGACATGCATCATGGAAAACTACTGAGTTTTCTAAATGCGTCTGCAGGGCTTGTTGTCTGTGAGTGTCAGAACACTGGGATTCTTCTAAGACAGTAACATCTCAGGATGATGGTTTTTCTCCTCACTAAGTTTTGTTCCCGGCTTGCTGTTTATTTGTCTAATTATGTAATTTTGTTTTTATTCCCTCCATCAGGCCCATTCCATTTAGCTTTATGTGAGGACAGGCTGGTAATATTACTCACACACAGTGGGGGGAAATTGCTATGCCAGACACATTTCAGGCACTCCACTGACTCTGTGCTCCCTCTTTGGCTCTTTTTGATTACTTTTTTACTGTTTCACCCGCTCACACACTCCTCTTACTCTCTCTGTGTATCCCTCCTTCGCTGGCATGTACACGTGCTGTTAAGAGGAGACTGACAGCAGCAGATGATTTCCACCATTCTTCAAACTGTTCATGACACACACTCTCGCACAAATGAGGAACTCACACTATGAGGAAAAAATATTTTCTCCTCCATATTCAGTGAATAGTTTGCCAATAGAGCCAGGAGATTGAAATGAACCAGCGTACATAAAGTCTATTGTGCATACACTGATGCTTGTAATACATGGCTATGAATGTAAATGTCTCAGCACAATGCGACTACAAGCATGTGACTTTTCCCACTTATTTTCTGTGGCCGTTTGAGATGATAGGACCTGATTTATGGTAATCTGTCTTCCTCCAGTGTGCTGGCGAGAACGGAGGGAAAAGGAAGAAGAAGAACTTGGATGAGCTGAAGAAGGAGGTGGCCTTGGTAAGAAAAACAAGCTGTCACTGCTCCAACTCACACTCACTCTCCACAGTGATTGATTCCATTGCTGCTGCTCCTAAATGATCTCCAAATAGCATTACACCAAAGACACTGGGTTATTTAACAAGGCCATAAATGAAAACAGTGGCCCATAAACAAAATGGCAAAACAACCTGCTTAGTGTAGTCAGTTGTAGATGAGTTCTAAGCCAGCCCGTGCTCTGCTATCTCCTCTACCGCCCCGGCTGCTCTTCTTTGTACTTGGAAAGATACTGAATAATTTGTGGGCCACCAGCAGAGTAGTGCAGAGTTTTTGTCTTCCGCAGAGCTGTAGCTCTTTGAGGTGCTGTCAAAACGCAGCTAAGCGATGCCCATGAAAACTGGGGTAAGTTTTGCTACAAGCATCATCTCTGATAAAGCAGCTGTTGTCAGTTATCAAGTTAGCCTGTGATTAAAGAGAACTTCTTGAATACTGTCAACACTTGAATAATGGTTTTGTGATTAAGTGTTTCATTTTAATTTTATCAGTCTGCCTCTTGCATTATTTTCTCAGCTGGTGATTTCCTACATTTTTTCCCAGAAATCCTAAAAACAACCACCAGACAATGGCTGATCAATACAGGATGTAGGGGCATATAAATAAAGCTTAACTAGAAAACTGTTTTCTGAACACTGGGTCATACCATTGATTGTGGCCAAATCATTCAGAGCTATATTTCATAGTTGTCCACTGGGGCTACTGTTGGTGAAGAAATTGGTGGCTTTTTCTCTGTCTTATCAGCGAAGAAATGAAGCGGAGCTTCATTCTTGACACCATTCCTGACAGCTGATAGCTGAAATTTTTGTTGTGTCAGCACCAAAATAAATTAAACGCAGTTTACTTTACAGTATGTGGCTCTTGGCCAGTTCCAGAGGAATAAATAAAAGTACTCCAGCAAACGAACAAAGCAAACATACATCACCAAGATCTTTTGACTGGCTGTTCGGGTGGATTTTCCTCCACTGGCAGCAGCGAACCAGAGGTTTTTATTGGGTCACAGTTTTACTGCTGGACAAAACACACTTTGCTATTCTTTAGCTCAGCACTACCAGGAGATGCACCATCACTCTTTAACATTTTTCAAATCCTTTCAAATCCTTTTTCAAAGGAGCAAATCATATCATAAATTTAAAGCCCCTGAATCCATGTCAGATAGAGAATAAAGTTTTGTAGTGAGAGGGAGTGGTGTAATGCATTAGTATCATGTCCCTATGATCTATTTGACCACTGCTGTAGTTAGTTACGCCTCCTCCCTTTACAGCTGCAGCCATACTACCCTAGTTCACATAATAGGATGATGAATGTCTTGCTGTAGGGTAATAGATAAACCTTCCCATTGATAATATGTCAAAGATAATTTTCCTGTTGAAGTAATTTTACCATCCAATTAAATTTTCTCTGATTCTAATAACTCTTTCTTTTCCACTGAAGCACAAATAAAAAGGAACATTTATCCCTGCAGGATGACCACAAAATAGACGTAGAAGATCTGTCAAAACGCTATGGAGTGGACCTTCTACGGGTAATGACACTAACACTCTCGTCTGCACATGTACACATGCACATCAACACACAACAGAGGGTTGCAGAAATATTCCCTACCGAGTTAGAATCTCTGTGGCATCTGAAATGTGACCAAGAATTACTTTGGTGATGTTAGATCCACTGCCGCGAGCCCAGCTCCCCTTCAGCCTTCTTCATCTTTAATCCCTCAAACACACACAAACACACCGATGTTGATGGAATAGAACCAAAAATCTCAGAGACAGGTACACACACATGACAAAGGTCTTTCTGCTGTAACCACATTTGCTGCTTACCTTAAGTTTGACAATGCATGTGTACTGAAACTGATTTTTTTTCGTTTTAAGAAGAAAAATAGAAACCCATGTGCACAAGCAATATAACAAGCTTTAAAAATGTCAAACACCTGCTAAATCCTGAAAGAGAGCCAATTACTGGATTCCAATATAGTGAAATTAGAGCATTCCAGGTATTTACATACGGTTTTTGTAAATTAGATCACGACACTATTAGACGTAAAATCAGGAAAAAATGTTCAATAAAGTTACATCCAACAGTTTTACGGCCGAGCACCTAGATGAAACAAGTCACCCACTTTATTACACTAGTGTTAAATAGGCCAGGGAGGAGTACTTGATGTTCTACAGCTATAGCAGTAAAATAGCTTTTTAAACCATGGTGAAAATGTGGCCATTGTAAAAAGATTCTCAGTGCAGGAAGAAAGAGATTAATTCCTAAAAACTGTTCTCCCTGCAGGGCCTAACGAACGCCAGAGCTGCAGAGATTCTGGCCAGGGACGGTACAAATGCCCTGACTCCTCCACCCACCACCCCGGAGTGGGTGAAGTTCTGCAGACAGCTGTTCGGTGGCTTCTCCATCCTGCTCTGGATTGGTGCCATCCTTTGCTTCCTGGCCTACAGCATCCAGGTGGCCACAGAGGACGAGCCGCCCAATGACAACGTAAGAAGCTGCTTGTGAAACGTGTGTGTATGTACAAACACCTTTTGCAAAACACTGATAATACAGATACAGTAGACACATGCTGCACATAGACATGGGTAAGGGCACAAGCACATATACAGCCTCACCTGCAGGCATCTTTTGTGTGTATCCATCCAAATGAGGATTTACATATACAACCACAGACAAAACACCTTATATATGTCCAACAAATCCTTTTTATTCTTTTTTTTTTTTTTTTTTTTTTACCTGAGGATGATCAGACTATGATTTGGCTGATTTCAGTTACTAAAACTGGCCATGGTCAGCTCTGAGGTTGTTAGCAGAAGAAAGTCCTGCCCAGAGGGGACCATGCTATAAATGGCTGCTATATATTGATTAAGCCTTTGAAATTGTCACGCAAAGTGTAAAACAATTTTTCCAAGTTTTTACACCACTGAAGGAGCAAAATTTTAAATCCACATTTAATAATTTTTCTTGCTATATATAATACTTGGAATTTGCATGACGTTCTCTCCACCTTAGTTGCTAAGGGGTAAAACCTTGAAATCATGTTCTGTAAGGCCCACCACTTTATCTTTATTTTCTCCAAAATGTCTTTTATACTCTTGTATAATGCCATAGTATGTGTGCATGCAATTTCTGGATTACATTTGATAGATAGAAAAATCTTAAATTATTACGTTGTTTTAAATGAACATTGGCGTAAAATTTGTCATAAGATATCAAAATATGACTAGAATATCTGTCAGTGATCATAATTACAATGAAATTCAAGAAATAGTAGGATCAAGTTTCTAAATGTAGAAATTCACGTGTTTATCAGTCACACTCACTGCACATACAGTATGTAATCTCCAATTTAAGCCAAATACTAAATCCCACTTTAACTGACAAACTGGAGGTCTCCAAATACTTAATGTTTACCTTTCCATCCATCCATCCATCCATCCATCATCTATACCCACTTATTCCTAACCAGGGTCCCAGGGATCTGCTGGAGCCTATCCCAGCTCTCTTTGGGTGAAAGGCAGGGGTCCACCCTGGACAGGTCCCCAGTCCATCACAGGGCCACATAGAGACAAACAACCTCACACACTCACACTCACTCCTATGGGCAATTTAGAGTCACCAATCAACCTGACATACATGTTTTTGGACTGTGGGAGGAAACCAGAGTACCTGGAGAAAACCCACACAAGCACAGGGAGAACATGCAAACTCCACACAGAAAGGTCCCTGATGGGTTTCAAACCAGGAACCTTCTTGATATGAGGCAACATTGCTAACCACTTATCCACCATGCTGCCTCTTTACCTTTCCTCTTTCAAAATATGTTCTTTACTTAACCAGGATGGCCTCTTGAGATCTAAAGCTCTCTTCCTCAAATCTGGGGCATGGTGCCAGCACAGGCAGATCATGTAAGCCAACAGCGAGCCAGCATTTACTAAAGCAAATAGATTAAAGAAAGCATGAACGAAAAAGGAGGAACACCTGAGGGCACTGAAACGGAAAGGAAGAAAAAAGATAAAATACATGTCCAACACCAGGATTTGTTCCTTGTATGCATAGAAATAGGATCTCCTGCCCCCTCAGTGAGTGTGATGTAAAAACAGTCACTAACACTGGCATTGGTCCTGGCATTAGCACATATAAATACTCAGGCCAACCGCTGAGCAAATGGAGCCAAGCAGCCATCCATACTGCTCTTTATGGCTTTGAGTCATTATGTAATCATCATTCAGTTCTCTCCAAACCCCTGGTACCATTAAACTCGTGCATAATATACAGTAACATACAATAGCTAGACACACACTCATGCACACACGTGATAACTTTAATCTCCCTGTGATTTAATCTCTACATTCAGTACTGAGTGTGTACAGCTCAGTGCTCTCGTGAGCTACTTCAAAGTGCCGACTGCCTGCAGCTTTGACACCACGAGCTTTTGCATAATGTACCAGCAGTTATTTAAAATCCACTCAGCAGGACTTTACAAAACGCTGCTTTACCATACAAACTTGTTTTTCTTTGTTTTGATTGTTTTCATTGAGCTGAAAGATAGCACTGTCTTCTTTGGTTTGAGAACATGTTTAGAGTGAGATTTCAGAATTTCCTGCCATATTTTAACATTCGTGTTTGCAGTCTGGCCATGAAGCATTTATTCTTTCAGTTCTTGAAGCATTAAGAGGTTCACATGTGTGACCTGCCTGGATGGGCTTGGCTCCTGCAACTCTGTACAACTGGAACAAATGTCTCCTGAAAGACGAAGAGGCAAAAGAGCTGAGACTTAACTCTGCAAAACCACATGGGGACAAAGCAGAGAGCTGCAAACTGAACACTGAACTGGAGCAAAATGTTGTAAACACTGACAAGTGATTTTCTGAGGATGCAAATGCATTTCCTGGTTCAGAAGATTTTGCACTGCTATGGTAAAAAAAAAAGTCATTCAAGTGTAAAAGAGCAAAACATTTTGTTGTTGCTGTCAAATGAAAGCTGCTCCTTCCAAAAGGCGAGCTACAGGATTTAGAAATTTGGTTTTCTAGGAGTCCAGGATGTACAGTAAACCAGCTGGCAGATACTGTCATCCAAAGTGCCTCACTGTCTTGTTCGCATCAGAGCTTAACTCATGCAGTAACAGCTTTTTCATTGTCAGAACTAAAAAAAAAAAAAAGTAAAAGCACACTAGAAGAGTTGCTCCTTGCTTCCACATACGCATGAATCTAAAACCAGGCTCTAGTTCTGAAAGTGCCTCTTGGTGGCCTCCCAAATCAAAGTCTCCATTTTTGATTTTCTGGGTTTGTCAGACAGATGTTCACTTGGACTAAGATTGACTGAACCATCCAAGATGACAAGAATAGTGTACAAGAATTCTGCTTTAGGACGGCTTTTCCTTTTAAATCTCCCACTAAGACGGAAAGCTTCGCTAGGTTTTCTTGCTCTTAACTTTTCCCTTGCACTCTGCATTTAAGGTTTTCCTGTTTCAAAACCAGTTTGATGTTTGTAAATCCGCATTTCCTCTGCTTAAACATGCCTTACATGAACCAAACTAAGCCGATAATGACACCGTCTGTCCCTGTGGCTCGGCTTTACCCCATTTCAGTTGTATCTGGGTGTGGTGCTGGCAGCTGTGGTGATCATCACTGGTTGTTTCTCCTACTTCCAAGAGGCCAAGAGCTCCCGTATCATGGACTCCTTCAAGAAAATGGTGCCACAGGTAAGTTGGTGTAGTTGGCGTTTGGCGTAGTCTCAGAGCTTTCTGAATCAATAAGCCGTCCCTCAAGTAGGGCTTACACACTCACTTAAGTGGAAACCTAATACACTTGCACAAAGGAAGAATACATGTTTGAGCCAACTTTGGATTGTGAGTGCGTTTGCATAAAAACTCCCCCCATGTTATCCACCTCTAGCACTTCGATTGCCTAATTCTTTAATCTGTTTAGTCTCTTTTCACATTCTTCTTTGCCCCTTTTTTCTCTACCTGTCTTTTCTGTCACTTCTTCTTTTCCCTCTTTATCTCTCTCTGCCTTTCACATACTTCTACACCCTCTGGCTCTTCTCTTTTTTTTTTTATCTCTTGCTTCTCTCTTCCTCTGACTAAATCCTCTCTCTGTTCCCAAACTCTCTTTCCCGTCCCCACACTCCCTCTCCCTTCTTCTGTCTCGCTTCTTTTCTCTCCATGCCAGCAAGCGCTGGTGATCCGGGAGGGGGAGAAGATGCAGATCAATGCTGAGCTTGTGGTGCAGGGAGATCTGGTGGAGATCAAAGGGGGAGACCGCATCCCAGCTGACCTTCGAGTGATCTCCTCCAGCGGATGCAAGGTAGGGGAGGGGTGCTGGGCTCAGCCCTGGGGAGCCTGGAGGCCTCAGTGGGATTACAGTACCACAACTGTCGTAGGTTCTGCTGTTGGTATTTTATTTTCACACCTTTTCCCCCTTTTCTTTCATTACTTTCATTTTTATCTGTTATCATATATCCTGTTTGCTATTTGAAGTTGTTTAGCACTAAAAATAAAGTAGAGCTGAGAATGATAGGATGTTAGTGACATCCAATCATTTGTTTTATGGGGATTTAGTCATTAACCCAAGTATGAATTGAAAATTTGCAAAGAGGATCATCGAAGTTATTACAAATCATCCTTAGCAGAGCATGAATGTTTGTATACTGGTGGATTTCGTGGTAATTCATCGACAGTATAAATGTCGATCTGTAAGAGGCACCACAGGAAAAGTTAACTTCCTCATGCAACCTTGAATATTTGCACCAACTTTGATGCCAACCTTTACAATATTTGTTAAGAAAAACAACAATAAGTTATTTCAGTCTGGAACAAAGTGGTGGGCAGCCCTGGGCCAACCCACTGACACGGCTCTCAGCCAGAGCCATGCTGCTAAAAAACATAAATAGAACATGTACTGCACTTCTCAGGTTACTTTCTGAGATCTGACTTATATACACTGTCCACTCTTCCCACTTCCTCAATTCCATTTATCTAAAATGAAGGACAGATAAGTAATTTACTTAAATTTTATCAAGCCGTTGCTTTTGGAGGATAAGTTTAGTCCCAACACCTTTTTATATCTAAAGTAAAAGAAACACACCTTGAAGAAGGTTTGTGCCACTATATGCATTGGCTGTAACTCAGCATCTTAGCATGTGGTCCTTACATCACCTGAACATCACCTTTGTTTTTGGGCAACATGAAGAATATTTGCCTTCAGGTCACCACATGTTCATCCAGCATGATTTGACGAGTTTTTGGCTTTGTGAGGATAAATGTGAGGATCTGAGTTTGTTCAAGCAGACTTACTCAGTACTCATGAGTCAGTTGTAGGACATTTGATTCTACATGATTTTACCTTTTATTTTAACTGTCATTACTGTTTGTTCTTTCCTTCTTAACCTCAATGTAGATTATGCTGCTCCACACTGTATATTTCACCAAAATGTTTTTAGCTTGATCACTCAACATTCAACATGGCTTTGATGTGACAGCAGTGCTCCATCACTGGCCTTGTTGCTGATTGGTGTTGCTTCTTTCATTTCCACTTCGTCAGTCTCACCTCCTCACTCGCTCCTCTTTCTGTCCCTGAGTCTCGCTGGGTACCACTCTTCTACCTTTCTGTCTCCCTCTCCATGTGAAGGTTGACAACTCCTCTCTGACTGGAGAGTCAGAGCCTCAGACTCGCAACCCAGAGTTCACGCACGACAATCCTCTAGAGACCCGCAACATCTGTTTCTTTTCCACCAACTGTGTCGAGGGTCAGTAGGCCACATCTGGCCAAGATTATCTCTTATCGCCTCCAAATGTCTTTTTTTAAGCCATATGGAGATCTCTGTTGTTTTGCTCAACCGCCCAGCCATGGGTGTGTTTCACTGCACAGTTCATCAGACCTTCCAGTTACTGACTTTTCAGTGCATAAAGATTATTGAGTGTTTCCATTTGGGATTTGACCAGTGGGTATTTGAGCCATCAAACACAGATGCTGTGAGCATTTTAATGGGCTTTTCATATTAGAATCTGCAGCTTTATCAGTATCTTCATGTGAATTCTAATGATGATTGTATTAAAGTGAAACCATAATTTCCAGTGCAAAACATTCAGTTTGGAAACATATATATATGTAAAATAACTCACAACATCCATTAAGTTCTTCCAGAGCTTTCTCTCATGTCACATAACAAAGTGTAAAATATTAACATGTTTTGGTTCCTCTAAAAATTCACAGGTCTGGCTTTGAACAATTTTTATTAGAGCTATTTTTTTAGTGAGTCAGCCCCAGTAACCAGTGCTGATAGAGAAGTCTGGCCTTATGTTATTTCTAAGACATTCAGATTCTCTCCTCATTCACTCTGTCCAGCACCTGCTCAGTCACCTCCATCCATCACTACTCTTCATCCAGCTGTTACCTCTCCATCATCCCCTTTTCTTCTTTACAAAATAGAGCACTCAACTGCTGCAGTGTCATCCATGCTGTTTACAGTCATTTGTCTCTTTACATATCACTGAGAAACACAAAAGCCTTTCACCAGAGCACCAGGGATCACTCCTTTGCAAGTCAAATCTTTAACCTTTTGGTTTGTCTTCCCATGACATCAAATTCCAAGGGTTTCCTTTGGCTTCAACTCTGTAGCTTAGGAAATGTGATTATCAGGATATAAGGATGTATTTGAAGATGTCTGGTGAAAACTGTTGATGCTTTTTAAACAGTCTAACTGTGATTGAATCCCTCCCCCTCAGGTACGGCCCGGGGCATTGTGATAGCCACCGGTGACCGAACAGTAATGGGTCGCATTGCCACTCTGGCATCTGAGCTAGAGGTCCGCCAGACGCCCATCAACATCGAGATTGAACATTTCATCCACATCATCACGGGCGTGGCTGTCTTCCTGGGCATGAGCTTCTTCATCCTGTCACTCATCCTGGGCTATACCTGGTTGGAGGCCGTCATCTTCCTCATCGGCATTATTGTGGCAAACGTGCCTGAGGGACTGCTGGCTACTGTCACTGTAAGTAGTGTGTGTGTGTGTGTGTGTGTGTGTGTGTGTATATGAGGATGTTCTTCTCTTTTATTATGAATAAGGCTCATCTTTTGAAGTTTGTACTGATTTTCCACCAGAAATATCTGGGTGATTTTAAAATAGGCAGCTCAGTTTAAACTGCTTTTAATGGGATTTTATGTCTCCACACAGTCTCTTCTGTTTTTTTCTGCAACAAAACAAGATGCACTTGAGTTCAGAATAAACAAGTTCTCCTTGTAGCAAGGACGGGTCATAACATGCGTCTGGGAATAGAAAGTGACTAGAATCATGGGGAGAAATTAGAAATTAGCTGCTTAACACAAACAAACAAAAAGGTTAAATGGTGTTTTTGTTGCAAATGGTAATTTTAATTATTTTTATTTCCATTATTGGTGAGTAGACTGTAGTGTGTGGATGTGGTTGGATTAATGTAGTGTAAAATTAGTAGCTGGGTATATGGTTAGCATGTGCATCAGGTATAGCCTTCCTGACAGTAGCTATTAATAGTTGCTTTCCATTTAAAGCTGCTTGAATTGTCTTTGGGCCATTTGGGAAGACAGGAACACTATTACAGTATAACAGCTGACATATTCTCACCTTGTAAAGTTATGGCAAACATACTAGCAAACAGTTTCCTATTTACACATCCAGCAGGCACATTTGGAGTTATCTTTCTGGACACATAACAAATATACATCCAGTGTTCTTCCATTTTTAGCTCTGTTTTACTCTCCACCACAATGTCTGAGGGCTGTATCAGACTTAACTACCTACCAATAGCTATCCCCTAACTTGCTAACTTTGCCTGTCTGCTATTTGGCAGCTTGGTAAGCAGCTTGCAGTAGGTTTATAAGTTGTTGACTGAAAACAAAATAAGATTGAACGCACCAGAGTTTGCGTGCCTGAAAGCCAAAATAATGGGCTAAAAGAAGCTTGAAAGGTCTGTAGAACTGAATGGAGTGGCAGACCTTGGTGTTGGATACGCTATATGTTTTCATCTTGAGCAGCTGCTTTCACATTACACGTAGCCATTTGATCCATTGTTAGCATAAAAATATTGATTAGTTCAGCTTTGAGCGTGCCAGCTTCCAAACCCTGATATTTTGCCTGCTGGCTCACTGTCATTTTTTCTGGCACAAGTGAATGGAATGGAGCCATCATCAACACTAATTCTCCCTCACCTGTAGCGCTAAAGACGCTACAGAGCACAGCAAAACAGGTGATTTATTACAGTATGATGAAGTTGCTCAAATGTTGAAGTGCATGTAACTTTTTTACGCAACAACAAACAAAGTGGGACCTGAGGTAGATGCCAGCTGGCATTTGAAATGCCGTCAGTCGACATTTCAGTGGTCACAGAAAACAAATTAACTTCCAGTGACTGGCATCTTTAGTCGCTCTTGCTTTAAACACAACCTGAGTTCTGTGCTGCATTTGTTGCTATGTGAATAATGTGGTCAGCTTCAATAAATGTGGGTTGATGTTTCTTACAACATATGGAATATGTGGATTCGCCTTTTTGTTTGTTTTTTTTTTTGCATCACTGCACCTGCTGTTAACCTACCAACCAAATACACACTCACACACACACAGGCACATATGCTGTGAGGCACCTCACATGCACAAACACCAGTGCTCTCTCCCCTCATTGACTAACAATCACCTCCTCCTCTCCTTGTCTCTCCCTTCTCACCTCCCACCATCCTCCCAGGTGTGTCTGACTCTCACTGCCAAGCGAATGGCCAAGAAGAACTGTCTGGTGAAGAACCTGGAGGCTGTAGAGACTCTAGGCTCCACCTCCACCATCTGCTCTGACAAGACGGGCACACTGACCCAGAACCGCATGACCGTGGCCCACATGTGGTTCGACAACCAGATCCATGAGGCAGACACCACCGAGGACCACAGTGGTAAGACAGTGAGAGAGGGAGAGATGAAAATAAAGGGAGCTAGGGAGTGTGTGGGAATACAGAGAGAGAGTGTGGCAACCTACTGAAATTCATCTGTCCAATGTTCATGCTGCCAAATGACAGTGCTGTTCGTGCTGTCACTTGGATTAATTGAGCAGTGGTATGCAGTAGGCAGCACAACCCTTAGCTACAAACATGTTCTTTGTCAGAGTTCCTGGACAAGACTACTGCCGCTGTGGAACCAATCGAATTCCCATCTCCTATCAAACAGCAACAAATCCAGCCAAATTTCAAAGAAACCTTTAGCAGTAACCAAAAGCTTTGGAAGAACAGAAAGGTGCTCAGTGCATACCAATGAGTATTGAGTCAGAGGACTGTGCAGTCATACAATGACCAGGCATCAGGGCTAACAAAGGCTGTACACCTGAAACAGTGCAAGTGCTGAAGAAAAAACATTTTATGCTCTTTATTTTTTGCAGGCATTGCAGGTTTTTGTGCTTTTTGTACCTCACTTTGTCAAGTTCAACAGCTCCAGCCATGTTTTGCCTCTGTGGTCTGTATGTTGCATGACACCGTCATATCTGTTTTTCACAATAACAGTGGCACCCTTGTGACCACTCTAGAGAGTCTAGGCTAAAATTAAAAATGAGTACAAGCGCTGGCAGCCGAGTGAAGGTCATTTTCAGTTCAGTTGGGTGGGGAGGGATGACATTTTGATATGAGAAATTTTCCAACAGCTTTTATTTTTTGAGACACTACAGTTAAAAATGAATGCCATTTTCCAGACTGGGGAATTGAAAAATCACTTTCATCAAAGAAAAAGTGATTGCTCAACTTAACTGACCCTGATTCTGTTATTTAGCTACAATATCCACTGCTACTCTGTGAACCGAGAGTTGAGTTTGTAGCATAAATACTGCATGAGCTCCACTTAAAAAAGTCTAACCCAGCTCCCTCTGCTATTCTCTCAGGTTTAGGTTTTGACAGGAGCTCTGCTACTTGGACTGCTCTGTCTCGCGTGGCTGGCCTGTGCAACAGAGCTGTTTTCAAAGCCGGACAGGAGCACCTTACCATCCAGATGGTATAAATCTCCTCTACAACAACAGCTTTCCAAACCTTTGCAATGATGCTTCAGTCTCATGAATTATCTCCACGGTCTAAAGCTGTGGTGAACAGGTTTATTTCATTCCAAGGCCATTATGAGCAGGTCTTTTCAGATTTGGATCAAATAATGCATGCACATTATTCATAAGACATGGTCTAGCCTACATGGTTTGATAATAGGGAGAAGTTAATATCAGGTGAGCTGCCAGTCAAAATAAGCAGTGGTGCAGGTAGAATTATTCATGCAGTATCTGTCACTTTAAGTGCAGGCAACAGTACAGTAATGTATACATAGTTTAGCAGTGGTGAAGTATTTAGATCATGTTGCTGTGCAAGTGCAAGACCTTAATTCAAAAGTATATTAAAGTAAAAGTATTATCAGTAAAACTGAAATAAATGATTAAAAGCAAAACATTGTGTTCCCTTAGAGTTACATTATTGGCTAATATTTTTCCAACATGTTAACATTGTACAGTAGCTTGTCAGGGTAGAATTATTTTTAATGACTGTTCTTCATATTCTGCTGAGTACTTCATAACAGTGTGTGGTATTGCATGAGCTGAAATTGGTTTTCTTTGTAAAATCTGAAAGATAACCAGCAGTTGTCATGAAATAAAGTTAAAAGTGCAATGTTTCCCTCTCAAATGCAGTGGAATATATAGAGTATTTCTCCACTGCTACTATAAGAATTAGTGTGTGAAACAGATAGGTGTACAGTAATTCTTTATATCTTATCTTAATACAATACGAGGTAAATTAGCACAGAATTCATATACTTCAAAATTGTATGAGTGCAGTAAACTCCTTTATATTATTTCATGTGGTCTGCCAATCCTCACCCACAAGGCACCTACAGGGGAAAACAAGAATTTATCAAAAAATAATTTGTCAATACCACTTGACACAGGTGCACTGCACACACACCAGCTGACATGCTTAGCCTGCCTCTCACACATAAACACACACACATAAACAAGATAATCCAATGCACCCCTGGAAATAACTCCCCCACACTGATACACAAACACTCACGCAGCTGGATAGGTGAGTCAATAATATCACAGTGTTCTACCAACTGCCAAGCTCCAGCCTGTGCTACTCTGACCTGAAGAAATTCTCTGTGTGGCTCTCAGCAACAGAGATTACAGCTCTTTTACGCCAGTGGGAGCAGAACCTGCCAGTGCAGCCTCTCTGCCCCTTGAGGTGCTCAGGCTTCCTCCCAACATTAAGTAACAGCCGTGTCTCCTGACAGCACCCAAACGCAGCAGTCATGTCCCAGGCTCCACTACCATTACAAGAACAATTCCCCATCTGTGCCCAGCACAACAGAGAAATGGAATTTCCTGGATCTATTTATTCATTCATGAAAAGGCACAAACAAGGACAAATCCTGCGGAGTGAGTGTCCTTGTTTTGCGGCTGTTCATGAATGAATAAACAGGGACAAAGAGAACGCTTTTGTATAGGTGTGTCTCCTTGTTATGTCAGGTCAATCAGTTCAGCACGGGTTTTAATAAATTGGCTCCAAGAACGGAGAAATTACAGCCATAATCACAGAGGAGAATTTTATAGCTTATCAGAAAAGATTTTTCTCCAAAATGATTCAAGCACCACATAAGCAATGTTGTCACACAAGTTGAAACTGATAAACCTGCAAAACCCCCTAAAACAACTATGGAACAATTTGCATCCAAACAGAGGATAATCAAATTCTGAGCCTTGTAAAATAGGCCTCTATGTGACAGAGTGTTTGACTGTGTGTGAAATGTATGAATGTAGTGTAAACATGCTCGAATTCACCGACCATTTCTAATAGTAAAATGTGTAAATAACCAAAACACACACACTGAAAACAACTGCAGGATTTTGCAAAACATTTTGTCACGTATTTGATGTGTTCTTAGACAAATTAATGTGCATCACACAATGAAGTGGACCACAGAGAACAGATCAAGTTTTTAGTGCTTTTATTATTAATTTACCTATTAGCAACAACTGTGCTATTGATTATTGCCAGTAGGCAATGATCAGATGTGTTTATACAACAATATTTATTTCCAACATGATCTGACCATTTGGCCTTTTACATCTGTTTCCTGAAAAATGCCCCTAAGGAATCAAATACGTTGCAGCTATTTTTTTTTTCAAAAGAATAAGAACAGTTTTAATTGAATTATTCTTCATCCCCTAAACTGAAAAAGAAAACTAGAGTTTACACTTTCATTACTTTTACATGAAGTTGTTCCATAACTTTAAAATGACTTAAGGAAGCTGTCTCAGGAGCTCCTTTAATCAATTAACACACAACACACAAGCTTTCACCACTGTGCAACAAACACAAGCAATCTGGGACAGACAACACTCATTTCCTTATAAGCACATGTGAGTGACAGTGCTAATGTGTGTGTGTGTGTTTGTGTCTCCAGAGGGATACAGCAGGGGACGCGTCTGAGTCAGCTCTGTTGAAATGCGTCGAGGCACAATGTGGGAGTGTTCGTGACCTGAGAGCCAGAAACCCCAAAGTGGCAGAGATCCCCTTTAACTCCACCAACAAGTACCAGGTACTGCAGGTTTACAGTGACGTTACACAACAGAGAACATCCACTATTTGTTTCGGTATCACTGTACATTTTTAGAGTCTTATGGTTTCTACATTTTTGCCTTGACTGATTTTGACTTTGATTTTGAGGTGATTTGGACTTTTTGTTCCCCAGAAGGAGACAGCAGAAACCAAAGATATTCAATTTACAAAGGCGTGAAACGAAACAGAGAAAAGGTATTAAAATTAAACCAAAGTTTACATCTACCCTGGTTTTAAAGGTACAATTTATTTATTGAAGTAATGATTTTACTTCCTTGCTGAGCACATATAACAAGTGTGCCACAGCTCAGCAGGGAATTACTGGGGAACAAAATGTGACAAATTTGTTTTAAATACACCACAGCTGAAAGATGCTGAGTTGAATTAGCGTGGTGGCACAACAGGAGCTGCATTTGAGCCTCAGACCAACTTTCTGAGTGAGTTTTTGCACAGAACCTGTTAGTGATACAATGATATCTTAATATTTTTTACCACCAACATGAAAAATTCCTCTAAATATATTTATTAATTGATTTATTTTTAGATTGTGTTATATTAAACACTTTCTCTCTTCTGTTCCTGGTCGTACCACTGCCAATGTAGGACTCTGAAAAACATATTTTTTACATGCATGAATGATTCATGCATATTCATTTTTAACCTTTTTCCATCTGGAGACAGCAGCCTGAACACACATGCTCTTTTACGACACCCTGCTTTACATTCATAAGGTTGCACACACTCATACTTGGAAGCTGCCTTAAAAGCCACAATTAGGGGCCGCACATGACACTGTTGGAGTGCTAGAACTGGATGCAATGTTTCCTGTTAACGATAGGAATAGACTTAGACTCAGAAGCAACATTAGCGACATTTAGACACAGTCAGTTTGCAACTGCATTTCTCATGGTATTGGACAAAAAAATCATTTGCCTGGTCATTCACAATAAGGTTGATCAAGAAACATGTGCAGTGGTTCCACTGTTTTCCTAGATTCTGTTGTTAAACAACAAAACAGAACCAGCACCTGACTGAAGGGTCTTGAATTAAGCTGCAGGCTTTCATACAAAAAATGTAATGTTAATACTGAACTATAAAAACTCGTCACATTGAGCTTTAACAGATTGATCAAGGGCACCACAGCATTTAAAGTAAGCCAAGTGTTTTTGCTTCATTTTCCACACCCAGTTTTTCCCAGCCCATCTGGAGGTTTGAACCAGCATATGAATAACACAGCAGTGATGCTGAAGCAAACAAAGGACTTCCTGCATGTATTTTGTGCACCTGTTCCCTGATTTAAAATAGGAACGTCTGTGTTGAGGGGGAAAAAGCAATTTTGTTCTGGTTTTCTGAGATTAGATATGCTGTGACTCCGATACAAATTACCCGGGGGAGTGTGTGTGTGCGAGCTTGTATATCTGTGTATTTTTTAGGGGGAAGGGGTATTGCAAAGTGTAACACCACAGGAAGAGGTGAGAGTGTGAATGAATGCTCCTTCAACACAGGGAATACATACGACTTAACAATGTGCACTCAGTCAAGTCAGCTCTGATAAGACTTTTATTTCACACCACTTGGAAAAATAGGACAACAGTTCCCAAAAAATGATTGCTGGTATGAACATGAAATTCTTTGCTGACTGCTCCTAAGGATCATATCTGTCAAGAAATAACCAGTAACAAATGACACGTTACATCTTGTTTCTAAATAAACTCTGGCATGTTATGTCCTCACCAGTCTTCCTGTTCTCTCCTGTCTCAGATCTCGATCCATGAAGCGGAAGACGATCCCTCTGGTCATATTCTGGTCATGAAGGGAGCACCAGAGAGAATCTTGGACAGGTTGGTAAATCAATACTGGATTGATTATATGTCTCACGGGTAGCACAGCTGCAAATTTTGACTTTCCATTTACCTTTTCCAGATACGTAGTGAAAGAAACATTCTCATTAAAGGCAGGAAATATTCTATATGTTCGTTTGTGTAAGTAAAGCCCATGAAGAGACTAATAACAATACTACTACATTTATTTAGATCCAAACCTATAAACACCATTTTCCTAAGGAAACACTCACTACAACACCAGTGTGTATTAATAAGTATTATAGTGTTCAGATGTTTTGGAAAAGAACTTCTCCTTTTCAAACCAATATGTCTGTGACCTGTTGCAGTATGAACTAATGGACTTGGGGCTGGGGGCCAGAGAGGTTGGAGTCAGAAAGTACTGGAAGACACACTTCAGTGGTTTTGGTCTTTTCATAAATAAATAAAATATTGAGCAACAGCAAAATTATCTTTTAAATTTTGCAGATCAGTGCCAGAGGGGTGTGGTTGAGGTGCTGAAATTAACAACTTTCACAAGTTTTATACCAGAACATTGACGTTGGTGTCCAAAGGGACACTATCATCCTTCTTATCACATTCTGACATTAAATCTTCTCGTCAGCCTTATTCTCCTTTAGGTCAGTCCAAGAGCCCCTCCAGTTTGACTTCCAGGTTAAATTTAGTCTTCACATTTACCTCGTTGTGAAATAGGTGCTTCTTTTCATCTATAAGTGCTAGTGCTGCAAAAAAAGATTACTCTCAGGCTGCTATAAATATTTGATGTGCAATAATTGTAGAGTTGAATATAGCTTATTGTGGGTGTTATTAAAGTCATGTTTGTGTTAAACATTAGCACACCATGCTTTTGTGAAAACTGTTTTTTTGCTCAGTTGGGGTCAGAGTTTACTCACTGTGCTTTATCTCTATGTGAAACATTATCACTGATTTATTTCTAAGTTTAATGTGCTCATGTTGATTTAGGTGCAGCACCATTATGATCCATGGCCAGGAGTATCCTCTTGATGAATACTGGAGAGAAGCTTTCCAGAATGCCTATCTGGACCTGGGGGGACTGGGAGAGAGAGTGCTTGGTATGTTTGGTGGCAACAACTACCAGCTATTATTGGCTGGTCTGGGGATAGTGGGGAAAAGCAGTTGGACACAGCACTTACCTTTTATAATCTCCTTGGTAAACAGAGTAGTTTGGCCAAATGTGCCTATAAAGTGGAGAATGCTTTTACCGCAAGAGTGTCTTCAAACAATACGTTTTTGGCACTGCTGCGACAGAATTGCAAGACTGACATAGAGCTGGAACTAAAATTACAGATGAAACTATCAGCAGGTAACAGAGTGGGAGTTTAATTCAGGTTAAACTCTGCACTGAACTCTTAATATAATTTGTACATAACAGTTTCTCTTGTAAATGCCATAGACACATTTTGGGTAAAAATTATTACCTGAAGTTCAAGTGTTAAGCATCCAGACTCTGTAAATGTCATCATTCTGACAACCAAGGGAAGAAGTTGCAGAGCGTCTTTTAAAAAGTGCCATGGGTGATAATTATGTGCTATCATCATTTTGTTAGTAGGTGTCACTTTTTAAAATGGTGAAATGTGGAATAGTGCCAATTTTGGAGTGAAACTTCTGAATCATATAAATTATTAAATCCTACTTATGCCTTGGGTGATGTTGCTGGTTGTTTGATGACAAAGAAAGGTTCCACCACTTTTACATTGAGCCTGGTTTTTCATCAGAAGCATTTTATTTTGCTTTGTGCTGTAGGGATTCAGCAGATACATATTTCAGGGGCTGCGGATCATGAATTAATAAAAGTGGCTGATTCAATTTGTATTTCAGACCTGCAACCCCCAAATCTACATCTAAAATTAAAAATGATTTGTATGCATACTGTAAGGTAAAGGATCATTGCAGCCAGAGGGCAATAGTCTTCAGATCTCTTTCATTTTTCTATTTTTCTGTTGTGTTGTATTGTAAATAACTGTAATTAAGACATGTTTTTACATTGTTTTGGACTTATATTAGTCAGGAAATGTTTTTCTCCTTTATAAAGTACTAGATAAATTATCAGTTGTCAAAGAAACAAAACAAGGGGTTTTTTTTCTGTAGCTGTGGTTTGCTCTGAGGTGTCAATTGAGCCAGTTATGAACAACCAGCTCCCTGATCCCTTGTCTTTTGCAGGCTTCTGCCACTTGAATATGTCTTCATCCCAGTTCCCTCGAGGATTCACCTTCGACTGTGACAACACGAACTTCCCCACTGAGCAGCTCTGCTTCCTGGGCCTCATCTCAATGATTGATCCACCACGTGCCGCTGTGCCTGACGCAGTGGGTAAATGTCGCTCTGCTGGTATCAAGGTAATTGGTTCCACAGATTCAACCTTCATTGTAGTTCCTGAGAAACCTTTTCCCAGGGCTTCATTTATCGGGCTTCTTTAGAGGTGGAATTTGCATGTCAGACATGGTCGACCAATCACTTCAAGATGCCCGGATAGGTGATAATTAACAGATAAACAAATTTGTGGTGCTAAGAGGAAGCTGCTAATAGCATATCCAATCTGTGAAGCAGGACAGGCAAAGTGACAGAAGCCTGGTGAACAGGTTTAGTGTTTGTTCACAAATTGTTTACTCATCTGTTCCAGGTACGACTGTTACGTTGTAGGAATGAATGACAGGATGAGGAACAAACGTATTTCCGAAAAGGGAACATAAAAGGTTTTGTGATCGGGAACAGCAAAAATGTAACTTTGGATGTAAAAGTAAAAACAATGAGCAATATCATTAATTTACTAAATGTTTATCTAGTAAACAGTAGATTCTGCAGATTTATTACAAATGCTCATTATATGATAATCAAGTGCAAATACACACAGAGCAAATGTTTTGTCAGAAAAGTAATAAGCTAGGCCGCAGGAAGGTTAAACAACTTCCAGCAGAGATAAAAATGGATAATGAGGAGAATGAGGCATTCTAATTTCAGAGGAAATACTACAAATATGAAAAAAGGATTTTGCATGTTTAATTTTAGGTACAGTAGCTATCATGCTTCTTTCAGTAATGAATTTTTGAAAGATACACTATAATTGGCTTAAAGAATGGGTGAATATATTATTGCTTAAAAAGGCAACAGAACAGATGACATGTCTGATAAAAAACTACAAAGTTTTCTGAGAATTGCAGTATATCATCTTCGGTGACTGAGGCATTATGGTATAAACTATAAACGTTTTCTTTTTTGATCTGATGAAGATTAGAGGGGATGGAAAACTTTATTTTTATGTTTCTAAATTTGTTGTTGACAGTGCCAGCAGAAGTTATTGTTCTAAAGACAGGATATTGAGTGAATAGAGAAAACAAATAAGAAAAAAATTGGAAATGTTTTGCCACCATATAGTTCTTTATATATTATTTACTGTTGCCCCTCTGCACATTAATATTTGAGTGGATCCTAAATATGTCTGAGTTAAACAACAGGGTCTCCATACCATGATTAATAATGTAAGTACTGTATAGTAAGTAAACACCTCAACTTCAACTTCAACTTGTATTTAAAATGGTCGACCTGATTGTTAGATATTATTCTATGCTGATGACATTTTTTTTTTTCTGGCTGTGGTGAAGTATGTGAACCTGGTTCATATAATGGCTGAACAGTCTCAGTGTCTTGTGCTGTCCTCTAGATGTAATATCTGAGTGTTTTGTACATACTGTCACACACATTTGTACAAATGTTGTGCATTTCCACGTTGCTGAGCTCAGACAGAAGGTGAGCACAGGGCTCCATGGGCTGGATTTCCTTTTATCATGTGAAGTGCGAACATTTCAGCTCAATGTGCATCCTCCCTCTGCAGCATCAGTCCAAAGACAATGTAGTGAAGTATGTAGTGCTCTTTCTGTCATTCAGCCTGTGTATGTATGGCTGTGTTAAAGGGATGATGGGAGTTTCAAAAATGACCTATTAATAAAATATACTTTTTGTTCAGGACTTTATGAATACCCTTATGGCATAAACCTAAACCATGAACATGTCCTCATTTAATTATCTGTCCATCAAAATCCTCTATGTACATGTTTTACAAATCCTACTCAAAAGTCAGAAAATCTTTTAGCAAATGTTTATTACTTTACCTCTGGCTATAGAAATAGATTTTGTCTGCTCTGTGGTTTTTAAATAATTGATAACAAACTCCATTATATAAAAGTTTGTATCACTTGTGAGATGAAGTGAGATTTTTAGTGAAGTTTCTATCACTTAATTCTTGGTGGTTGTTAATTGGCACTGAGAACTGATTCCAATAAAAATCTGCTAGACTGTCTTTTCACTGTCGTGACCAAAGGCAAATGTTGTTTTCAGTTTCAGGCCCATTGTTTTTCCTGTGAGGCCCCTGAAATGATACTTCACCCCCTTCACCCCCTTTATAGCACCATTCTTTTCCACTGTAACTACACAGGACATGTGGATGACTTATAGACAATCGTTGCACTGTAGCTCAAGCATGCTGTGACACATGACATACAGATAAGATACAACAGGGTTTAATGTGATAATGCTCTGTGATTTATGGGACCTTCTGTATGCGGTCAGGTGATCATGGTGACTGGCGACCACCCAATCACGGCCAAGGCCATTGCTAAAGGTGTGGGCATCATCTCTGAGGGCAACGAGACGGTTGACGATATCGCTGAGAGACTGAACATCCCTCTGAGCCAAGTTAACCCCAGGTGTGTGTGCTGAGGATGTTTAGGCTGTGTGCTCATGCATCCAGTAGTAACTTTGTGTGTATGTGTCTGTATGTGGGAAGTGATATGTTCACTGAATGTGTGTACATACAAGGTTGTCTCCACCTGTTTAAAGGAATTGTTCAACATTTTTGGAAGTACGTTTATTTGAAAATTAAATAAGAAGGTTAATACTATTCTGTTAGCTGTTACTGTTAGCCAGCTACTTTAACTTAGTGTAAGGAGTGAAAGCAGGGAAATGTTTGAAAACATATGTCTACAAAGGCTCTAAAGAAAAAAATGGAGAAATGACAGGAAGAGCAATGGAGGAGAAAGATATGCAGTAAACATTGTGTACATAGTGTAAAAAAAATAACAATCAGAAATTCACAATGTAGCAAATCATACAATTATTAATTCATTCATATGAATTCATTCATATGAATGAATTAATAATTGTTAGGTGATAACAAGACTCCTGTCTGTCATTGTGCTCTGCCAACAAAAAGCACATAATCCCCAGTAAAAACACAATTGGTCTTTGCAAGATTAAACAAACTACATATAATGTTTAAATCACTAAGCTTCAAAGTGCTAGATTGTATTACCCTTGGACTGAGCCAGGCTAGATGTCTCCAGCTGTTTTTGTCTTTGTGTTAAGCTGAGCTAATCTGCCACTGGTTGTGGCTTTGTTTTGAATAGACAGACATGAGAATGGCCTAAATCTTCCCATCCAACTCTGCAAATAAGTGTAATTCCTAAAATGTCAAACTATTCCTTTAAGACAGAGTTCCTGCAAGATTTAGTGTGTCTGTGAAAGAGATAGGCAAACTTCAGGAGAGAACAAGAAAATGCCCGGATTTCTCCTTTTGCATAATTGTCCTTGGTCTCCTCTTGGACTCCTTACCGTGTGTGTGTGTGTTTGTGTTTCCCAGGGATGCCAAGGCTTGTGTGGTGCATGGTTCGGACCTAAAGGAAATGAGCTCTGAGTACCTGGACGACCTGCTGAGGAACCACACTGAAATAGTGTTTGCTCGCACTTCTCCTCAGCAGAAGCTCATCATTGTGGAGGGCTGCCAGAGACAGGTCGATGGACAGGAGTGCGTGTGTGAGAGGATGTGAATATGTGTGTGTGTGCGCGTTTGGGCTTTTTTGACTTTGACAGTGTATTGCTGAATAGCGATGTGTGTATTGAAATGGTTGAATGTAAACATGTGTGTGTTTGTGATAAAGTCTGGATGAATGCTCATGTGTCTGTAGTGTGGCAGTGGGGTTGAATACAGGTATGTGTGTATGTGAGTGTGTGTGTCCCTGTGATTTATGGCTGAATAGAGTTTTCCGTGTCTTTGTGTGTGCGATTGTTAGTGCCGGTTTTTGAATGAATTGTGTGTGTCTGTGTGTGCGTGTGTATAGTAAATGGTTGAATATAAATGTGTATTTACAAACTATATAATTAACCTTATATGTGTATATATATATATATATATATATATATATATATATCAGCTTTTAGTGTATGTGTGAAATGTTGAAAATAGATCCCCTAATATGAAGGTCAATTCACCCTTACTCAGTCACTCCTCACTCTGAATGATTGCTACTCAATTCCATTTTTCATTTAATCTCCCCAGAGCTGCTTTGAAAAGACATTATTAAGACAGAGGAGAGGGGGGAAGAGAGGGAAGTGGAGATGGAGAGAGAAAAGCTTAAATCATGGTACTTATCTTTCAGTTCTTGACACTTTTTGTTCGCTGGTCCTTGTGGGTGCAGGGGGCAATCGTGGCTGTGACGGGCGATGGTGTGAATGACTCTCCAGCCCTTAAGAAAGCTGACATTGGAGTTGCCATGGGGATCGCTGGCTCTGATGTGTCCAAGCAAGCGGCTGACATGATCCTGCTTGACGACAACTTTGCCTCAATCGTCACTGGAGTTGAGGAGGGTGAGGGTCGAGGACTGACAGCGAGGCAGAAAGACAGGGTGACAGATTGGAAGGATAAATGAAGGAATGATAGTGGAGAAAGGTCTGAGAGATAAAAAAAAGTGTCAGAGGAACATAAGGAAAGGAGATTTTAAGACTTTTACATTTAGAAACTTTTGCCAGCAAGAGATGTACACTATATGCTGGAAATAGCTTTTCAACTAAATGTGATATGAGCGTGATTCTGGTATTTCACAGAGCTGTAAAACTGAACCTTATGCCTTGGACTAGGATCAGACACTTCAGCCACAAAAATTAGAATGTTACCAAATTAAGTCTTGACTTACTTGAGACTTGACTTCCTAAAGACTTTAACTGACTTGACACTTGAATGGAAAAACATTCAAGTCTCAGGTTTTAAACTGATAAAAATCTGGGACAATAATAAAGGCAGTGGACAGCACCAAACAAGAATTAGATCTTTTAGTTTTAAACCTGGGTATTGAAAGGACTTACAGCATATTTAATGTTAAACCACCACATTATTGTTGGTCAGTGACCTGAAGACTTTGCAATTTGCTTATTAATTAAATTAAACAGACATGACTGTGATCAACACTCCATCCAGTACCTACTAATATATCTCAGTGTTAAGAACATATCGGGAAGTTGAAGCTTTTGTTTTTGTGTTTTTAATCTCTGCAGGTCGTCTCATCTTTGACAACTTGAAGAAGTCCATTGCATACACACTAACCAGTAACATCCCAGAGATCTCGCCCTTCCTCCTCTTCATCATCGCTAGTGTTCCCCTCCCTTTGGGAACGGTCACCATCCTCTGCATCGACCTGGGCACTGACATGGTGAGCAGTTGAAACAAAACCTCAAGTCATTTGGCCTGATGGCCACTTAATAGACTTAAAGACCACATGCCAAGGTGCCTGTTCTGTGTTTTTAACACTTAGAACACACTAATTGCTGAAAACATCTCACTTCTCGACCTTTGGATGTTGTTTTTCTGTTCTGTTCTGTCTTTTGTAACATCTGTGTGAACACTCAGTTTACAGCAATTTCACAGGTTGTGAAAATAAAACAATATTATAGAATTATCTTTATTTATTGGGTCATATCCAGGGCCATCTCTGTGTGCAGAGATAATTTTAATGATTTTTCTCAACAAAAGGAGACTAATTATTAGCATTTTGCATAGCTACAGGAAAGCTAAAGGTGACATTTAGGAAGTTATGTTAATACTGATGTCAAATGGAAGTGCCTTAAGGTAAAAAGAAAATGTTTGGTTTAATTTGTTCTTTCTGTCAGTGGGAGAAATTCACTTCTGGCTTTCTGCCGACGTCCATTTGTTCCAGCAGAACAAAGACTGGGTGACGCTCACATACAGATTTACATTTTACAGATTTACACCACTCTGCCATTTCCAGATGCCAGTCTCTCCATTGTATTTCCAGCAGCAACAAAAAGAGTTGCTGGCACGCTGCTTGCCTGAGGGGCGTAATCCATCATTGCAAAAGAAAGGAAGCACACGATGAATATATTCAAAAGGACATGTTCACTTGTGTTCATTACCTTTTAATTTTTCCTGCTCTTAGACACCAGATATTAGCATGCAGCTGAAACTAGTTCTTGTACATCCCTGTGAGCCAAAAGCAGAAGTTTTACAGGTAATAAGGTACAAGTGTTATACAGGTCTCTGCCAAGAAGCATTTTGAATCTCCACAGGTTAAAGATAAAGAGGAACAGCTTGCTCCCATTGTTAATAAAGCCTTCCACTTATTGTTTCCACATGAAATCAAAGATGAAATTCTTTGGTTTTCTTGCAGACAGACAGATTTATTCATGTTGACAAATATTTACTTAACTATCTGAGATCACAGGGACGGTGCATTCTTTATTGGCTGGATTTCTCTACAAAGATGTGATGATTGAAGTTTAAAAGCATCTAATTTGTGCACTTGTTTTGCATATAAAAACCCTTCTCTTCAAAGTAACATGTCTGCATCTATTTAACAACCGCTGGTGGTTTGAACAGCTGGATGTCTGCTTTAAAGAGAGAGACCCTATAATGAAAATATTTAAATATTGAATAAAGTACCTGAAAGTGTTTATAGTACAGTACACAAGTAAAACTACAAATTTCCCATGTCTGTTGGTGAGGTTGTTAACAGCTTGTTAACAGCTTAGTTCAACTCCAGGCTACAGGCTTGAGGGCTCTGCTGAGATTTAGCAGTGACAAGCAGCACTTCCAGTCTGCTATGATTATTTTTAGCAAGCACTGCCATGTGGAAAATGATGGCTGCAAAAGATGTTTTTCAAAACAAGATGTGGCACACTTAAGAATGCTTCAAGACTTAAATTTGGTTATTGCACACAATCACACAGACACACACAGACACACACACACCCTGACACACGCACACACACACACACACACACACACACACACACACACACAGAGGTGTAAAAAATCAATGCCAAGCATAGTCATATCCTTGTCTTTCTCAGCTGCTGTGGGTCAGGGAGTGTAACACCAAAACAAACTGGATTTGTAGACCACAGAGCATGTGTTCAATTTCACATGGTGCCAAGTCCCCGCCTCAAATCCAACTTAAGTCACAGAGATTTCCTGCCCTAAGTCACACATATTGCTCTGTTGCTCACCTGGTAAAACCAGCCAATATAAGATCTTTATTACAGGACCTTTCTACCCTCCTTTTTTATGAGAGTCTTGAAATGCTCAGTCTCTCTTTCCTCCTGTCTCCTTTCCTGCTCTCTCTCTGTCACTGTCACTGCTTCTTTTTTCCCTCTTCTCACCCTTTTTCTGTCTTTTCTCCCCCAACACAGTGATTGAGTGCAGAATTATATTAATAGTGATCTGTCTAGTCTACCCCCTGTTTGGCACTGTCATCATGCCTTTGTACCGATGCCACAAAGACAAATTCCTGCAGATTTTATTGAACAGGGTGCATAAAATAAGCTGCTTCTGTTCCTCCCATTACCTCCAGGTTCCAGCTATCTCATTGGCTTATGAATCAGCGGAGAGTGACATCATGAAACGCCAACCAAGGAACCCCAAATCAGACAACCTGGTCAATGAGCGTCTCATCAGCATGGCCTACGGACAAATAGGTTTGTCCTCTTGTGTCTCATAAACTTTTAAATCTGGGTCACTGTGACAGGCCTCTTATAGTGAAGTTATGGTGACAATAAACATCACAGACATAATAACATCAAATATTGACATTTATCAGAAATGTTGGCATTTCTTACTGCCTTTGTAAATGTTTAGGTACATACAGTTAAGGAAAATAGACCCAGAGGTGAGCAGACAGTCAAGAGAGTCCCATAATTTTCTTCTAATTGTCGTGACATTTACAGCAAATTGAGAGTAGAGAGCAAACTATTTTGTACTTAATCCTGGTCTTGTTTAACTGAGTACAGCATCACTGGAGTTTGTTTTTTATGTCTGGTTTTATAAGGTTTAGGAATAGTGAAAAATCAAAGGTTGGCCCAGTTTCTTAGGCTGATAAATAGGTCAAAATACAACAGGATTTCATTGGATCACATTGAGTTTAAAGCCACACACAGACAGCAACACACATCAACTCTCATAATTCTTCCAAGATGAGCACTGCTGGGAAAAAACTTTTGCAGGTCACATCGAATCACATTTACAAACCTCTTTTTTGACATATGGCTCAAAATCCTCAAGTATCTACAATGAGCAACTGATGCACTGATGTGGAGTGACACACAATGAATGCAACAGGAGCAAGTGAAATCAGCAACATCTTGACAGCAACAGTGAGGAAGAATAAAAGCAAACAGCAAAAGAGACCTAGAGACAGAGTGGTGCTAACATCTATCAGCATAAACACTGACCTGGTGTGGAGTTTCTCTTTAACAATGAGTCGATTAATTAGCATCGTCTCAATCTTTGATCACTGCTTGTGGAGCTTCGGTATATGTGAAGACCTAAGCTCTAAAAAGATGTCCTTCATGTTGAAAATGTTACACCCTCTCTGACAAAACAAATTTTCCAACATGAAATTAAAACTCACTATCAGCTATTATTGCTGTCCTCAGCTGTCTGGAGCCATTTACTTACAAAACAACAACATGGAAGAGGGCAGAGGGAGCAGGATATAATCACCTGTGCTGTTTCTTGTTTAAATTAAGTGACAAACACCAAGTGCACTGAAGTGTGTTGAGTATCTAGAGACACTACAGACTCTAAATATGCTCTTTCTAAGGATAAAAGTCAAGGTAACAATAATAATTCCCTAGCTGATTTTAGAGATCAGTATAACCTATTACAAAAACAGAGACATAAGGAGACAGTGGAGATACAGATAAAGCAACAGACACTTTGAATTAACAGATGCAGTTAACCTACAGAGACTACAGGTCAAATGAACATGAACAGCATTGAGTCAGAAGAATAGTTTCCATTAGTGAGTGAATGATGACTGAATATTTTCTTGGTTTAAATGGAACAGTTCTTTCAAAGAATTTACTCTGCAAACCAAGAGCTTCATGAGAGATAATTAACTCCAGCTAAAATACCTTCAATAATAAAAATGTGTATGTATTGATCATTTATTAATGCTCATGTACATTTTAAACCAGGTATGATCCAGGCACTGGGGGGTTTTTTCACCTACTTTGTGATTTTGGCTGAGAACGGATTCCTCCCACAAACCCTGGTGGGCATCCGCATCAACTGGGACGATCGTGAAGTCAATGACCTGGAGGACTACTATGGCCAACAGTGGGTAAGGAGCAGGGACAAAGATAAATTTACACGCCCTTTGAATATGTCCATACTCATGCACGAATAACTACGACGTGTGTTTCAACCCGACAGACCTATGAGCAGCGGAAGATCATTGAATTCACCTGTCACACCGCCTTCTTCGCCAGCATTGTTGTTGTCCAGTGGGCTGATCTTATCATCTGCAAGACTAGGAGGAACTCCCTCTTTCAGCAGGGCATGAAGTAAGTGAAGGGGGAATGAATGAAGGATGGAGCAAAAGATGAACAGTAGGATGTGAATAAGATAGCTAAATGTTTAGAGTATGCCACATTACATCACTGGTTTGACTCTGGCCTAGACCCTTTGTTGCATGTCCGACCCCTCGCTCTTCTCGTTTTTCCAACCATGTCTCTCATATGTTTTTATTTTCTGTTGAACAGGAACAGGATCCTGATCTTCGGCTTGTTTGTGGAGACTGCTCTGGCTGCCTTCCTCTCCTACTGCCCTGGAATGGACGTTGCCTTGCGCATGTACCCCCTGAAGTACGCTCTGTATATGCATATCTCCACCGAACCGAAAAATAACCTCTTAAAGACCTAATAGGCTGCCATTAGTCTGTCACTCTTGACTTTAAATGAAGTCTGTGATCTTCTTAAACACCACATTGTTATGCTTAATATTCAAAAATGGCTGCAATGAATTTAACAATTTGCACTCTGCCTGTGACTCACTGCTCTCTATCTATTCCCGCCCATGTTATATGCTTTATCTCTTCCTCTCAGGATCCTGTGGTGGTTCTGTGCCATCCCATACAGTCTCCTCATCTTCATTTATGATGAGGTCCGTAAATTAATTCTGAGGAGGTGCCCTGGAGGTAAGCAGTTATTAATAACCACTAAGATTAGACGGTTTTTGCCTTGTTTGTCTTGTTATTAAGCTAGAAGAAAAAAAAAACCTTGCCAAGTGATGGAATAGTGGTTGACATCCCTGTATCAGGAGCCACACAAGTAATTTTCCATCCAGACTGTTTGTACCAGCCTCTCTACCTTTCTCAACCTTCCTGCTGTCCTTTACAAAATAAACATCCCAAAAGAGTAGACTGTCCACTGTTTTGAGGACGCAGTGATTGACAAACTCACCACAGCTCTGCTCTGCTGATCTGACCTGAAACATCCCAGCAAGCATTTGACAGATGGTGACGGGTAGGAGAAGATCAAGATCAATGTCATTCCAATAGAGCACGACACATTTTAGAAAAATAACAACTGCTTTGAACTGTTCTGAACATAGATCTCGAAAGAACAGCTACCAGTTTTACAAAACAGTATTGGTAGCAATTTTGAATGATTACTGATGACAAAGGGTGAAAGCTTTAATTTTGGAATAACGTTCAAAATAGCATTTCAACATTGGGACCAACTGTCAAACTTTCTTTTTTGTTTTTGGAAAAAAAATCCACGATACAAATTTTGCACTTCACCTAATTTTTCTGGCAAGTTCTGAGACAATCTTTCAGCATTTTCATATAAATTACAAAGCAAGAAGTCTGACAATTTCGCCTAAAAGTCATTTACCCTTATATTTAACAATAGCGGAATTATTCCTCACCCTTAGTAATGCAGCTGAAAACTGTCAGGCAGCCAGCAAAACACAAGCCACTCAATCCTGAACAATTTTCCAGCTTTCAAAACTGCAGCCTCTGCAGCACTTGACTGATTACTGCTTGTCTTCCAGGTCTGATTTCTGACAACATAAAATGTAAATGTGCTGCTGTCTGGCAGTTTACTTAGGAGTTCTGTTTGATAATGGTGCATAAAATCACAGCTAATAAACAACAAAACATCCAGGGGTGAAAATCACGTCCACATCACCGCTGACATGAACTGTATGTGCACCAGTTTTCAACATCAGCATCAACATAATCTTTTACTTGCTAATTAACAGCCAGGTGATAACATAAGACCCTTCCAGCTGATAGCAGCAGTTAAGAGTAATTATGAACAGATTCCAACAAAAACATGAAGTGATTGTTTTATTTGTCTCACTGGTGAAAATCTTTGGCTTCGTGACCTTTGTGGAAGACGTTAGTTACCATATAAGCAATTTTTACACATGCAACAAACTAGTTAATGTGCAGTATGTAAAACCTGCACCAGGATTCAGATTGCACCTGTCCAAGACCAACCAAACAAGAAGCAAATGATGGGAAAGGAAATTAAAGTGGGCTGATGACGACTCTTGAGATAGGTCCCAAAGATCATACACATGATATGGACTCAGTACAATGGACCAAATCTGTTCAGTGTCACCACGTTTCAGCCGATGAGGGCCAAGACATGATGAGACAAATACGATTTATCGTGACAGTTAATCATTTCTGTTAATCTGTGTGCCACGGGCTGCTGATCAGAGTCCTGGAGTTATAAGGGGATTCATTTGGAAATGTACAGAGACAAAGGCGATGAGATGAATACAAATAGAGTGATACAAAAGGATATTATGAAAACTGCTCGCCTGTCATTTTGGTCTCTGACACTTTCTCTTTCTCTTTTCCCATATTCTGTCTCTCTTCTTCTCTTCCAGGTTGGGTGGAGAAGGAGACATATTATTAACATTCAGAAAATGTCAGTTTGAATTGCATGTCTGCGTGTGTGTGCGCGTGTGTGCGCGTGTGCGCGCACGTGCGCATGTGAACACGCACATGCGTGTGTTTGTGTGCGCGTGTGTGTGGGTGTATGCATACTGTACATGAGTGTTTGTGCATTCTCGTGAGGGTAGAGATGTGTGTCTGTCAGTTGTAATATTGCATGGATCAGTTCACAAATATGATTATCATAAAAATACTGCTGAAAATAGGCTTTTGATTTTGCTTTGAGTTTTTTCTTTTTTTTTTTTTGTTCTATCAGAAAACATTTCCAGCAGAACAATGGTAATATACACCTTTGTGCCTTACATTAACTGTTACCAAGGTGACGTATCATGGCCTGTTTGCTTCTAAAGGAATACCAAATATTGTTCATCATGTGAAATGTACCAAATATAATGTTTTCCAACCTATCCCTGGCAATTGTTTTATTTATTATTCACTTTACTGAGTAAGTTGAAGCTTAGACCTGAACCTGGGAGATGATGCAGAACAGCTTGTTAATTTTATTATGAGGATCCCTATATGCACCAAGAGTATTATTTTCCAAACCACATACTGCAGTATTGACTAATATTCACCAATTTAAAAATTTCAGCCATTTTCAATCACATTACTCCCCATTTGCATTTGTTTTCTGGTTCTAAATTCAATAGCTTACTGACAAAATAATGAAGAAAATAAATTCACAGACAAAAAAGTATTATTGATAAAAGTTGCTGAGCTCTGGAATTAGCTCTATGTGGAAGCTACTTATGCTTTAAATCTAAAGTTAAAGGCATGAAGAACTAGTATAAAAATCAATCAAAAATGTGTTTAACTTCTTATACCCATCCTGAGCCTGGTCTGCTTCGAATCCTTCATGGCCAGTGCTTATACTTGGCAGGTCAAAATGAAAACATAAAATTTAGCTGATGAACCTAAACATACACTAATAAAGATAATACATCTATATGAATGTTTTCTCTTAAGCAGCTGGTCTACTGATATCAGCTGCACTTAAAGAGAAAATAGGGCTTTTTTAAAATGTCATTGAAGCATAAATATATTTTTGTATTAAAATCTTTGTATTCTTTATGTTACAAACAGCAAACTCCTGTCTGTACATTATTCTGTGGTGTGTCACATGATGAAAAACGAACCTTTAAACCAGCCTATGCATCTGACGTTGACCGACAATGACCTCCTGAAATCCTGCAGTACGTAATGACGACACCACTAAACGTCATTTCCGCTCGCTGCCCGTCAAACATGGCGCTGCTGCTAAGGTCAGTACATTTCTGCTACTTAACTTTTGGGCTCGGTGGAAGTTTTTTCATGTCGTTTTTCAGTCTTATCCTGTGAAATGGATTAATCTACAGCAAAACGACAGCTGCGAACAGACGGTGATGATTTTGTCTTGGTGTATTTTCCTTAATTATCGTAAATGCGGTGAGATATAGCGTTAGCTAGCAGACGTTAGCTAGCAGGCTAGTGCTAGCGGTTTTTCTGTTATTAAAAAACAGCAGGAACTTTTATTTCTATTAGCGACCGAGTGATATGTTTTTGTTTGTTTGTTTCTTGTGGACCTTGTTTGACAGAAGCGTAATATTGTTTTTGTAAGGTAAAGAGCATGAACTGCTTGAAATACTTTGCTCGTACTTGGGGAATTTCTGCTTGTTGAAGAAAACTAAACCATCATTTGGTTGCCGTAAATTATTCAGTCACTTTCTTTAAACTTGTTGTTTAGTTGTTTAGTCTGGTTTAACTTGACTTACGATTAACACTGTTACTCTGCTGTGTCTTTGTCAGCAGCATATTAAGGTAAGAGCTGAGTAGAGTCATAAGTGTTGAACTTTGTCCACTTCATTGACCTTAGATGTTCTTGCCAATCCAAGTAATCACACCAATGTTTATCGCTGTCTACAGAAGGAAAATTACACAGCAGAGATTTAGTTCATCGCCCGTTTCAGATAATTATTATTATTTTTTTTTTTACAACCACAGTGACTTGTTTTTATTACTTCAGAACAGGGGTTAGCACTGCTGTAGACTGTTTGAGTTGTGGTGACATGATTTTACAAACTCTTTAACAGGAGATTTCCCTTCAGTACTGATGTATACGTTACTGTGCAAGTTTTAGACTCTAAAAGTAAAGTGAGGATGCTTTTATAAAATAATGCCATGAATAATTATTCAACTAACTTTAAAAAGTGCAGTAGACAAAAGCCCTAAATCAAATCACATCTGGTGTGACCACCCTTTGCCTTAAAAACAGCACCTGTTCTCCGTGCACTCTGTTTTTAAAGTGTTTGGCAGGGAGGTTATTTCATGCATCTTGGAGAACTTAGGAATCAGGACTCTGTGGGGGCCACACCATCTGTTACAGGACTCTGCTTGTCAATGGAGATAGTTCTTTATAGCTCTGTCTATATGCGTGGGCTTGTTGTCATGCTGCAGAATAAATTTGTGGCTGATCGGCTGGCTCCCTGATGGCATTGTGTGATGGATACAAATCTTGACATCTAAAGTGCTGATGTTCTCAGAAATAACACTATGCAATTGCATTGTAGTGTTGGTATAGACAGCATCATTTATATAATTATTTAAAGCATAAAAATAATTGTGAATTGATTAATTATTGGTTCTGAAATATTCTCACCTGTTTTCAAGCATGATATTTGTGCCAGAGATAATACATAAAAAAATTAATTTTGCTTTATTTGTCTAGATCTTACTTGTTGCTTATGTTTTTTTTTTTGTTGATCTGTTGTTCCCTCAAATGTTTTTTTTTAATTGTCCTAATGAAACATTTTTCCATATGCAAATATAATGTGTCCAAGGTGTTGTGTGCCTACTTTGTTTCTTCACTAGTATTTAATCACAGGCACAAAAATCCTGATAATGTGTCTTAATTCTAACACTTAACCTGTCTTTTGTCTTTAGGACATTGACCCGTCAGGGTGTCAGTCTCTCCAGACCACAGTACAATGTCCTCTACAGACAGTAAGTTTGGTGTGTGTGTGTGTGTGTGTGTGCGTGCCAGAAAGCAAACGAGCAAGTTTATGGTTTCACGCATTCATGCTGCTGCTACTCATACTGATGATGATGATGATACAAATGCTAACACAAAGGTGTGTAATTTACTGTGTGTGTAGCACATAGGGATGGGAATGATAAGATTTTATTGATACCAGTACCATTATCTGTATCAATTTTACTTATCGGTTCCATTCTTTGATTCCCTTATTGACTCCTGATAAGTATTCTATGTTAAACAGTAGATCTACACAGGTTTTTAGCATCAATGAAGCTGTTATCTGAGTCTGAATGCCGTATTCCACAGAATTCCGCAAAAATAGAGAAATACATCAAGTACACACAATTAAACACAATCTGTCATTATTATAACAAATCAACTGAGTTTACAGTTTTTTCAAGTGTCTTTTCTTAATTTTTCAATTATTGTTGATTAGTTTTCCCAAATTAGACTTTATAATATATTTCTGCCCAAGACAGAAAACTGTTACATGTTCAGCCATTTGAAATTACTATCCAACACCCATCCTGTTCTGTTAGAGTTTAGAGTTCTTCCTCTGTCTGCTTTTTGTAAACAAAGCACAAGTGTATGACCTAACGTGCCCTATAGACACAAGGACACTAAATGCTGCATATTCAACGAAACACAGTAAAGACAGTATCAGAGCCCTGTGTAGTAGCTGTGTATAGTAGCAGTCTGTCAGCTTCTAAAATGAATGAAATGGGAGAATTTTGTGTGGTATTTCATTCTTTTAGTCAAATAATGATCTGCTAAGCCTGCTGTGTAGCACTAATTTTGTTAACATTTATCCTCGGTAATAATGGACGTGCTTTTTGGTTGGGAAGTGGTGGCATTCATGTATTTGTTCCATCAAAAGATTTCTCAACATGTTGCAGGTGCTTTGATTATTTTACATTAAGTAGCACTGCTGTTATATTTACTCATGAAATGAAGCCCGGCTTTGTAGCATTTCTATCACTCCCCATGACTCCATTCTTGTTTCAAGTTTCTACCGGCAGAGCTGCAAAGTTTGAGGACAAGACAGATACACAACTGTCAGAAAAACATGTTGGCATCAATAAAAGGAATTGATAAACAAGGAGTAATTGGAAAATTTGGAACCATTTCTAAGGTGGAACCAGGTTTTAATTCCCATTCCTAGTAGGCCATACTTTTTCATTTATTACAGGCTCTGTATTCTAAATTCCTTTTTCTCACCACTGCAGTGCAGCCCCCATGGGAACCACAGCTAAAGAGGAGATGAACAAGTTTTGGGCCAAAAATGCCAGACTAAACCGGCCTATGTCTCCTCATATCACAATCTACAAGTATGTACTCACTGTGACTTGCAGTTCATGATGTAGCCCGTATCTTCTTCAGAAGCTAATCTTGAGTAAAAGATGGTGATGACTTCGTTATTCCAGTGAAATTGTACACTCCATTTGTGTTTTAGACTTTCAGCTCCATGCTACGGTCTAATGTAGCACATCATCCAGCATGAAAATATTACTGTTAAAGTCGATTTTCAGATCATGCAAGCTTTTTAGTGCTTATAAATCAGCAGGACAAGGCACCATTACACAGACATTTTATGCTTGTAGATACATGTAGTGCAATAAGCACTATACTGTTTGGTAGTTAATAGAAATTTGAAACCTCAAATAAAGAAGCTTTTTAGTCAGTTTGCCTTGTAATTTCCTACTAAGTGTTCTTGATGGCTCTGTTTTTTTTTTTTTTTATCTCTCTCTATTTCATCTGGGCTCATTCCTATGGCTGACCTATTATTAGGGCACCTATTCTGTCATACCAGTGATGAAAGCTGAATGCTGCAACTTTTATCCACATGTATATGGCATTATAGTAAATGTGTTTCTTTTTCTTTGTTTCAGATGGTCTGTCCCCATGGCAATGTCAATCACACACAGAGGAACTGGAATAGGACTCAGTGGCGGTAATACATTGGTTTTTTCTTTGTCATTCAACGCCAGTGTTTCTAGTGAATATTCTTCTGTTTCTTTTAGTTTTATCCCTAAATTGCTCAGAATATATCATGCAAACAAACCAAAAATGCCAGATGATACATGTGTGAGGCTTTTCTGTTATTATTCTAACACGGATGTGAAGCTACACTGCTGCTGTCAGATTTTGATTGACCCTAAAAATCTTTTCAGGACATTTTAGTCCATCATTATTGATTTCTGCTAACAGCATTTACTGGCATTACAAAACAGAACTTGTTCAATACAATTCAACCCTGTGCATGTGAAAATTAACTCTTAAAACTGGGCTGCTATCAGCTTTTAGTCATTTGCCTGTGGTAAAGGCTGAGCCTGTGTTTGTATGGCATGGTACTGCACATCAGTTATGTTGACCTTGATGCCCTCTCTACAAGCTGGGTTCAGTTTTCTTGGGTTCAGTAAAGGTCTGTGTGCTCAACTGCTGCTCTAACTTGCACACTGACACATAATCTGTCAAAAATATCATGTTTAATTACTTTTTGGCTCCTTTGCAAAAAGCTGGAAAACACAAAAATATCACAAATAACTTTTTCAAGCTCTTTTATTTTGTATTAAAGTTTCATTGCAATGTTTAGATGTCCTGTTGCTATTTTTCAATGCTATTTTGCACATGGAATTAAAAGATTAAATTAATATGTAAGGTAAAGATTGTCTATTTGCATGCTATAGAGGTTTATTCTTGAGCAACTTTTGATGTTTCATTCCTGCTGTTTTTTCACATGAAAATGACTCAAACTAATACAATCCTACTACTATTAGACCTTTTAATCATCCATATGGCACAGAAAGAGAAGCTTAAACATGCAATTGAGTGCAGTGCATTGGAAAAGCAGCCACTGCAGAGCCTGTTTGGTACAGAGCCATTGTTTGGCCTTCATTTAATTAATTCAGCAGGGAAAAAAAGTCCTAACTCAACTGAAACATTCAGATGGTTAAAAATGACTGGTCAGTGCGGTCTGGTGACTCATGGAGAGTAATCTGGCAAAATCATGCTTTAGTAGCATGTTGGCGCTTGACAAGCATTTATTTCTCACTTATTGCTTGCTCTGTAAAACTTCTGCATGCCCAGCATTTTTCCTGCCGTTCGCATATGCACTCTGTCTGGTCTCATTACTTCTGTCTGTGTCTAGCTATCTCTGCCTTTGCGCTGGCAGCACTGGTTTTACCGGGAAGTTACTCCTACTACCTGGACTTGATCCATTCACTGTCAGTCGGCCCTTTTCTCATTGGGCTGGCTAAGTTTGGCATCGCCTTCCCCGTATCTTACCACACCTATAATGGCATCCGCCACTTGGTAAGACTTTATTATTTGGCTTATATGACAAGCACATGTTAGTCATTTGTCCCATATTTTGTAAAGTATATTTGATATTCTTTGGTAATTTTACTAACTGTACTGTAATTACTGTATTCAGTCTATGCTTAAGCTTTTTAAATGAGACAGATCTCTTTGCAATTTGTTTTGTTTTTCATTTTTTCCATTACTTTAATATAAAATAGATAACCTTTATACATGCATGGAAGTGATGGCATTCTGATACTAAATTATCCTCTCCCTCTTTTTTTTTTGTTTGTTTATCATTTAAATAAGGCTTGGGATCTCGGCAAGGGTTTCAAAATCCCTGAGGTCTACCGCTCCGGCTACACAGTTATCGGTCTGTCCATTGTCACCTCCATAGCCTTGGTTTTGCTCTGAGCACGAGAAGAGAAGAGATGAGCACCAAGGAATGGGGAGGAAATTGAATGCAATGTGGTGGTTTTGTGTACATGTTCTGTTCTGTCCTACTGTAGGCCCCATGTCATCCAAGTGTTTAATAAAGGATTATATTATGCTGTAAACAGAAAAGGTTTTGTGATGTGTTGTTTCTTGGAATTAATTATACTCTGGAAAGCTTTGGGGTCATCAAATGCGGCAAGAGAGCAAAGTGCATGCAAATGTGACCTAGTTTGTTTTACACTTGTTCCCGGTGTGAACAACAACCAGTGGCCAAATTTAGACGTGTCCTACATGTTATGTCCTTATGTAATTTGTCTAATAGCGTTCTGACGTCAGATTCATTAATCACTTCGCTTTGCCCTGGGTGCTCACTGGCAGACCAACCAGTGAGCCCGTCTGTGTCAGTGAGCACAAAAATGTGTGTTTGTGTCTGTGGGGTGGCTGTTTACTGTAGACTGTCATTCATATTTTACCTACTTCAGGCCACAGCTGCTCAGATGCATTTTTAACGTTGGAAGAGCGGGGCTGAGATGTGGAGAGGCAGCCCTGTGGTGGAAGCTGTGTATGTGAACAGCCTCCTCACCGGCAGCCAGCCTCAGGCCTTACCTCCCGCTGAGCCGCACCATAGCTACACACTGCACCTGAGCAGCTTTTGTGTTGCAGTGTGAATAAAAGCAAGCTGTAATGTAATGTCAGCAACTCCATTTATGTACTGTACTGTAGCAAGTCCACATGGGGAACAAAAACTACACTAAATGTTCTGGGGAGGAAGCTGCACCCATACTCTTTTACAGCAACCTGTTGGAAAATGTGTCTGTTCAGATCAACTAAACCTGCACTGAGAGAAACAATGTGGCAGCTTAGTCAAGTTAGTCCCAACAAAATTAGTTTATCAATTTGTTACTTCTGGCTTAAAGTGAACGTGCTTGTCAGCTTGCATTTCTTTTCAGTGTGCGGTTGAGAAAATATATTTGTGTGCTCCACACATGATCAAAAATATTGTGCATGAAGGACACAGCAAACTGTCTCTACAATTACTGTGAGTGATGATAAAACCTGAGTTCATTTCATCCATTTGATCGTGTTATATTACCCCTAGAGCCATATCAGCTCTGTTACTGGACAATATATGTTTACAGTTACTATATTTAACTGCTGCCAGTTAAAATAATTGTCACTGTAACAAAAACACTTGTAAAACTGCTCTCAGTGAGTTTTGTATAATGTGGTGTTTAGATGATTCTCTACATGGAGTCTAATCATTTCCACCTCAGCCAAAGATCTATCACACTGATTTTTATTGTGATTCTATTTTTATCTGAATGGATGCAGAAATTGCTCAAACTCTGCAGAGTCTCTAGAAATACCTTCCATAAACAGACACTGAGGTAATAAAAACATGAGCTGTTCTCTGGAGCTCTTCCCTGCGAGGAATGATCATTTTAGTTGGAAGATGCTGCATTTTTTTTGGTTTTGCTCTGATAATGTTAACATTATGATGTTTTGATGAGATAACCTGTGTGAAACCAATTGGGGATGAAGAGCAGGGGCTCTCCCTTTTTTTTAATGAAGCGTAAAGGCAGTAAGGATTACGCGGCGGCAGCACCCCCTACTGGGCGGTAAATTACTATCCACAGGGCTGCGGTCCTGATGCTGAGGCTTGATGAGGATGCTGCACTGAGCTGGGAGGGGGAGTATAAACCTACTTTTGATGAGCAAGAAATGTGCCTCCGTCTCTGTGGCGCAATGGAATAGCGCGCTGGACTTCTAATCCAGAGGCTCCGGGTTCGAGTCCCGGCAGAGATGTCAATGAAAGGATTGTGGCTTTTTGGTTAAGTGCCATTAATGGATGAAAAGCATGAACGTTGTTTCTTGTAGAGGCTGCAACTGATGATTCGTCTTACAAAGCTGCTCCATCTACAGAAAAGATGGATGAATGTTAGAATGGATGTATAGATAAATACATGGGGTGCAACAGATGTGTTTATTTTGCAGAGACCCAATACGCAGAGCATCTGGACTGAATTGTTAGAGGAATTTCACATGGATTAGTCTTTTCAGTTTGCAAAGGTCAGCGCTTTAATATGCAGATTTTACACAGGCAATAAGCCTGAAGCACATCTCCGTGCACGGTTTTCCTTTCCCAGTGTATTACTGTCCAGGCTGCACACTCAGGCTCAGGTCTTATGCGGTCATCACTCAGGCACCGCACGACAGTAGAGTACCACACAGCCTCGCGTGTGAAAGTCAGTGGGCACGTTTTCAGCACCTGGGGCTCTCCACTCATTTCTTTTAAACCAGAGCAAAAGCTTTTTCTAATGCAACCAGCAACAAAACATTTAAAGCCTTTTTTCCGTCCTCGTAACAAGTGTTTAATGATGCCAGATGCCGCGTTTCTGTTCTCCCATTTGGTTTAGAGACAGGGGGCAGATAAAGGCTCAGGAATGACTCAGAGTGCCAGGAAACTGTCGTTTTAAGATTTCAGTATGCAGAATTTGCACTGAATTAAACTATAATCAGACTACAACTGCAGTGTGGTGGTGCTAGCAGTGGAGAACAGTGATTGCAAGAGACATTGAGTGTTTTTACTGTAGTGAAATCAGAGTGGGGACCTTTTTGGAATCCTTTCAAGGACCCTTCAAGGTGGACTTTCTGCTTTAGAAATAAAAAACTACATTACCCCTAAACTGTGCAGCACTGTTTATTTTTTCAGTGTGGAGAGCAGCTGCTTGCTTGAAGATCTCTCAAACGCCCAGACTTACCCCTCCCGGATCCCCCATGGCTTGTATTATTTTGTATTTTCCTCAAACCCACCTCCCCGCGTTCAGTTTGCCGCCACCATCAGCTACTGATTGGGCAGTCGTTCGGCTGCCGCCATCCATGTTTAACCCCATCATGCCTCCCCACACACAGACCTAATCCGCCAGCAAAACTAATCCCTAATCCTCTCTGGCAAGTTGAACAAACCCCTTCTACCAGCACCACCACCACCACCACCTCCTCCTCTCCGCCCGACCTCCCTCCCTTGAATCCTGATTCCCAAATGGGCCTGACGCATAAACGTCACATCTGTACGGGCTCCCCTTAATGGGCTTTAGAAGCATATGCAAAACATCCCATTGGCAGGAGGATATAAACATTATTATAGGCGTATGATATAACATTTTAGGTAATAACTGATTAAAAAAAGGAGACAAGTCGCTATGATTATAAGACACAGACGAACTATAACAATATTGCTAGAATATCCGCAAGATACAGTAAAACTGAAAAGGTCCCACAACTGCACAAGGCCAAGGACTGGGTAATATCATTACCATATTGCAAATTATCAGGCCTACGGGAAATTGCAGTGGGTCTGTCTGTAAGATAGGAGTAATGGCTCCATAATATCAATGATAAGAAACATTATAGGCCACTGAGAACTGTGACAATCAACTTCAGATGACCTCTGCTGCCTAATCTCAGGAGATATGTAGGTCTAATCCTGCGATAACATTTTAGCAGGACTCTTGGTATTAAGCATTTAGATAATGTGAGCAGAGCCGTCGCTGGGTATCCTACAGTAATGTGGCCCCACAGGAGATAATAACACGCCCGATAAGGTCAGCGTAGACTGTTATATGAACATTATAGTGATTTTTCACTGTGGTGAGATCACACTTGTCTATCTGCTCCATCTCCTTCATGTTGCTCTCAGCCAGTAGGCCCCTGCTCTGGCCCTGTTATCCCGGTGGTACGGGCCAAATCGTATTAAAATCCCTCCCTCCCTCCCTCCCGTGTCCCCTCCCTCCCACTCGTCTTTCAGACAGACTGCTTTTGCTGCAGTGAACGGTAGCCGTGGAGAGAGCGAGAGAGGGATAGAGACACAAACACGGGAAGTGAGAGGGAGAGAGAGGAGGGAAAAGCAAGAAAAACAAGGAGTCAGGAGAAGGAGCAAGAAGATACAAAAGTCGATAAAAGCAGATTGAGAGGAGGCTCCGGACAATCGGCTGCTGCGCATCAAAGGAGGGACCTTATTGGGAACCTTACTGGAGACCAGCGCCAACCAAACCCGAAGGCGGAATATAACGGTGTGTGTGTGTGCGTGTGTGTGTGTTTTATTACAATGCATTACTTCGCAGTTTGTGTTATTGTCCAGTGTTAGGCTGTCGCCTGTAGGGCGGACAGGAGACACCTGTCAGTGCTGACGCTTTTCCGTCTCCAGGAATGTGTCTGTGTGCGGACTCTGGGTAGGTGGCTGTGTGTGTGTGTGTGTGTGTGTGTGTGTGTGTGTGTAATCCGTTATGCCCGGAGAGAGAGCTGTATAATCCCTGCGTGTTTTATAATGTGCTCTGAATATAGGTTTTGTTGTCGGGCTGTGTGCGCGGTACCACACTCTTACTCTTGTCGCTCTGCAAAGAAGCACCACAACTGCGTGTTGTGTGCAGCAGCCACCTCTCCCCAGTCTCCAAATCTCATCCCATCAGCAGCAAATATTTCTGCAAGTGCGGGAGAAGCTGTGAGAAAAGACGCTCCGAGCTGTGAAACACCGGTTTGGTGTTCCCGCGGTCCGTCGCAGCGATGCAGGTAGCCACCACGAGCTGTAGTTATTGTTATCATTATCATTATTACTATTATTACTCTCCACCTAAGAGCAGACCTCAAGACCTCGGGTTAAATGCGCCCAGAGCGTCCGGGTTATTTCCCATGGATGCACTTGTTCTAGTTTTGTTTTCATTTCTCGCCATCACTCAGCAGGAAGGGCTGGAGCAACAATAAACACAGACCCCCACCCCTCCCTCCCCATCCCTACATCTCATCTCATTCCGTGCTCCCACCCCACCGTCCGACCCACCCTCTGTCCCCGCCCTAACAGCACGCCCGTCCCGCAGGCAACACTCCAGCCGGTTCCTAGTGAGCAGCGACAGTGTGGGAGCGTTTCGCAGATGGACCGAGGGCTCACCTCGACGGAGGCTACTGCTATTTTAAGGACTGTGCGAGAGAAAGAGAAGCAGAGGGAGAGAAGTGTGTGTGTGTGTGTGTGTGTGTGTGCGTGCACGAGGGGGGGGGGGGAGCGAGTGCCTGAGCGGCTTTTGTGCACGTCTGTCCGTCTTCAGTGTTGTGCAGAGCGCACCGTGTATTCTCACGGGGCGACAGGTGCATCTCTCCGTTGCCGCTGTGTTTTCTTCTTCCCTTTCCTCCTCTTGTGTTTTTCTCTGTGACGACCAACTGGGGGAATGTTGCTTTGCGTTATTTCTAATTAGACTGAGTTAGTTGCAGCTCGGTTATAGGCTGTCCAAAACAGTCGTTTTCCTCGGCTCCACATGCGCACAGCTTGTTAAAGTGGATGAATAAATTAGCAGCTATATGAAACCTCCCTTTTCCTTCTTCCCTCATTACCGCCTACTCACCACCATCATCACCATCTCTGCTGTTAGACTGTTAGTCTGTATCACCCCCCCCTTGCCCCCGCCTTTCTCAATCGCCGCTCAGTATGGCATGACACAAGCAGATCGATGAATACCCATAGAGCAGGGCCTGAGTAACGGGTGGGCCAAGCATTTATTCAGCAGCAGCCAAGCAATGGCAGGGGATGCAATTAGTGGCCAGTCGGCTTGCCCTGCTTGTTTTCTTGATCTCCCCACTGCTCTCTCCCTGCAGGTGACACTCCAGAGCTCCTCTGCCCTCCTGAGGATTCAGTGAGACAGGCGGATCTGTGCACCCGACCATGGCCTTCTCTTCAGCCCCCTCCGCATTACGGAGTGTCAGCTTATTGACAGCACTGTTCATCGCTGCAGTTCACAGCAACATTGTCGACTGTAAGCAACTCTCTGCCTATTTATCTATCTGCTTCCTGTTCTGTCTCTCCCGGGGGCCCCTGACCTCCCCGACCCCCTCTTTCTGTCTCTAGCGGTGCCCCTTATCTGTTGACTTGAGGGTTTTTCATAGTTTCCTGTATGACAAGGGAATCAGAGAAGCGTTAATAAGCAAATAGGACATCTACCTCTCCAGACACTGGTGGAATTTCTGTCATTGTTTTCAAGGAATGTGTGCAACATGTACGTGGGCACAGGGCTCCACACACACACACACACACATTGCAGGTCTTCACAGATGTAGCTCGCTTGCCCCCTGGCTTGCGCTTCTTTTTTCTCTTACCATGATTTTCTTCAGTCACTTTCATACACTCACAAAAGAAGTACAAAAGCAGACACCTTCCTTTCATGTTCACCAGCTCAACAGCTCTATGTGCGCATAGATAATATCTGTGTCAGGGGTTCATGCAACCTGGAGATGGCAATAATCATCTTGAAGTTTCTCAAATAGCAACACAGGAGCGTATGCACTGAACACACCTACAGTGCAGACACCTGACACCTGTGATGAGTTGGGCACGGCTGAAAGCGAGGATTTGATGAGAGAAGCACTTTGTAATGATATCATCCCTGCTGTGAGTGAATAGGAATATACTGTCCAATGTGCTTTTCCAATTACATAACACTAAAGTGACCGGCTGCTGGTAATACAACCTCTAGAGGGCAAATTGTGCCCATGGCAAAATGGCACATCAAGATTAGCTCTCAATCCATAGAAAATTGATTGACACAGGTTGAATCCTGTTGGCATTTTCTCATTACAGTTGGGATTTAATTGGCATAAGATGATATAGCAGGCAGGAAGGCTTCTCTAATAGATGCTCCCTGATTTGCATTTGTAAAATATATTCCCAGATGTCCTTTGCGTTCACTTGTTCACACCCACTCAATTTCACAAATCTGACTACATCTGCAAGAACATAGTGTATCTTTATGCATGACTTATGTTTATTGTGTTCGTGTATGGACACATATGAAAACACACACACCACATTTACAGTACTTCCACATTGTGGATCTACTGTTCATCAGCTGTTTTTAGATTTTATCAAATTCTGCATAGTAGTTTTGCATGTTTGTGAATGAAAGGTGGGGAAGTCGAGGGTTGTCATTGAGAAATCACAGTGGTCATTTCTGTGAAAAGTCAGAAACAATCCAGCTGCACTAAAAAGCAGGGATGAGGTCACTGCTAAACAAATGCAAATGCAGGCCTGTCAAGGCCCTGAAAACTGTTGAAGATGAGAAATGCATAAACAATCTCCAGATTGAGGCACCGATGATGAAATATCAATCTCTCTTCAGAGTGCTGCCCCCTACCACATAGGTCATCATTAAAGCTCAGACTGTGGTTTGTTATTTGGGTCCAAAAATGATTTTGGCTTGCATTTAGACACATGTCACATTTGATTAAGGTGTTCCTAGCGGGAGGCCTGACCATGCATGACCAATTCTTGCTTTGGTTTCACCTAAGTGCTGTTTTACATTATCATATCAGTCAAGGAGAGTAATTAAGCCAGGGATGCCTGGCAGTGTTTAGGTGATGTCAAAGAGTCCTGTTGAGAGGAGAAGGGAGCTATGGATGGAGTGCTGACTTAACAGACATCCATCATGCATGTTGTAAACCATTTAGTTGTATCAAAAATCTCTGCTATTCAAAACTAATATTAACCACACCCAAACAAAACATTTCTCCACTGAAAATTAAAAAAGAGCTCAGACAGGAACCGATACATGCACGAGTCTTGTGTTCGCTGCTCTATAGGTTCCAGACACTTGAGTAGTGTAGCAAACAGTGGTGGTACAAGCTGTAGGTTTCAAAACACTGGCCCATCGCTCACATCTGCTCCAGTCTGCCTGATTGCTGTTGTTGTGACACAGCAGCAGAGCTCTTAAGTAGAAGATGGAGTAGAGCAGGGTGGGCAGTCAGATAATGCCGTCATAATGGAGATCTCCACGCTAAGAGGCTCTGGAACAGAAGGGTCTACTTAGCATAAATAATTCAATGTTATGTATCAGCGAGGAAAAACGATTACATCAGCAAATCAGTGCAAGAATAGATGAGCCTTTAGAGAGCAGGACTGCCCATCACAGACCACTGAGAACAAAAAACATGCAGTGTGTTTGTCTGTTTTCATCTTTCAAAGAAGGAAAGAGAACAAAGCTTCCCCTGTGAGCTATGAGGTTGATTATTATACAGCAACCAACAGGATGCATGTTGTGACCATTTAAATTATTGACCAAACCCTGGACTCCCAACTCTCCGACTTTCACTGCCTCATCTTCATTTGATGTATGTCAAAGTCAGGGAAAGGAGAGCCCTAACTCTGTTATTTTCTGGATTTATCTGTGACCAGGCTTCCTTGGAGCAAGTGAACGAATTGGGGAGACACTAATTACGCACCATTTGACATATCCATTTCCACAGCTGGATGTGCAGCTATGCGCTGCAGATGGAAAGTGCCTCTCAGAAGGGCACAGATTAGGCATGCAATTGGCCGGCTGTGCCCTGGTTCTGTGCTGCTGACCCAGTTACCTCAGGGCCGCTGTGAAGTGTGGAGGGTCCATCCACTGGTGCACTCAGTAGGCAGCAAGTAGAGCAGCGCACAGTGTCCTCCCATCAGCCCCCTGGCCCTGAGCTCCACAGCAGTCTGAACCCAAACCCCAGGAGAGTGTTTGCATCCCTGACAGGAAACATGCCTAATAGGTTTTTTTACCTTGATAAGTTCTGCTGGTCGGAACAACTGAATGAAGCCTGAGCGACGCTTCCAGCTGAGACCAATAATGAGTAAGGATTAAAGAATGGGAGTAGTGTGGACCAATCGTTAGTGTGGTAAGATTTACAGGCGGGTGGACTCTGCATGTGTGTGCTTCTGCCAGCAGTTCACATTATCCTGCCACAAAATGGGCTGTTTCCCCCCTGGACCAACTCTTTCTCACTGGCACAATTCCCACTTCCTGTGTGTGCTGCTGTTGTTTACTGTTGACTTCCTGTGTGCCAAGATGGGGGAACATTTGGCTAATACACAGTACGGCTAGCACACTACAGCAGTAGGCGGTTTGGATGGGAGGCCTCTGCCTGTTAACAATGCTCACTGATAAGCAGTGACTCATTAACAAGCAGAGGTACACAGAGCCTGGGGGAATTACCGCCTAGACACTGTGACATTAATAAGAGGCCTAAGCTATTTTTCCAGTGGTACAGGCCTAAACCAGTGGTTTTCAATCTCGACCCTGACTGTTTCCTGGCTTCAGTGCTTTTTCATTTGTTTCAGCCACTGGTTACCCAGTCTGATTGGAGTGGTGCAGATCAGTATTGTTGGTGTGGGCTGCAGTTAATGACATCTGCTGCTTCAATGGAAAACCAGACACCCCTCATTAGTTTTTTAGCACATTCATTCAGAAACATCTGGGGAGGAGTCCCAATTAATTCTTCTGATGCTGATCATGCCAATTAATTAGCAATATGTTTGCTTTTTAAAAGAAAAAAGACAATGACACATTCCATTGCATGTACTAGATTTTAATCAATGAGACTGATGATGATTGTGATACCATATAGATCTAATTAGGCATCTAAAACACAATCAGTACAACATGCAGAAGAGCTACAAGCAACTGTCTCCTATCAGAATTTTAGATCCAGAGCCATATTACTCCTATTGTCTTGTGTGTTTATTCGTCTCTGATGCTTTAAGTGTTTTGTCGTCCAGATCAGTTTTGTGATTATGTATTGAATCCTGATTGGCGGGCATTAGTTTGCAACAGATTCACATCTGGCAGAAAACCAATTATTTCTCCTGTTCATCATGCCGATTAATTAAGGCTCTGTGGCTGATTGATTAAACTCCACACAAAGCTCCAACCATGAACACTAGAGCCCTGGGGATGATTTGCATCACACATTATGCACATTGCTGTGTTTTCATGTTATCTTCATACATATCCTCAGACATGCTGAAACATTGCACATTCGTAAGTGTCAGGAAGAGAAACTCGCAGCTCAACAAGGCACGAGTGTTGATAAGTGATTTGTGGCTAAATTAAGCAGAATTAAAATGCAGTGTCGCGCCAGTATCAGTGGATCTTAAAGGTATCAGGAGCACCCAAACAAGACTCTATTAGACCTCATCAATCTGAGGCAGATCTCATGCACCCAGGCACACTCAGGCAATGAGAGATTACATCAGAACAGATCAATCTCTCCTGCTACCATCATAATAACAGCAAATGCCATTCACAGACTGAAAGAGAGAAGGGCTCTTGAGATTTTGGAAAGTGGAGACGCACTCAGCTTCCTCTCAGGTGCTCTTAAAAGACACATCACTCTGTAACAAATCAGGGTTGAGAAAATTAGGGGTCCCGCATTTGCAGAGTTGTCAGCTTTAAATCATCACTTTACAAAGACACTTCAGATTAAACAAACCTAACAACAGCAACAACGACACAAGCTTCGGAATAAATTAATTCACCTTGTTTTCAACAAGAGCTCTTATTATTGCACTGTGCACTGAACTGGCTTTTTCCGTTAACCAGGTTCCCCATTCTCACTACACCCAACCCTTTTTCTCCCCGTATCTGCTGGAATTTTCCGGCGGGTGTTTTAATTGATTGTTGTGGGGGTGGAAATCACCCATCCTGTCATTGATGCATGGCTGGTCAGAGCAAGGGCTTCCTGGAAAAGGTGTATCTGTTTGTTGAAGCCCATCACTTTGCTGTGTGAAACTCCAACTATGACAGGGCACCAGAAGATGCATGTGCGTGGCTGTAAAGCACAGCGTTTCTATTGATTGAGTCTGAGTGCTAAGGCTTCCCCCTGAGCGCAGGAGCAGCACCGGTGAAAGGGCAGAAGTTTCTCCTGTTTATTGCCTGTTTTTGATGATGGCATCATTTCAGCTGGTGGTGGGGAGCGTCTCTGTGGGGGAATGGGGGACTTATCGCTGATCCCACAAACATGAAGCCATTTTAATTCACCTATATCTTGGGAATTTTCCCCAGTCTGGTTTCTGCTGAGAATATCAGTCCGTTCAGTGTCATGCCTCTGACATACTAATGTCACATGTCGTATAGAACCAGTGCTGTATGAACTCTGATGCACATAACTCCCAAAAAAAGCATTTATGTTTGCAAAATTACCTGTTCAGGTTTCACTTTCCGCTTCTATAACAAAACTATAACTGTCTGATAAAAATGTTTGTCATAAACATTCTGGTTTAGCACCGAATTGATTGTCATCTGAAGTGGAGTCTGGCACTTCAGCTTTTCCCGCAGTTCCAATGTCAGAGTGAATCAGCAGCCAGACTGACAGTGTCCTTTGGGCTGTGTCCTGTCCTGGCACATCCAGCAAAGTTTTTGACTGTTTTAGCACTGAATGACTGATTACAGCCAGAGGAAGTAGGTGCAACTTAAAATCTGAAAGAAAGTTATATCCAAAGTATATATTTTTACAAGTAAAACTGCTTTGAATATTGTCTCCCATACATATCACACGTTTTATTGGTTTAGTTTATTGAGCAAGTTTATTGTGTATTGAGGTATGGTCTCAGCTCTCAAAATGTTGGATGTTAATATTATTAAAGTTTTTGAGCTGCTGCTCGGTGGATTCATGATTCTGTTGCATTACTGCACTCCCTATGCCTCACAATCATATTGTACCACTGTTCATTGCTTGAATACTCATAGCTCCAATATATATTTGCTATTAAAATGTGAGCTGTATTATTTAAATGTACTTCGCATTGATGCAGCACCTGACTTCTATTGTAGGTGTTTTTGTCGTCATTTATGGCTGCATTGTAATTGGATCAAATTTTCCATGCCCTCTGTGCAAAGTAGGGGAGTAGGCTGGGAGGTTGTATTGTCAACAAGAAAAAGTATGACGGGTGCAGGATCATTAGACATGATACCACAGAGCCTGGATTTACTTTTCATTGAAGTGGAAAAGGTCATCTTTTATGAGTCTTTCCTGGAAGGCAACAAAAATGATGACGTGTGTTTTTTTGCTGCAGTTTGCAGCTACTGTAAATGGTAAGGGGAAAGGGAACAGAGGAAGAACTGATGGGAATGCAGTGTGGTCCTGTAGGTGTCTCCGGAGAAACTGAGTGGACTCAGGACTTTGGATTTAGTTGAGACTTTTTTTGCACTGTTTGCAGGTCTGAAATACACACTTAGAGGAGTGCATTTACAGTTGGCTGTGGTCTGATCACCACTGCATGTGGTCTAAAGGACCCAATCATTTTGGGATGATAATGTACATTTACTCATTGCGTTACCATTTGTTTCTACTCATCCAAAATATCCACGGAGACACTGAATTTTAATACAAGGTGTAAGTGAGGTCAGACTGCTAAATGTTTACATATAGAAGACAGAAGAGTCTTATCTATCTTACAGTCTACCCATGAACTATATTTCAAGTTTTTTGCCAGTGCTTTTCTTTCATTGTATTTCTGAATCAATGCCACCGCCTAATTAGGTGCTCAGGTAATGCAGTTAAGACCTTTATTGTTTGATTACCTTCATTGTACCCGGTAAATAGTGTGGTTGCCACCTGCAGTATAGATCTGCTGCTCCCACCTTTTCTTCTTGAGTGAATTCAATGGTTTTTTTTAAGATTCCTAAAGAGCAGTCTTTTGATGAACTCAAAATAATCTGGTTTGCTTTATTCTGTTATCCTTGACTTTTTATGCCTACTGTGTTTATTACCTTGTGTCAATGCAGAGAATATATTGCTTTGCTTCCAAACATCAATCAATGTTAAGCAAATGGGAGTTTCAAACTCATGCAGATCTTCTGGATCTGGCCTTAGATACTGATCAGGGTACGATGAACACAAGATGAGTGGATGTGGCTTCTGACGATGAGGCCATCGCCGCGCTGTGTAACTTAGTGCTGCTGCGTCAGTTGAAGACAAAGGCACCAAATAAGCATCTCTAATCTGCCTGCTGAATGAATCGGAAACAAAGAGAGGAGGAACGCAGACATAGAGGCTTGGACACACATAGGATAAGCTGATTACCCAGAAAAGGCGGGAGGGCGAGGGAAACAGAGGGGGAAAGACAGGAACGCACGTGAACAAGAGGAATCCATACAGTAAGGGAGCGTGAGGACAGAGCACAGGAGGAGGAGGGGTTAGGAAGAAAGAAAGCGAGTGCACTCTAATGATGGGGTGCACAGACGAGATAAAATGAAAAGAAACGGCGTAGGGAGCGAGGGAAGAAGGCAATGCACACAAGAGAAAAGAGGTGAACGTTTAAAAGGACAAGCCATGGCGCGCTTCAATGAGCAGGCGACGGGAAAATGAAGGGAATGCATATTTGCCTGTGATATCCTCCTTAGGCACGCGACACAATCAAAAACAGGATATTATGCAAATGTAAGTGAGCTACGGCAAAATAATCTCTACCTGAGTTATTTCACCTGCTCTGCTCACCAGGCATTATATATACAAACAGAATTACACCCAATCCAGGTGTATAGGCTAAATATACAGCTAATTAAAATTAATGAGATTTACTTAGAAAAGAATATGCTCCTTCTCTAAGCTGCTTATCACTGCACGACAATTTACTACACACACTGACACGCACACCTTTGGTAGAGTGCTCAAAAACACACACTTGCACACATGCAGCTCATGTTGATTCAGTCGCCTTCACTTCAGTTTCTCACACCCTGCTAGTCAGACTATTAAGAATCCTCGGTTTGCTTGCACACACACAATGACTTGGTCTATCTGTCTTTCAGTCGGCTCCCCTCTCACGCAGACTTAAACATGCTCCTTGTTCAATCAACACACGAGTTCCTGACTGCAGGCTGGCACACACACACACACACACATTCAGATAGGCACGCATTCCCAGAGATTCTTCAAGACACAAACACACACACAAACGTGTAAACAGTTGTGCACACACTCCAAAACACAGAGGTTTTTTTAGAAAAACACACATACATACATATTTATGCAAGAAATGCATGAGGACACACACACGCACACACACACAAATGTATTCCAATAAAGCTTTGAAGGCCCTCAAGTCTTTACTTAAACAAAAATACCCCTGTGAGCCAATCTGTTGACTGCCAGGAGAAAAATCGTGTCTGTGTGTCTGCCTAGCTGTCTGTGTGTATATAAACATATCTATATATATATATATATATATATATGTGTGTGTGTGTTTAACAGGCCAGCGACTGTATACATATACCCCCCACACAGCATGCCATTTCTTTATATACACAGCATAGGCATGTTTGATGTGTAACATTGTTCATACATGCTGCTGTTGTTTTCGTTAAAATAAGGTGCTTCACTTCCTAGCGATCAAAGTGCTGAGTAATTAAACAGCTCTAGTCTCCTCTGAAGGAGTGAGAGGAGGGGCCGGGGGGAGAGATCTTGGAAAATGACACAGCACAAATTAATCACACACTTTATTAACAGACTTAGGTTTTGGTGGAACCACTGCTCTCTCCCCCACAGCTAGCTGCACCACTTAGCAGGCATCCAACATATGGCTCACCCAGCCTTGCACATATACATACTGAATGTAGAGTTCACAGCCTGCATGTGCCCTCACACAAGCACCGTGCAATCGCACCAACATGCACGCTCTCCTCTTCGTCTCTGTCTCTGTTTCCCTTTCTCTCCTGCTGTCGCTGCTTCATTTCCCGGCCTGCTGAGTACTTGAATGTCATTATGACTTTTGCAATCAAAAGCAAACAGCGGGGCTGGATTGAGGAGTGCATGCTAGACCTCTCGTTTTCCACACAGAGAGTGTCACAGCATGTTGAGTACTATTTTGATTGTTCAGGCTTGTTTCTGCTTGTTTTCAACAAATGGACAGGCGTTTTTAAAGGACAGATTTATTGACAAAACACCTGCTGCATAGCTCAACTGGCCCATGTGGTTCTGAATGGAAAAACCCTTTCTGTTCATTTTTACAGTATAACTCTCCTTTGGCCAGTGTGTCAGTGAAGATGACTGCATATCTACCGGCAAATTCAATCCCATTTACGTAATGCAACAGACGGCACAAGTGAACGATATAATTGAGTTAATGAGCTACATGCCCTTATCTGCTGTTCATTCATACGGGCAGCCCACGGCGTGACGACTATCAGCCTTTTACACAGGCTACTGTATGTTTGATGAGACCCTCGGAGGGCGATTTGATAATGCAGTCGAACTTCCTCAAAGCAAAGTGTTTTGATGTGTGAAGCAAAGAAGAAGAAGTTTATCCTCTGCATTTCTTTTTTTTTTCTTGTTCTTTTATTCAACAATAAATATTTAAATATTACAGTGATTTATTTATCACGCCTCAGTGTTCAGCTTCACCGACGTGGGCTATTTTCAGGCTGATATCCTCCCATCTTGCAGGGGGAGGGAAGGGAAACAGACTTAACATGGAAGGTGTCACGCTTGACTTTGTGACAGCATTTGGTGGCATGCCTTGGAGAGCATCTTTTTGTTGTTGTTTGAAGGGTTTGGTGGCATTTTCTGGTTCCTCCCCTCAGGGGTTGAAAAAGTCAGAGCTGGCCTGGTTTCATCAACCTCCTGCTACATTTTATAGCGGTTCTGTTTGAAAGCATGAAAAGGAGAGGAAGGGTCATTTACGTCATAGGGTCAGTAGCCGGAGGCAAGATGGCTGCATGTTGACATTTCTTGGTGCTGCTGTGTGTTACATCTTTATGGCAAACATGAAAACCATGGCAACCTGGCATGATCTGCCATCCCATAAAACACAGTGTTAAAGGAGGTCCTGTAGATAGGCGTTGTAGAGTTTGAGCTAAAACTTAAAATATATCCATATTAATGTCAATATTAAACATCAAGATGGTAACGTGTTATTTAAATGCTTCATCGCCTGGTTTTTTTCATGTTTGATATGCCACCCGTCATGTTTGGAGTTTTTTATTGTTTGTACAGCAAAATCAACGACATTTGCTATAAGAGTTTAATTTATTTTATGGCAGACAGGTCTAAGTTTCAAAGACGTCTCAAGTCAAGTCTTATTTTCTTGAGGGCAAGTCCAAGTCCTCAGACCTGAGAAGCAAAAATGAAGACAGGAGGATTGTAGAATTGACACCAAGTCATTCACTGCCTGGACTTAATAAGTCAATATTCAAACTATCTTGGCAAAACATTGATCAACAGAATTTTATATGGTAATATTTCATAATTCAGTGATTGCACAATAGCACAATGGTTATTACTCTGGTTTCAGCTTCTCAGTTGTGAGGATTTGACAAAACTTAACTTTGCCTTGGGAAATCGTGATTAGCATTTACACAATTCTCTGATATTTTATAGACTAAATGATTAATCAAAAAAATGATTAATCACTGATGAAAATAACAGTTGCAGCCCTTATTAACGCCTCGACTGCTGTGGCATCTTGCGAAGTTAAAACTTCCAGGTTTGAAAACGGTTTTGCTAAGTTTAGGGAACCGTTTAGGGAGTCTCACCACAGTCTATTCCATGTCAGATCGCTTATCACAGGTCTACAGCTCTGGGTGAGACAGCGCAGTAACCTAAATGTCACAAGTTTGAGTTCCACTGTAATAATGCATTCTGTTAAAGTGTCCTTGGCAAAGACACATAACTCCACCAGTATCTGCCCAGTCATTGTGTTTGGCTGTGGCTTAGGGCATCAGCTAAATGGCCGACGTGTTAAGATGTGCAGTAATTCTATCCTCAGAAATCCAATCATTTTTACTGGCAGTTTCAGATTAGCCCTGGCCAGCACTTCATAAATTGACTGGGCACATATTCTCTAAATAATAGACATCTGGGACAGCATATATGTAGATGCAACTTCCACTGGTGACAGGGGACATGCTACTATTAGTGATGCAGGAGATGATATGTGCCTCTTGCTTAATTGCTGCTCTTTGAATTTAGGTCATCCTCTGTAAACTACTGCTATCAAATTTTCTGTTGGGGTTGAGTCACGTGACTCCCTTCAACTGAAGGATGATATGCAATTTAATATAAAAATTAAAAACCACACCTGAATCAAGTTTGACATCTTCCATTTCAATCAAGAAATTCCCATTTATCTGAGAGACACTGCTAAATATTTATACTCAATTAACCACGTGTAAGTTCATTTGGTTACACATAGACATGCAATCAAAACAAATACCCTATTAACTATTCATAAATACTCAATTAAATGTTATTATTAGCTTCTTTCTGGATATAGATGCTGAGGCATGAAAACACTGACGCACAAATATTCACTTAACAAAGCCACAGCAGCTTGTGTATTTGTTTAAAAAACGTTCATTCATTTGACAAGCATCACCATGCATATTCTGTTTAGAAGACACGCTGAACCTTTAAAGCTCCACTTGGATACTACTAGGATAAATATTAATAATCTGGAGTGCTAGACATGGTAGACTATGACAAAGTGTCTATTTATACAGCAGTTTCAAAGTAAACTCACAAACAAGTTCACTGTGAGAAAAATGAATCCATTAAAAACAAGAAATGAGGACAGTGATGCAACACCTGGCATTTGTCGGATGAGTTTCCTCAAAGTGCCACCAAGACTGCTTACATTTTTGAGCACTGTCAGCCCAAAGGGGAATCCCTAACCAGGAGAATGTTAGTGCAGATACTGTAGTAATGCAGCAGATTTTATGCAAGATCTGGGGCCAGCAGTGGATGTCAGTCTTTTGAGAAATGCTCTTCTCTGCTTCTCTTGCTGGAATGACAATAATTTATATCCAGAAGTAGTATTTCCAAGTTTGCAGGACTTTGAGATGTTTCACCTGTTATCTAGGAGCTGTGGGTGCTGAGTTTCAAACAGCTTCAACTTCAAAAAGTTAGGTTTCCTTTGATTTACTGGGCTGGATCTGGACAGTGATTGATCAAAACTGACTCCTAGGCATAGTCAGAGGAGACAAGTAACTCGGTGCATTTACTCAGGTTCACTTGCCCTTTACTGAAGTATTTCCAGTTCATGTTACTTTTACTCCACTATAGTTTATTGGAAAACATTGTAATTGTACATTTTTTGACAGTTTTAGTTACTTTACAAATTTAGATTCTTGATGCAAAATACAATCAAACAATAAATGACGATGTATTATAATGGAATAACCACCTGGCAGTACATGAAGTACTTCAAACTGTTCCACCTTTAGCAGCTGTGGTTTTGTCCCACACCAAGCCACTATATGCACCAAAGATCTTGAACCCTAATTTCTATTGATTACTATAAACTTCCTTTGCCATATTTTGAACAAACGTGGACAAGACTTCCACATTCATTTCATCAATTTCAATAGTGTTTAGCTTTTGTCTGACATGTTGACATGCTCATTGTGACAATATTTAACATGTTGACCAGCTTAGATTAGCATATTAGTGCACTAACATTTGCTGAGGCTGCTGGGAATGTTATTAGCTTTGCAGATATTTGGACATGAAGTGTTGATGATGCCAGTGTCAGCAATAACTGTAGTTTTAAAATTCAAAACAAAGACAACTATTCATTGCAGAAAAACAAAATAATCATCGCAGTAATCTGATGTCAGCGACTTCTCCCTCTCCTGTCCCAGTCATGTTGTAGTCACAGTGTCAGTCACAGGAGCCAAATTACCATTTGGAGCGGAACCTGGCTATAAATGTGATTGGGTTGGATTTGAGTCTTCTGTCCTGGATTTGGATTTGAATGGAATAGGGTCTGTCCTTTTCTCTTTTTTTGCCTCTGTGGCTTCTGAAAGCAAGATTAGATAGAGGTAGGGAGGAAAAAAGAGATGGAAAGAAACAGAGTTGGAGAAGACAGAGGGAAAAAAGAAATAGAGGACAATAGAGAGAGCACTGCTGGGTTTTAAAATTGCAAAAGCCTTTAAAAAATCCAAATTTAAGGCCTTGAATTGTGAAAATGTGTGAAATGTCCGTATTAGAGATCTTATTTTTCCACCACTCTGTGATAAATTCCTTGTCTTGCATGTCTCCTCTTAGATTATTTCAGAGCAGACCGGGGCTAGCAGTACAATAAGCTGTGTAATGTTTTATTCATCATTTCTTCTTTAGTAAATTTGGAATTCATGTCCCTTAACAAATAATTTCATGTTGTCCTTTTTATTACACTAACCATTCATAATTTCTGAATTTTTATTAGCTGCACTGAATCGCAAATAAGTTGTGTTTGGCAGTTTTATAGCTTTCTATTTGTAGCACTGAAAGATCTGTAAACCCTCACCACATTTGACAATAAAGTAATTGTCATAAACAAATGACACTATTACCAGAACGATTGGCAGCCTCTGAGGGCCTTTGTGCTGCATTGTACATACTGTCCTATCAAGTCAGATTTTATAGGAAATCTGTCCGATTGGTAGCAAAACATAGAGTTTGCATTTGGGTGAAAAATCTGGTGCATTATTTTCTTCTACAAATGCCACATAAATGGATCACTTATATTTTATTAATAGACTATAAATATGCAAAAACAAATATAGATTTTATTTATATTCATTGCTTTATTTACATTCTGGTACATAACATTTGGGTCATTTTTCTCTCCTTATAACTACCATATATCATTATTATGTGTCACATATATCTACATAACCTAGTGGTGCAGTACAGACCATGCAATTTTACCCATGACCAAATATTCCGATCACATCTGCAGTAGTTCCGCTGATGGCACCTGCAGGAACTAGCACATGTGCTCACTGAGGTACATCTGGGCATGACTTTTATGTCTTATTTTCTATTTAAATGTTTTTTTTTAGTTTTTTTTTTACTGTCCTTGGTTTTCTTAATGGATGATATGTGCTGGAAGTGTCAGTGCTCAGCTGTATTTTCTCTCTGCCACAGAGTCAAAAGTGCCTAGCCATGATGCTTTGTGAGAGAGGAATTTTAACACATCTGAGTTTTTTGGCTGTTGCTCAGACCAAGTGAGCAATTTTAAGGCCCCATTATGTTGCTGTGATGGGCATTTGTCTTTATTTTTGACATTTTATTTTCTAGATGAGTGATCAATTAATCAAAAAATCACTGATGCATTCACTGTAATGAACACAAAGGTTAGTCACAGCCCTCCATGTGTCACATTTAGACTGCACAAGGCAACATTTCAATTCGGCTACCCTGAGTGGCAGCAGGAGATTCATTAGCTCATTAGGGAGAGACTCATTAGCCAGAAGTCATGTGTTGTTGTAATCTTCAGGAACGTACGTACTGTAATGTCAGTAATCTTTGCCCTCCCTTGACCTGAATTTGTTCGGACTGAGTGGCAGGTGGGGACGCAGGTGGCTGGTCGGGTTGGTCAGCTCGCTCTCTGGACAGGTCACTCACTCTCCCTCTGTTTGTTGCACTTAAGCTTTAAATAATATGCAGTTTACCCAGAAGATCTCCTGCCCCAGAGACTGGGGTTTGGTTGATGAGGATAAATATCGAAGATTTCGATAGTTGGTATAGGATGCTTTTCTTTGCTGAATCACTTTAACATTAAAATATTGCCTATATCTCCACAAAATCCTGAATTATCCCTCCTGAAACCTGCAGAGAGCCTGTGGAGCATGAGAGAGTGCTGCTGCGACTGAGGTCTAGGTTATTTCAGGATGGTTGTCTTGCGGTGTAATGTGGTTTGGCACTTGGGTGTCTAGTCAGGATGAGATATATGGCTGAATTTGCCTTGAGTGGGTGCCTGGTTTCTGAATGGATGCACTCTGCTTGCTGATTGCTATGGTCAAGACTTTTCTCTCCTATTTTTCTTTCTCATTTTCTTCTCTGCGTCTCTTTTTTGTCTTGCATCTGTTTCTTGTTGTGTCCTCCTTTTTGCTCTCCTTTTTCTTTCCTTTCTCTTTGTATTGCCATTTCTCCTCTGTTTCCCTTTTTACTTTTTCTCCCAATTTCTTTATATCTAATCTCTTATTCTCTTCTTTTTTTACTGTTTGTGTTTTTATTTCTTCTTCCCCTCTTCCTTTTTTCTTTTTTCACTTGCCTTCATCCCCTCCTTCCTATCCCACTTGCTTCTCATTTCTGTCTTCTTGCAGCTCCTTCCTGTCACCTTATTTTTTTAGCTATTTTTCTTTCTCTTCTTCCTTTTTTTCTAAATATTCTTCACTATATTTATCTCTCCTCCACTCCCCTTTCACTTTTAAGTCCCTCTCTCTGTTTTCCTCTCATGTTCTTCTTTGCTCTTTCAGGCTTTCTGCTTTCCTGTCCTCCCCTCTCACTTTCTCTTCGTCTTTTTGCCTTTATCCACATCTCTCTCCCTTCCTGCCTCCTTCCCTGCTCTCCCTCTGTTTTTGTGCTTGCTGGTTTAGCATACTCTGCAGGGAGCACTCCTGCGATGCCAATTATATTGACTGAAGAAAAGGAGAAAGAAAGGAAAGGAGGGAGAGGGGAGGAGGAGGAGCGAGGAAGGGAGGGAATGAGGGTTGCAAGAACTTGCACAAATACACACATTCATGCTGATGGAGAGAATGAATAAGAGGAGGTAGAAGATTCAGAGCAGATGAGGAGGAGGGGAAGGTGAGTAAGAGGGGGAATGCTGGGAGGAAGAGGACAGAGAGAAATTGAAGGAGAGCGAATCCGTCTGTGAGTGTAATAGTCTCCCGCTGTCGAACCCGAGGGAATCCACTGACTGCAGAGGGGAAGAGAGAGTGGCAGAGAGGCATAGGTGGGAAAGAAGGAGGAAGAGAGAGGGGGAGGTGGGTGAGGGAGATAGAGAGGTGGAAGGACTGAGGGAGCCGAAACAGGGGTAGATGGGAAAAAAAGAAAGATGACTTCAGTCCTTTCGTCTTGGAGCTGAGCTTGCTGCACTCCAGGCAAATGTGCCTTGTGACATTAAATAAGATTCAGCGTCATGACTGAGTGTATGAATGGAGAGTCTAAGTATATCATAGTAATGTGCTGCTGTACAGCAGCTCAGTCCAGAGAACTACTTATAGTGAGTCTGTGCACTCGATGTATATTGTCTAGTGTTTAGTAGTGTGTGAAAAAAATTTAAAGGGGCAATTCAACCAAATGACCAAAGAATATTTTGTCACTTAAGCTCCATTGGTATGTAGACATGGAGATGGTTTTAGTTTTGTTCACTCAGGTTTTTAAATGTCAGCCTCTGCCTTCACGTCACTGCAATAAATGTGAGTGGAATTTTATTTTCGGTGCTCACAGTATTGAAAAATTACAGGAATGTGTCTTTCTAGAATAATGTCCCTATGGATAATCGAAAGACCTCCACAGGAACAGGTTTCAGTGTACCTGTTTTCTGTCCAGAGAATCCATCATTGATTTTTTTTTCCAGCACTACAAACATTGTACTATTTAGTTCTGCAGAAATTTCAAAGACAGAAATTGCAAAACGTGATGAATAAAACAACAACTACCTGCATGGTTACATGCTAAAAGGATAAGTGAGAAAATATGTCTTGAGTGATTCCTGTGAACTGCCTCTTTCACTCACAGTTTATTGCAGTTGAATGATTTTAAGCTCCTGCTGTGGTTAAGAAACTTCCATAAACCCTTCTGAAACTTTTGCAGGATCAAAAGTAATCTTTGTAAATGTGTAATAGAAAATATCAAAAATAAGGTTGTGTTATATATAATAAAACACTGTAAATCAACTATTATAGTCTTTTAATTTGATTTGGACAAAGACCGGTGTCCCAAAAATAATCGAGCGAGTGCCTCAAAACAGTATATGTTTCTGTTGTAGTGACGAATCCCTCTAACAGTGGCAGTAATTATGAGAAGTGAGATGAAGCAATTATAAAGCCATAAAGTCTGCATACAGAGGAGGTCAGGGTGGTTGGATGGGACATAAAAAAATGTCAGACTTTGTTTCTTGTTTTCTATGAACAGTTAACATTGGTTTCTTCTAATCGTGACCACAATTGTTCCCTAACCTAAACCATGGGTTTAAACTGTAACCATGACAACAAAGCTGAAGGATTTTCTGCATTTTGGTGCGGTCTTTTGTCAGGCATTTTATATAGCAAGCAAGCATATACTGTATTATAACAGGTGACATAGGAAAAACTTAAATTACTGAGTAGAGAGAAATAACACAGGCTCATTAAAAGCTTTGAGTATGAAAACTATCATATGCTACTGTATTGCCTTTGCAGTCCCCACATCTCGGCTAAATTAAATACCTATATTGCACTTTGTGCAATCAGAGAGTTCAGAAATGTATAGACTCCATGAGAAGGAGCATTGAAACTTTCCTGAAAAAGTACTTTCTCTTTGGGTTTTCTTCTAATTTGTTACCCATCAGTATAAACATAGCTGAAAAGGATAGCAACAAATCAAAAGAAGAACATAAACATGGAATAATGAAGACAGGGTAGCTTTTATAAATCCCATCAATGAAAACCCATGGTGTGAATTCTGGAGAACGAGGTAGTTTTTAATCATTTCTGACAGTTTCAGATTGAGTGACATCAGCTCTTCGAGTGACCTTGATGGTACAGTGCACATACATCTGCACAGTCAACTGTACATTCATCATGCATCTGCATGTACAACGATTTCCTGGAGGGCGTTTGGTGTTTACCCAGCTTTTTAACTTGACATATACCTTTATGGTATAAATTTATAGCACACATTAGGAACTGGATGATATACTGCATCTGTCTGGTGTTTGCCTCTTTATATCACATGTCAGATGATTATGCGGTTCCCTAAATGATGGTTTCTTCCTGCCCACAGCTGCACAAAAACAATCTGGAATACCTGCAAAAATTTTCACTCTTCAGCACTGATTGCTTTAACGATTCTGTTTTGTATTTTGGAATACATTTTGCATTTAAGGGCCTAATATATCGCAGACTGTGGCCTACCTTTGAATCAGTAATGGGTCAACTGATCTTACGGAGCTGCTCTGCGTTTTATGGTTAGGAAATGACTTTTAGTGTTCTGCATTGCTCTAAGTGATGTTTCAGAGGCTTTTATACCCTGACAAGAATACAATTTACATAGAAATACTCAACAGTGATGAATTCAGTTTGAATACATAGTTTGAATACATTACAACAGTAAGTTGTATCAAATGGATGCAAGTTACATTAAGTCTGTTAAAGATAGAACATTTTAGTACAATAGATGGAAGGTTACATAAGTGGTACCTTGTGTTATGACTGACACTGGCCACAGTTCATTCTTCACCCATCTATTTACTATATTTACTGTAATATGCATGTCTTATGCTCTGTGTGGTATGTATTTATGCTGTGTGTGGGTGTGCACTGTACACCACTGTGCTGGCATTTTTTAAATAATTAAGGTTCAGGCCTTGTTGATGGAGCTCGCAGAAGATCTCCAGCAAACTAATAAATGGTTTCATGTCACTATAATTAAATTCATCCATCCATCCATTAGCTATACAGTGTATCCTGTAGAGGGTTGTGGGGGAGCTGCAGCATCAGTCATTCATATCTACAGGCAATTTAGACTTACCGGTTGAGCTAATGTGCATGTGTTTGGACTGTGGGAAAAAAAATGGAGTATCCTGAGAAAATCCATGCAGACAGGGGGAAAACATTTGAACTCCACTCAGAAAAGCCCCTGGTCAAACCCAGAACCTTCTTGCCCCGAGGCAATGGTGCTAACCACTGCTCCACTGTGCTGCCATGATTTAATTCTGCAGAAATGAATTAATGAGAATGAATAAGCCTGGATATTCTAGTCATAATTGGTGTGTTTGTAGCATTAAAAAAAATGTGCAAATGAGGGCTAGACACTCCACATCATATACTACAGTGCCCTGCCCTTTATATAGATCATCTGTCATGTCAAGTGGGTCACCAGACAGTCACCCGTTCTCCAGTGTTGGCGGCCATGACAGTTAAGACCATGTGGAGTGACCCTAATTAGTCAATTAGCCTACGAGGGGCGCCCTAACGATGTCTGAACCCTCCCCGCCATCTGCATGCAGATAAAACCGCCACTGCCCAGCCTCTATTGTTTCACTGCCTGTGTCTGTGCTTCCATTGTTGGAAGCAACAAGCCCCCTCCCCTCACTCCTCTTCCTCATCATCTTCATCTTCCTTTCCCTCGCCTTATTCTCCCATTGATCTCCATTTGCTTGATTAGAAGAGACAAACCGTGGGGGCCAGCTGAAAGGTTGCATTTGTTAGTGGCCGTTTGCCATTGTGAGGCGTACACACATACCTACAGATGTGGAGGGGTCGTACATGCCCACACACACACACACACACACACACACGCAAACACACAAACCCACATACACTGAAGGACACACATATTTTCCCAAAGTGGTCCCTGGAGAAAAGAAACATGCCTGAAAACAAAGAAGAGCATTCCAGTACACTGCAACACACGATTCCAGTAAAATGGAGACAAATCCTGCAGACAAACACACAGTAACACACTGTATACACTGTACACAAACTTTGGTCCATGTTAACATTCCTGCCTATCTTAATCCTGCTGTGTCTTTCTGTCCAATTCCCAGGGAGACACAAACACACACACACACACACACCCTTCCAAAAAACTCTCCATCGTCCTTTCATGTCAAGTTGCTGAGCAGTCAGAGACACAGGGAAGAGGAGAAAGGAGGAAGGTCTGCCTGAAACAAAACAAAAAACATCCAGTACAACATTCAGTTTCATGTAACTCTGCCTTTTAAGTGGAAGCAGCTAGACAGGAGAGTTTACATGATACCGAAGAAAGCAGCCCTTGCAAGTAGTATGTCTGCATCAGGGCAGATTTCTAATAATCGCTAATTAGACATAAAGTGTGCTAGACTGATTTCACTGGATTTCTGATCAGATCTGCACTGGCACCTGTCTCGAAGAGAGCTGACTGAACCTGTAAAAGTTATTCTTGTAAACATTCGAATACCTTTAGTTGAAACAAACCATTTTTTCCCCAATGTGTTGTCCCACCCTGTCAAAAGTTAAAAGCATTTATGCCTCTTCTGAATGGATCCACTCAAATGCAAAGCGTAAAACCTGCTATTATAGCCTCCTCCTGGTTGCATCACACTGCCTTCCTGATCTCTCTCCAACAGCTCTGTCTGTTGCAAGTCTTTGTAGCCTCGTCACACTGAATCGTACAAAAAGGGATAACAGCACACACTCACACTTTGGGACAGTCTCTCCTCAAAGGCGTTTATGGAGTTGTGCATGTTTGCACACATGAAACGTGACACGAGTGTGAAGGGTGAAAAGTGACATCTAGAGAGGGAAGTTCAAACCTTACTTCTTTCAGCAAACCTGCTTGGTTCATTATTTGTTTGGAGCAAAAATTGTTGAGGTCGATAAGACGTGTTTTTTCAACTGTGTGAAATGTTCCAGTGCGGAGTCACCCATTGGTTTGAAGCACTCAGCCTGAATTACCACGTCCCTGATTTGAATTCAACATGTCTATCCCGCTCCTTTCCTTTCTCTGCCCTTAAAAAGCTAACATTTTATAGCTGATAGGTAGCCTATTAGGTGTTTTTATTCTCAGATTTTGAAATCAATGGTGCCATTATCGTTTAAGATAAATGCTCTCTAGTGTAAAACCTTTCTATTAGTTTCTTAAATGAGGCTGTGCGTACCCTTTTCTTTACTAAAGGAGAATCTGGGATTCATCAATTGTCTTAAAACTGTTTGTGTACTGCCTGTGCTTCCAAATCCTTCTGAAAAAACAGTGTTTTGTTTACAAGCTCATCTTGGACATCGGACAGTTTCTGCATCGTTCTTCACTAGCTGTTGATTTTGGCTAACATCATCCATTAGCTGCCTAACCTCGTCCCCTCTCGTTTAGAAAACACTTTCTGATTGAAAGCCTTGCTTTTTGTTTGTGCCACGAGATGACATTTCAGTTATGTTTTGCATTTTCCAGAAGAAACATGCCGTCTGTTTGTGTTTGCTGGATGGTCCTTGAAAGCAGTAGTGAGAGCTATAGGTGTAGGTGTGTGTTTGTGTGTGTGTGTGTCTCTCTGTGTGTGTGTGCGGGCACCAGTGGATGACAATGGCGACTCCATTTCTTAGGTCAAGCTTCAGGTCACTTTGGTTGCCCTGGTAACCCCGTTCTGCCTGGGTTGCTTGGCAACAATCGTCTTTTGTTCCAAATGATTTAATTTGAAGCATATCTTCCCTCGTCACTCTTGGCTCACTGGTTCACCCCTCTCTCTCTCTCTCTGTCTCTCCCTCTCCCTCTGTTTCTTTTCTCACCCCACTATCTCTCTTTCCAACTTGCTCACCCCACTCTCCTCCTCCATCCTCTTCAGCTTCTCTTGCTCAAGCTTTAGGACTATTCCCTTTTTTCTAATCTTGGCCCTTTCCTGGGCATCCAAAGCTCTATCCTTCTTGTGCCTGGGGTATAAATCCCTGCTGTTATCGGGAGGTTTTATGAGTCGACAGGTGTGTGTGTGTGTGTGTGTGTGTATTGTGTATAGTGCAGTTTAAAGGTGATGACTCTGCTTGCCTCTGTGTGTCAGAACATATTCGCTTACATGTTTTGGGGCATGTTATAGAAGTACATTTCATGGTAAAGACAATATCACGTCATCTGCACAACGAAAACATTGTACACTTGATGTCTAAAAGCATGTGCACACTTAAAGTATATAATTGCTGCTCTTCTGGGAAGGTTTTCCACCGGATTTTGTAACCTGGCTGCAGGGATGTGCTCCCATTCAGCCACAGAAGCATTAATGAGGTCGAGCACTGATGGTGGGCACAAAGTGAAGTCTAAGAGCTTTACTTTATACACATGCTTAAACAGGAACAGGCTGTCTCCAAACGGTTCCCACAAATTTGGAAATGTGCTACTGTCCGAAATTTAACTGGAGGTTACAGCATAAAAGTGACAATTTAAAATAATGCACCAAGCTGCCTACATAGACTTGTATGTATTAGTGTAGCCTGTCATGACAATTATACAAAATTGCTAAAAACAATCTGATGTTCAATACTGTGATGTTATACATTAGGTCAAACAAAACTTCAGTAGTTGGTAGTTATTTTTTGATTGCTCTTTCATCTAAATATGAAATATTTGGAGAAGAATCATGGTATGATTCCACTGAAAGACATACTATAATTAAATTATCACCAGTGTGAAAATGCTTATGTAATAGTGTTTGTGTTTTGGGGGATCGTGACAGGCAGTGTTTCACAAAAAGGGTCCAAAACTTTTTCTAGCCTGCTTGTTACTGCTGTTTTGAAGGATGGGTGTTGTCCATACAGAGAGAGAGAGAGAGAGAGAGAGAGAGAGAGAGAGAGAGAGAGAGAGAGAGAGAGAGAGAGAGAGCAGGTTTTAAAGTAGGTCCAATGGTCTTAGTCAAAAGGGCAAACTTGTGGTAATTGACTACTCATTTCTTTAAGTGGTCTATTGGCAAGGACAGGCAGTACATTTGCCAAGGCATTAAAGATTTCACTCTCTTTATCTTCCTGTGTGTGTGTGTGTGTGTGTGGGTGTGTGTGCGTGTGTGTGTGTACAGATGGACAGATACAGGTTGTTTTTCTTTTTTCTTATCAAAAGATGATTTCTGGTGGGTGAGGTTTTTTGGCACATCTCTCTGCCTCTGTCTCTCCGTCTGTCTGTGTCCAATCGGTTCATTTCTGAAAGAAGCTTAGCTGGCACGGCTGTCAGAAAATGAACAATATTACCAAAGTGGTTTACAGTGCATTACAATAAAAGGAAGGTATTAAAACACTGCAGAGGTGATTATATAATTAATTATGACATAAAAACAGTAGCTGAGTAATGGGTTTCAGTATGATTAGTGACTAAATAGAGCATATCTGACATTAAAATACAGGTTCTGATTGTTTTTTTCAAGTCTAGCATTTCATTTCCATCAATCAGTCTATTAGCAATATTGCTTATTCTGTAGGGGGTCACGAGGGGGGCCGTAGCCGATCCCAGCCCTGTCACTGGGCTGACACACAGATTAACTCTCCCATTTCATATGTATGTTGAAATTGTTATTGATCACTGTAATCATTCCTCCTGTCCAACCTATCTATAAAGCAGGACCATCCTCAAGTGACTGTAGAAAGGACAAGACACACTGTAGACTTCCATCCATTCATCATCCACTGCTCATCCTGGTACATCCAGGGTCGCAGACGCACTGGAGCCAGTCCCAGCTGACACTGGGCGAGAGGCGGGGTACACCCTGGACAGATCACTAGTCTATCACAGGGATGACTCACGGAGATAGACAAACACTCATATTCACACCTACAGGCAATTTAGAGTCACCAAATAACCTAAGCAGCATTAGGACGGTACCTGGAGAAAACCTACGCTGACATGGGGAGAACATGCAAACTCCACACAGTAAAGTGGTTACCTTTATCCTGGCTTTTTTTTTTTTTATTCTTTTTTTGATGTTTTGCCTTTTGCCTGCTTTTGTTTTTTTTTTTCCCTGCCATGAACCTACACAGGCATCCCAGGAAAAAATATTTGCACATGGTCAGCTAACAATGCCGAACTGCTCTTATTGCCAGACAAATTCTGATGGATGATTTTGCTAAAAAAACTCAGGTCACATTCAGTGACAAATCTCCTCATGGTGACTACTGCGTGGTTAAGGTTAGAAAAAGACTGTGGCTACACTCAATAAAAAGCTTGTGATGGATTATCAACACCAGTCTCCTGCTGGATGTGTCACGCCCTGATCTATCCCTCCTCTCTAGCTCAGCAAGAGAGCACTGTACAAGGGAAGAGAAAGAGGAAACCCACATGATTTGACTAAGTGCTTTAGTGTTATACCAACCAGCTGATCTTAGAGGAGGATGGTCCTACATCACTTACAGTCACCTTAAAAAGAAGATCACTTCAGGGCAATGTGGAGAGGAGGAATGAATAACTACAGGACCTATAACTCTTTCAGCTTGTTTATTGTCTTAAGATAAATTTTAAAAAATCTGGACTTATCCTTTAACTCTTATCTGCTCCCACTGTTGCTCTTTCTTTCCACCTCACCACCTCTGTCAGCTCTTCTATTTTCCATCCCTCTGTGCACGTTTGACTTTCTGTCTTTCCACTCTGCTCTTCTTCCCTCCACATAGCTCTCATTGTTTTTTTCTGCTTTTCCAGTCTTTTTGCCCCCTGTCTAAGTCACCCTGTCATCTCTCCTCATTGGTCTCATCTATCTATATATGCTTATTCCTGCCATGTCCTTCGCTCACCTCTCTCTCTCTCTCCCTCTTTTCTTCTCTTTCCCTCAGTTTTTCCTGGCTTTTCCCTATCTCTCTCTTGCTCTCTCACCACCACAACTCTCTTTGTCTTTCCCTTCCCGGCAAATCATTATTCTTTTTCTTTTGTCAGCACTGATGCCGCTGCCCTTTTCTGCAAGCTGAACCCCTCTCCGTCTCCCTCCTCCTCTCCCTCTCTCAGCCCGCGCTCTCTTTTCTTCTTCATAGCGCTGTTCCAGTGGCAGGGTGGGGCGGCTGGCTTGGCGCCTCACCGCTGCTGCAGACACACTGCTGGGTTGTAATGTGTGTGGGTGTGTGTGTGTCTGTTTTTGTGTATGTGTGAGGGGGGGTGGGGTCTAGCTGATGGAAGATGCGGACAAGGAGGTGTTGGGGGATTGTCTGAGCTCTGAGCTAACTATGTTTGACAGGAAACAGAGGATGGGTGAGGTGGCAGGGCTGGTGCTGCTGCTGCAGGTGGTTGGAGAGCGTACTTAATAGGAGTAGGAGCGGTTGTTTTGGGCTCCCACAATTCCCTGCAAACCCACAGCCCTTATTAAAAAAGGCGGGCTGGTGGGAAAAAAAAAATCGAAGGACTAAGAAGTTTGTTTGTGCTAAGACGACAGGCAGGGGTGCTCAAATCCAGAACACACAGCCCAATCGTACCCACCCACCCACACCCCTCTAAGATTATAAGGAATTTGTTTGGTGCCTCCAGATAATGGTGACAGGACAGCGGAATAATGATTACAACAAATGTTCCTCTATTAAAGGATGTGAAGCTGTGAAAATCAGCCGGAAAACAAAGCGTTTTGCTACACCCGCTTTGCTCTGCACTTGAAGAGCTGGAGGAGTGTTTGTCTCATAGTGAGAAAGGTGGGTGGGGGGGGGCAGCCACTTGAAAAAACGACTTGTTTTACATTAGAGATGTTTTGTTTTGCTTTTTGCTTTGTGTTTTTCGTCATTCTCTGGGAGAATTTTCAAATATCTGGTTTGAATGTGCGTCTTTTGATTTACAGCAGGAAGACAAAGTGGGGGGTAACGGATGGAAAGAGGGATAAAAAGAGGAAGACGGTGGGGGAGAGGGGAGTTTAGAGAGGGTAGAGGTGGGCAGAAGGGCACACACAGACACACACACACACACACACAGACATACTGTGTATATATACTCATACACACAAACCCAGGGGGATGGGTGTAGTCAGGGACAGCTGGGCATAGATGGATGGTGTGGGGGATGGTGTACGTATCAGTGTGTGTGTGTGTGTGTGTGTGACTGAATGTGTCCTCTGTGCATTTTCTGAAAAACTGTGTATGTGTGTTTGTATGTTTGCTTTAGAGTAGGAGGTTGTTTATGCTTCCTGTGTTATGAAAGTATGTGCACATGTTCCCATGTACGATCCTTGAGGGGCATATGTGTGTGTGTTTTGGAAGGGCGGGGGGGGGCTGCAGTGTGTGCAGTGCGTGGATGCCTCTGTGTGGGTGTAATGGTCTGTGTCATACCATGCCATATCAAACACCACACTGTTGGCTGCGTTTCCCATCAAGCAGCAGCATCTTGACACATGACTCTGTCTGTCATACCACTCTCTGCACAGCTACAATAGAATATGGATACACATATACCAGTTTACACGCCAACACCCACATGCATCCAGCCTCAACCACATGCAAATAAGGAAACATCTCATAAATCACACAGATACACGTATTTGTTCCCACATACTTGTGCACAAACTGATAAATTCCTCCCTGCAAACCAAATATGACTGCACTTAAGTGCAAACACACACTTGCATGCAAACAAATCCACTCACATGCCCATAATGAGTTTTTTCAGACTCGTATGAGCACACACATTCAGATAATTACCTTCTTGCAGTTTCCCCCTTGCACACAAACCAATACAAATACACACCACACATGCAAAAAAACCTGCAGACACTAATCTCATCACACAAACATGCATGCCCAGATCTACACGCAGAAGTTGCACACACACAAACACACTTGTGTTATAGTAAATAAAGTTCATTAACCCACAATAATTAGCAGCAATACTGTAAAGCTGTCATGAGAGAACAAAAAAGGAGGGAAAGAAGGAATAAAGTACGGAGAGAAGTAAATGAGTTTATGGGGAACAGGGGAGGAGGCTCAACAGAAGGGCAAAGAGGTGAGGGAGGATGAGAGGAAATTGAGGAGGATATCGGGGCAGATGGAGAGGAGGCAGGGGGAAAAGATGGAGGGAGACAGATGGAGGAAGGAAGAGAGGGGGTGAACATAGAAATGGCCAAGGTGGGTTGAATATCTCATAAGGTTCCAGGAGGTGAAATGAGTGGAATCAAAAGGGAGTTGTTTTTATTAAAGCAATAGTTTACTATTTTGGGAAATACACTTATTCACTGTCTTTGTGAGCAAGAGATAAGAAGATTGGTGTTAATTTCATGTCTGTCTGTTTAGCACCAAGCAGGACATGGCTAGCCTGCAAAGCACTGTGACCAGAGGCAGAGGGGATGATTAAAAAAACACATCTACCAGCATTTCTAAATCTGATGTATTTGCAAAACATATCTTAGTAAGCACCGGAGTTCAGTCTCTATATAGACATAATAGCATCAAACCTGGCAACATTACTGTAATAACAAGAATCAGGGTGGTTCCATGGCTGTATTGAGAGAGCTGGATAAAGAACCCAGTGGGAAACCATAATACTGCAACAAAAAAAAATCCCCTCCCTCCTTTAATTGTACTTTCCGCGAACACCATTACGCAAGACGTGTGCAAAACAGACAGGACACCTCAAACTGCAAACGAGGGAAATCTTTGTCCTAAAAATTTCTTAATCATTAAGGTTGTACTTTTGCAAAAGCTTCCCAGAGAGATTTTTTTGTGTGCGTACAATGTTAATCCTAATGTAAAGTACCTGGACTGCTCAGGGAGAGAGCAAGAAGTGGAAGAAAACCATGAAACAGGGCTACAAGTAATTAACTATTGTTTGTTTTCTTAACTGATTAATTCTTTGCTTCCCAAGCATTAGAAAACTCTGCAAAACCCCATCAATAGTCCGGAAGTCAGACATGCACTTTGATATGTCAGATAAAGAAAACTGACCACTTTTAACTATCACAGTTCTAAAAAATGAAATAATTAATTATCACAATAGTGTCAGATGAATTTCTGATCTACTAATCAATAATTCAACTGGTTTGTACCAGGAAAAAGAGAAACTCCGTCTTGTAGTTTGGTATCTGGCTCTCATAACATATCAGTGGGTTGATCTCCAAGAAATATGTCCGAATGACTCCAGTTCCACATCCTCATGACTCCAAACCTTTGGACTTGATTCTTAATGCAGTGTGGAAAACCAACTCAAAGGTGTCATCCATAACAAACTGTCAAAAAAGAAACAAACATGAAGATAATTAGACATGATCCAAACTGTGGACTCAAACAGTTCCCAAAAGACAGGCCACAGCATGAATATAATGTGGAGTCTCAGATATTCAAATCTGCGTGGCAGGGCATCTAGTGTTTGCCTGCAGTTCCACTTAAACAACATATGTCTATTTATACATTTTTGTTTCTAAAAGCAACAAACAAACTACAGTGTGGTATTGTTCCCTTGTTGAAGGAACTCTTAAACTGTGGGTTCTTGCATTTTGTCTTTGGACTGGAAAATTGTTACCTACCTGCATTCAGACTTTATGCTGCGTTAAACATGCCCAGACTGCAGAGCTGAGATATGAGACTGATATCGATATTTTCATCTAACTCTTAGAAAGAAACCAAATAAGCCTATTTTCAAATTCAACGAATGCTAAACCATTCTTTTAAGTTTCCCCCTCCTTTTTTATCCTCATCTTTGGAGAGCCCTCGACCTCCCCACACTTCATCTCCTCTCTCAATGGCTTCTTTTCTCCCCTCCTTGTTTCACACACACACACACACACACAGTTTCTCACTTCATTTTATCACCCACCTTCTTCTACATATCTGTATCCATCCATCTTTCACTCTCTCTCCTCCTCCTCCTCTCCCTCCCCTCTCTTGGTATCCCAGTCAGCCTTTTACCTCTGTGTTCTCTCACCCTGTTGCTGGCTAGGGAACGTGTAAATTGTGTTGCTTTAAATACCCGTGTCTTCCTCAGGCTTAAAGCGTGAGAGGGGAGTGGAGGAGTAGATGTGAGGAGTGAAGAAAGAAGAGCAAGCCACAGTGTTTAACTTAACGTCTGCTAAGCATAGATAGGTCTCTCCTTTCATTTTCGCAGTCCACATTTTTAGCCTGACTTAACTGTTTAACTCTGACTGAACTTCATTTCCCCCTTTAACTTTGCTTTTCTTTAGTAGCTTCAAAGGTAAAAAGAACAGCTGTATCTGTATCTGTGTCTTATAGGGGTCATAAGCTGCGGCAGCTGACTGTTTGTGTTTGTATGAACCCGTTTGGACCGGCAGATGGGTTGGACGTGCCACATTTGGATGTGGCGTAAAATTTCTTAACCACAGAAACTCTTTATTATCCTCTTTCAAATATTGGCCTCTCTGCACCATCTTAATGCTCACTGCAGTTAACCACCCATTGCCAAAAGATTCATAAATTATCCCGATGCAATTAAATTCAACCCACACAGCACTCCAAATAAATTGGAGCAAACTTATCTGTGATTAATATTTGACCGAGAGGGTTTACAAGGTTGCTGTCATGGTTATATACCAAACAACATCAGGTAATTTGTGTGCATTTTAGGCCATATGCTCAGTAAGAGTGAGATCAACCTTTGTTTATTAGTTTTTGTGACCCACCACAGTCTGACCTGTTTGCCAGTCTTTAAATACTTTGCACAAAGCAGCTGCAAAAAACAAAGTACGATGCTTCTTTTGACTCTTAGATTTTCCCTGTCTAACTCACCGTCAGTCAATAGATGTCATCTGGTTGAATATATAACTCATTATCAACACTATACAAATCTGATGAACTGATGGCATAAGCAGATATATGTAATGATATTTCTTACATTGTTTAAATATATATAAAAAGAAATTTACTAGAAAATTACAGTTACAGTTTTAAAGGTGCTGTAGGTCAATGAGGAGAATGAAGCTCAGCCTGACATTTTGTCCACCACAAATTAAAAGTAGTAACTGAGATTTCAAAGTGTCCACTTCAATAGCAGAAGCCCACGAATTGGCAGATGAAGTTGTTTTACCAGCACAAACATCACACTGAGCCTCGGTCTCTGCTTGTCCTCGGCCAGAAATGTCAGGACTCCAGTCTCTTCCGGTGCCAGCGACACAAGGTGGACTGACTTGTCGGGCTCATTGTGGTTGTGAATGCACTGTGACAGCCAATTTACCCAAAGTGTTCATGTCAAGTGGAGGAGCCATCGCGATCAGCCACAAGAATTAGCCCAAGATGCTATTAAAGGAGACACTAATCCCTGGTGCACTTGACCACACATTCAGCCCTCAACCATCATGGTGCTTAGATAAAACAACCACAAGGTCAAGGCTGCATTAAAACACCAGAGAGTGAGGGAGCGACTTACTCTGACACGAAGGGCTCTGGAAGTCTCAGAGGGCCATTTGAATCCTGCCAGCAAAAGTAGTTGCACCTTTAGGAGCTGTTATCACTTCGAATGCTCTCAGCCCAGAGGCAGACCTACGGGTTTCTCTCTTTTCTTTTTTTTCTTTTCTTTTCTTTTCTTTTCTTTTCTTTTCTTTTCTAATAACTGATATTTTCTGAGATGCTCAACTGGCCATCCAGGTTTAAAATTACAACAACAAAAAAAGCAAACACTGCTGCTCTTAGTTTACATACTGCAAATATGTATTTTAGATGCTACGTGCAGTCTGCTCACCTCCTCTTCTGCATCGGTTTTTTTTTTTCTCATGTCCCCCCTCTTTCATGTTTTGATGGGAGTTCTGCTGAAGCGCACTTAAGCAGATGTTCTTCCTGGAAAAAAAAAAAAATCAATTCCACCGCCGGTGCAGGGATGTGATAACACTTCACGCCGAATATAAACCTGTTTCCTGTTTGACAATTTGGTTCCAATTAAACTATTTATACATGCCATATTTTCAGGGGTGAGGAGACCGCTTTGAGGCATATCTTCTTATGAGATGTTCCCTCTGCTCACTTGGTCTTGTTGTCAATTATGCCATATTTTTGTTTTGCTTGAGATTAGGTTGAGTACTGGCACATTTTGAAGTGAGCAGAAAGGGAGCGGAGCATAGTTGGGTGTACTTGAGGCCACAGTGACTTAACACTGCAAAAAGCTCCATGGTGGCCTTGTTCGGCATTACTTACCGTAACGAGGGGCTGCATATTTTAGTATACATCTCTTGTTCCGATTGACATAATTGTCAGTCGTCCTCACTGAATGCAAAGAGCAGAATTAACCTGCACCATCACCTGCTATCAAGGGAGCGCTGTTAAATACCATAATTTGAACCAATTTGAATACTGTTCCACACCCAGACAGGTCACTGTTCAGTGGTTTTTGTGGTGTTCCACTTCCAGCTCCAGCCTTTAGAATCCCTTCATTATGCTTGGTCATTTGTATTCTCTTTCTCTTTCCTTCTGACCTGCTCATTTCCATAATGCCGGTCCCGTTTGAGCTTGTTCTGTACCAGCCGATACATATGCATGGCTTTAAAAACTGACACAGATATCGACAAAAGAGGGTTACAGTGCCATTAGAGCTATGACACTGTGCTCTTGTTGTTGCTTTGACCTGTCGAGAGCCACTGTCTGCTGTGGTCTCTTCATCTTGGCTGGTCCCTCAGGTCATGCAGTCTCTCGATGCCAGGCCTGCTACTGACTCATCGCTCTTACATTGGCCTCCCAGACGTACAACCAGATAGCCATTTGTCTGCTTTTTTTGTCCCTCTGACAGCATGTCCGTGTGTGTGCCCATTGTGCCTGTGCTTTCACAAAGACAGATAGAGATATATAGATAATCTGACAAGCAGAGAAAGAGATGGGCGGGGGGAGAGAGAGAGAAATAGAGAGAGAGCAAGGCGAGTAATTCATTTTGCAGGTTTATCTGATTTGTGTGTTTGCGTGTGTTATTTTTGCTTGTACTTTCATATAAGCACAGTATCTCCCTCTGAATTGTATCTGTTGCCCGTCTATCTCTGTCTTATGATGTTTTCCCTCCCACTGTTATACAGATGAAGACCCCTTGCAGCCGGTGACCTCAGATGAGACGGTGTCTGTGGGGGGCACGGTGACACTGACCTGTCGAGTGACTGAGAGCGACAACTCCTCACTGCAATGGTCCAACACTGCACAGCAGACCCTGTACTTTGGAGAGAAGAGAGGTGAGAGGGGGGAAGGTTGGAGAGGTGCATGAGAAACAGGGTCAAGGGAAACTAAGAAAGTCTTAATAAAACCACACCATCTCTTACAAAATACATTCAAATATTGATCATTTGCATTGCCAAGTAGGTTATGTAAATTTTATGTGTAGGTTTTCTTGCTGCCAGTGTTTTTTCTTTTTTTCAGTCCATCCTTAAACCACAGGGAGGAGGTTGGGTTTTCTAGCTCTGTGTGTGCTATGAAAAAATTGCTTCCCTTTGCTGCTATAAGTCAGTGTTGACTTTTGCAGTCATTAACCAAGACTACAATCTCTCTAACCCCTAACCACAACCAAAGGCTTTGAGGTGTTTAAATTTAACAGTTGACCTTTTGCTTCCAATCAAAACACTGCGGTTACTTTTAAAATATGTTCTTTATGGCCCAGATTACACTTCTCATTTTAATCAGAGTTGTGCATATCAAATCCAATGATGCACTTTTGTTTACACTTAGCCACATATATGCCTCTCCAATGGCCACATCCCAACACCATGATCACAATCTGGCTGGATTGCCTGGAATACATGCAAATAAACACAGGACCTACACCTGTCCAGGGGGTGGTTGTAATGTATCTGAATTTGCCAAAAATGCCTGGAGAAAAATAACTTCTGCATCTAGCAGTTTAGTTACAGTAATTAACTAGCTCAGAGTGATACATAAACTAAATTCATGGATGAATCACATTTATGGACTGCAACTGAGACAAATGTTTTATATTCTAGATGGGCTTTCATTCTCCCTCACCCATACAGATCATTAAGGCGGTGAACCAGTCAGGGATCAAATAAATGCTACAACAGCTTGGCAAGTTTTCTGTGTGGTCATATGTGCTGAAATCGCTGGAGCTGCTTTTTCCTCTGTCTCATGCTACAGGGAGAATGATGTTAACTTTAGTATATCTCAGCTGCTGTTATCACAGGAGACATACTATAGCAGCTACTTCTGCAGAGCTCTTTCTAAAGTAGATACACATGGGAGGGGGAAAGGCATGTGTGCGTTTATGTATGGAGATGGATTTATACCTTTTCAACATCTGGCTAGATGACACATGAAGTAACTGAGTGAAATAGGATCCCTGTTGATAAAAACATAAGAGTCACTATGTTTCCTATAGAAGATATTTGTAAATGCATGTTAGTTCTAGCTCCTAATTCTTAGGATGCAGAGTTGCAAAAATGATGTTTGCTGCTACTGTTAATCACTTTGTACACAGTGAGTCAAACGCTTTGGTCAAGAGAAAAAGCCCCACACGAAGACATTAGCAAACAGCACATTGTTGTAATATTGCACTGTGCCGAAAGTTCTCAAAAAGTGCAAAGAATGAAATCAGGACAAAAGCAAACCTCAGAGTCTGATGGGCTAAAGTGCATCAACGTGTCCAGTTCAAACACATACTTTTTAAAGAAAAACTGTCTCAGCATTTAATCATCCATTTTGTTCAGTTTGATGTCTTTGATGATATTTTGAAAAGAAAGACTGCTGCTCACTCTGTGGGGCAGTGCTCTAACACAATGCAAGATTCACAGACCCTGTATTTTGAAAAGAGAAAAAGGGAGAGAGGGAACGCTGATGGTGGTGAAACATTGACACAGTAAATAAGGACTGACATTTTTAATATGGTGTTTTGGTACTAATGATTACTTTTGACCGTGTTGGCTCAAATCCATGGTTCAAAACATTGCCAGCAGTGAAAAGGAGCAGCTAGTTTATGCATAAATACAGGGACATGATTGCATTAAAAATTGATGTGATGAAAAAAATGAAAAAATCTGAACCCCTGTCAGCTAAAGTTTTCACTCCAACTTTTTGGAGTCAGTTCCTTTCCCTCAGTAGTTCTGAATCACACAACAGACTTGGTAGATTGGAGCGATAAGAAGAGAGAGTGGTACAGATGGAAGGAAGGAGAGATGGCAAAGCTGGAGAATTAGAAACAAGAGCGATGAGTGCAATAGAAAGACTCCCTTGTACAATAATGCAGCACTCAACAGCAGACATGAAGTGATACAGAGATGGAGTTAAGAATGGCGAGAGCAGGGCCAACATTTTTGCAACAGACAATTTGGAGAACAGAGAGGTGAGACAATGAGGGAGAGAGGTGGGGAAGGACAAATGGAGAGATCAGCAAGTCTTTGCTCCAGATGGAGCTTCAGCCGCAGAAGAGGGGAGAGAGATAGAAAGTAAGTCTCTTCTTTGCAATAACACTTAAAGGCTGACCTCTACTTTGGAGTGAATTGAGAAGAGCACTAGAGGAGGAGGAGGAGGAAAGGGAGAAAATAGAAGAAGAAAACAAGAGGGGAAGCAGCTCCTCACTGCAGTGGTCCAACATGCACAGCAGACGCTGTTCTTTGGAAAACAGGAGAGGAGAAGAGAGGAGAGGAGAGGAGAAAAGAGGAGTATGATGGGAGCTCAGAATTCCACACATCATCCATGATTTCTCTTCAAAGTGCAGCAGATGGAGAGAAAGAAAGAAAAGAGAAGGCATGAAAGGATGACCACTTGAAGGCAGTGTAAAAAGCTTTAAGCACTTGCATCCTATCACCTTGCGACGTGTGGTGGCTCTAGTTGTCAACGTAAGACTAATATTTAGTCTTTTGTTGCTCTTTTTTTGGTCCCTTTAGGTTGCATATCTAGCTCTGTTGCTGCTTAATGCTTCACCACATTAACCAGCTTGCTGTTAATTTTGCCTCTGCTGCTTGGTGAGGGGCAGGCGGAGTAGAGTGGATGTTTTTTTTGAATGTTTTTGTTGAAAACAGGAGGAAACAGGGTTGATGAATGCAGTGAGACTGAGCAGTGAAGTTATGGGCTGTAAAACAATGAGCTGCGTGAGACTACAATGCTGTGAAGAAGTGAAGAGTTGGAGTTTGTCACAATCCACATTCAATTTTGATGTGTTGTTAATATTAACATACTTATAAGTGCAGCTTAGGGAAAGATCATGGACATCATGCTTCAAAAGAAACCAAGAAGAGAAAGACGATGCTTGAAAGACATTAAAAAACAATGGAGGAATGTAAGGAAATAAAGGAAGAAAAAAGAAATAGAAAATTGCTTAGTGATCCACTTTGGAAATGATAGATTAGAAAAGAGCAGCAAGTCATCTATGCAGTTGGCCCCAGCAGCAAAGCGCAGACAGTCCTTCAAAGCTAAAATAGCAAGACATGGATGGTCGAGAACAGGGAGAGAAAGAAGGATGTAGTAGGATAGGAAGGGAAAGGTAACTAAATAAGGGAGAGAGAGGTGAAGACCAAAAGGAGATGGGGAATAAGAGAAATCAGAAAGTCCTCACCAACTAGACACAGCATGCACCAGGCTTTGCAGACTTGAGAAAAATTGATGTGTGGAGAGAGTGAGGAATGGATGAACAGCATGATGAGAAATAGAAGTAGAAGGAAATAATGAGTGATAACTCCTCTAAGTGATGGCTGCCACAGTGCAGAGCAGGAACAGGATTCTGGCAAGATAAGGAACAGAAAATTTAGACAGACCAAAGACAGAAGCGTGGACTTATCCAAACAGGTAACCCTATTTAAGTTGGTGGGGCTGGATCATCATCATCAAACTGAATTAAGCGGAGAGAAAGAACCAGTGAGTAGGAATGAAGGAGTAATGTGATAAAGACAGTGGATGGAGTGTTAAAGCAGTGGTAGAATATTAGATTAAAGAGAGAAGAAATGAGTTTGTAAAAATGATGCAGGAGAATATTAGGAAAGTACAAGAAGACTATAAACCTTGGATTTAACTTGTAAAAAAATTTGTATGCACAAATAATATTGAAAAACGATGGAAAATCAGAGTGAGAGATGTGATCTATGAAATGTTGATGTTGCTGGCATAATCACAGGGTCACATCCATTCGATCTGATTCTCTGTGGTAGATCGAAAGCTCAAGCTGACTTGTTTCATTATTCAGGCAGCCAAAGCCATTGATATACACAGAGACAAGTACACAGAGGAAGGAACACATTTAAGAGTCCTTTTGAAGCCCCATGGAATTAAATAGAAATTTCCAAAAAAACAAAGTAAAGGAACAAAACTGAGAAAAGAAGCCTGGTTCCAGTGGAGCAGAGCTAATGAGAGTGCTGCAACTATAACCGCCTAGATAAAGATAAAGCAAAACAGGAGATTAATTGTTAAGGGACACAAGGCCCAGTTGTGTTTATTAAAGCAGATACAATGACAAAAAATGCTTTTAATAGCTAATCCTGCCCTGTATTAATTTGAGCATGAACATTTAGAGCAAAGGAATCTGTCATTCCATGGTGAGAATAAATGATCTGATAACTGTAGAGAATTTAGGATATTTTGACACTTTTTAATTCCTTAATTCTAGATAATTTATTTTAAGACCCTTTTAAGGACCCACAGATACCCTGGAGGGAGTGTGTGGGTGTCGATGGATGGATGGATGGATGGGTGAGGGTAAAAAAGAAGACATACTGCTACTAATAGAAGAGATTAGACAGCTAGGAAAGCGTGAAAATGGATGGGTTTCCACATTAATGCTCGACTAACATGAGACAGCAAGAGAAACAGAGAGACACTGGGACAAAGACGTAGACATCAGTGAGATAAAGACAGACGGGGAAACCAAAACATTGAAATCAAGGCAAAGAAAGGAAACAAATAAGAACATTGCATTTACATAATTGGCTTTAAACTAATGCTGTCATTCAAAGCAACTTAAAACTGGTCTAAAAGTAGTATTGGTTCAGTAAATCAATGGAGGCTGTCTTTGTTTCTTCCCTGGAGACTCAGCAACTTCAGAATGAGTCACTAAGTCCTAAAAACACTTTACAAAACTGTGTTTGAAAGTCTGCTAACAATCCTCCTGATCCAAAGGTCCTGAAGTCAGCTTTTCAGGGCAGTAAGAAGCAACAAACTAATCATTAAAACCCAGACTGGGTCAGGGCGATGTGTGATGTAAACACTGATCACAACAGTAGATTTTCTTGTTATAAAACTCAGAAACCTCCTTATATTGTCCTTAAGTCATATGTCTTGGCAACATATTGAACGTGGAAACAAAGCCAGTTCTGACAAGCGACACGTGACAGTCGTTTTAATAGAGCTAGTCGAGGTAGAAGAACCTGTGCTAATGTTTTGGTATTAAAAATCTGACCATTAGACAGCAGAGGTGAGCGCACCCTCGGAGGAGACCTTTTCATATCGTCAGGAATCCTCCTACAGGTAATAAGTTGTTGTAAGTAAACAAAGCAACAAGACACTGGTGGTATGGAAACTTTGCTAATATTACTTAATGCTCTGTTCAGCCACAAAGTGAATGAGGCAGTCTCAAATGGGCTTAATGTTACTTAAAGTCCAACACAGAGCAGCTAGTAATCTATATTGTTAATGATGCTGAAAACCTGTACCAGCAAAGGAGGAAGATACAGCTGGGGGGCTTGTGCGTACAGTCAGGACAGGAAATGTGCATCCTGCCAGTCAGTTATTCAGATTTATTCCCTTAGCTTGACAATCTGACACTATAAGGTGCCAAATCGTGATCCACAGTTTTTTTATTTTTTCTTTATGTCTTTTGGTTTAGTGCTAATTCTATTTAACAGAGATATTAAGCACATTCATTTAGAAACCAATTAGCTGGAAACAAGCGAGGCAACCTTTAAATGTGAACTCACAAGCCCCTGGATGCAAGAGATGTATTTGTTCTGTAGATGTCGTGCAGTGGGGATACTGTACAGTAAGTGTGCGTCCTGATGTTGCATAATTTGAATACATTTTAGCAAACTGCACCACACAGGACAGAGGTGGGCTGTGTTTTCCCACCCACAAGTCAGGTCAGACTCTCACATCAAAATGATTGAGCACAGACTCTGAAATGCATATTGCACAAGAATATAAAGATTACACTCCTCTATCCTGGAAACATTATGTGACAGGATCCCAAATTGGGTACTGTATCTTCATTTATTAGCTAACAATTAAATTCCTCCTGGTGATATAAGGATGAATAAGGATATTTGTTTTGGTTGGTCGCTTGTATCTGCCAATCTCAACACTTTATTTTTTTTTTCTCTCTAGTTGTTCAATGTAAATTTGCCACATAAAGAAGTGAACCTTCATGCAACGATGTCCAATAAACATAGACCTGCAATGCAAATACTCATAATCTCAGGTTTGGTAAACTAATTTCCTCACCAGACGCAAAATTAGATTTGCTCTCAATCCATTTATAATTTTATTTATTTGTCTTGTGCAGGTTGCTTTGTTGTTTTCAGAAGGTATCAGCAAATATCAGACCGTGTGCCTCAGTACAGTTAAAGGTGCTTTCACACCTACAGACCGTTAGTTTGTTTAAATCAACCTCGAGATCATTTTCCCTCTTGGTGTGGTTCGTTTCGTCTGGTGTGAACACAGTAATCAAACTCGAGTGTGGATCAAAACAACCGCACTGAGACCTCCAGAAAGAGGTGGTCTAGATCCAAAACATTTAGATGATTTACTGACACATCAGACCAACAGGCAGAGAGGATGTTCTTATGTGGTTTGAAATTACACATTGTTGTGCACTTGGTTTTTTGCTTTGTGTGAAAAGAAACCAAACCAAGGGGAAAACACTAAGTTTACAAACACGTCAAGTGATTCAGACCAGGGCAAATGAACTAAAGTGTGAAAGCGCTCTAAAAGGTAATGGCTCTCTGGTGAGTTACAAATCACGGTGGACTGGAGCAGGCAGACTTTAACCGTGGAGAAAATGTTAATCATTTCACCAATCATTAACACATGCGAGCGCTCTGAAGGTTTACAGTGTTAAGCAGTCTAAAGTCAAACCGGAACAAAAAGTATTGAAGTTGATGGAACCATCACGCTCAGTCTTCTGCTGTAGAGAACGAGGCAAACTGGCAATGACTGCACCCAACACACTGTGAGAAACGCAGGTTGTGAAACGTTTTTTTGACATTTTCTAAAAAACTATTGATCTACATCACACCAAAGTTTTCTTGGTGTCTGGGAAAGATCTCTGGAGAATGTATTAGCTACAACCATCACAGGACTGAAAGACTGCAGGAGAGACGTTTGAAATATAGCACTTGAAAGAAGACTGTTTCACCATTTTCCCTTTGTATCGTCTGATCTCGATTTTTTTTCCACGTGTCCTTAAAATAATCACGTGCAACTGAAGACAAGTGCAGGGAGAAGAAAGAGACAGACACAGAGAATTCAAAGTTAAAAATCCAATTTATTTTGAGGTTAATGAAGTACATATATGAAAACGTCTCCTGTGTGATTGCGAAATTGGCCTTTTGCCTCTCACTGATAGAAATAGAAATAGAAATCAATAAAGCAGACATACTGTAAAACAACACAGACATGGATACATTAATACTGTTTTAGTCTATTTGTTATGGCTCTACATCATATTTATTCTTGGATGAAGGAAGAGACCCTGATGTAATCCTTTTTATTTTTAATTCGGTGAATCAACATATTGGCTTCATCAGGTTGTGCCGAAACACTGAGTCATAGAATTATAAATAAAAGACTGCAATGGCTTTGTGAAGATTCCTCCTTTTTCTGCCGTTTACCTGTTATCCAGAAAATTGCCAGAAAGTCTGTTTTCCTTCAGTTCTTCTATGATTTAATTCTTCACTTTAACCACAAACTAGCTGACCCACGAGCTCTAACCTTAAAGGATTAGTTTGACATTTTGGGAAATAGCTTATTTACAGTTTTTGGGGCTGAGTTAGATGAAAAGACTGATACACTCTCATCTCTGTACACCAAAAAAAACAAGCTAGAGCCTATTGCTGGTTATGATAAAAAAAACAAAACAACTACCACCTCTGAACCTTACTAATTAAGACACATTAAATCTTCTTCATGTCATCCATGCCAAAACTAAAGTGCAGGTGATTCCTGGGCTCTAAAAGTCACTGTTGTTTCTCACCTTGTGGACGGAGTCACAGTAGCTGTTTCCCCTGTTTTCAGCCTTTATAATAATCAAACCTAACAACGTCCTGGCTCCAGCTCAGCTCTAACAGACAGACATGAGAGGGGTATTGATTTTCACATCTAACTCTTGGCAAGAGAGCAAATAAGCATATTTCCCAAAATGTCTAACTTTTCATTTAAACTAGCTTCTTGCACACATGAGGACACTCAGCCTTTATGAAAATAAAATAATGAAAAAAGCCGCACACACATACCACAGAGGCAATGAAAGTTAAATCAAACAACTTAAAAATGAGC